>NC_059397.1:2417500-3017500 GCF_905220565.1 Melitaea cinxia | reverse complement strand
AGATGGAAGATTTGTGGTAAGGTTACCATTTAAAAACGAAGATCCAAAATGTCAATACGGTGAATTAAGAGAAATAGCTGCTAAAAGGTTTAATTTCTTAGAAAGAAAATTATCTAAAAATCCTAAGCTTCGAGAAGAATACTACAAGGTAATGGATGAATATATTAATTTAAAGCACATGGTAGAGGTCGATTCTTCAGAAATTGATAAGCCTACAGCTGTCTATCTTCCTCATCACGCCGTGGTTCGAGAGGACAAGTCAACCACAAAGCTTCGTATAGTCTTCGACGCATCTTGCAAGGGGTCTAATAACTATTCTTTAAATGATGACTTGTGTGTTGGGCCTCAATTGCAGCAAGAGTTACGTCATATATTAATGAGATGGAGAACTCACAGAATCTGTATTACAGCAGATATAATTAAAATGTACAGAATGGTTCGTGTGGCAGATGAAGATACAGACTATCAGAGACTATTATGGAGGTCTTCACCCCACGAACCTATTAAACACTACAAACTCTTAAGATTGACTTTTGGCACAGCGTGTGCACCATACCTTGCAGTTAAATCTTTACAGACACTTGCCAATGAGGAGCAGTTAAAATATCCTACTGCTGCAAAAATAACAAAAACGGATTACTACATGGACGATTTACTATCAGGCTGTGACACAGAGGAACAAGCTACGAATATTTACAACGAGATGAACAATTTAATGAACTCTGGGGGATTTCAGCTACAAAAATGGAGTAGCAACAGTGAAGCTCTTTTACAGTACATAGGAAAAAATAAGCGTGATGATCATGAGTTGCCTTTAAAGGTTAATAGTGTTGTTAAAGTATTAGGGCTAAGTTGGAATCGAGACACCGATTGTTTTGAATACACAGTAAACTTGCCAGAGCCTAAACAACCTGTAACTAAAAGACATATTCTTTCAGAAATAGCTAAGCTATATGATCCTTTGGGTTGGATAGCTCCCGTTGTAGTAATCGCAAAAATTATCATGCAGAAATTATGGAAGTCAGGATTAGAATGGGATGAACCTATTGATAATATTTTGTTAGCAGAATGGAATCGATATCGTGAGAATTTAGCGTACATCAAAAACCTGAGTATACCACGATGGTTACACTATAGTAACGCAATAAGTATAGAATTGCACGTGTTTGCAGATGCATCACAAGCCGCATATGGAGCAGCAGTTTATATGCGAGTCATAAACGAAGAACGAGTGTACGTTAATCTAATAACGTCCAAAACAAAGGTCGCTCCAATCGAAAAACAAATCTCGATTCCTAGATTGGAACTTTGCGGAGCGGCATTAGCAGCTAAACTGATTTTAGAAACATCACAAGTGCTGTGTGTACCAAAAAATAAGTTATTTGCGTGGACCGATTCCACTATTGTACTAGCTTGGTTGAAGGGTGGACCCAGCAGGTGGAGCACCTTTGTAAGCAACCGGGTATCAGATATATTAAACACTGTAGATTTCGAGCGATGGGGGCATGTATCTACAGATATCAACCCAGCTGACTGTGCGTCACGGGGCTTACAAGGTTCAGAATTGTTAAATCATTCACTATGGTGGAATGGACCGGTATGGTTGTCGGACCTAAATATGAGCATCGGTGTTACTAACATCGAAGATACACAAGAAGAAGAACGTGTTAGGTCTTTAAATGTTATACACAATACCGAAGAAGAATTTATTTGGACAAAATTTTCTAGTTTATCAAAAATGTTAAGAGTAATTTCATATTGTAGACGATTTATTAATTTAAAATTACCTAAAGACAAACGTGAAACTTATTTTAAATTTATTACCCCAAAGGAGTTAACAGAATCTTTAAATAACTGTATTAAACAAGTCCAGTCTATTGAATTTAGCGATGATATAAAGCAGTTAAAGTCTCATGGTTACGTATTGAAAAAGAGTAAGATACGCAACCTTTGTCCCTTTCTAGACAACATTGGAATACTAAGAGTTGGCGGACGTCTTCAAAGATCTCAAATAGCTTATGATACACAGCATCCGATCATTTTACCTGCGAAAAGTCATCTTAGTAAATTAGTAATCAAAGAAGCACATCTTAGGACAATGCATGGTGGTCCTCTAGTTATGCTTAATTATTTGAGATCAAAATACTGGATCTTACGAGCAAAAGACCGTACAAAGAAAATTTACCGTGAGTGTATTACTTGTATTAGGTATTCTAAGAAGAATACCACGCAACTAATGGGTCAGTTACCTGACGTAAGAGTAAAGGCCGACCGACCTTTTAAATCAGCCGGTGTGGACTATGCAGGTCCCATCAACATTCGTTTCTCACCAGGTAGAGGAAGTAAATCTTACAAAGGATATATATGCCTATTTATCTGCATGGTAACGCGTGCCATACATCTGGAAGCCGTCACCGAGATAACTTCTAAGGCATTTATTGCGGCATTCCGACGCTTTACGTCGAGACGAGGGCATTGCCACGATATTTATAGTGATAACGGTACTAATTTCGTAGGTGCAGATAAACAGCTAAGAGATATGTTTAATAATGCCAAGTCTACCATTCCTGGTGAGATAGCAGAGTTGTTAGCGCTAGAGCGTACTACGTGGCACTTTATACCTCCTCATGCACCTAATTTTGGCGGGCTTTGGGAAGCTGGCGTGCGTAGCACCAAGACTCATCTTAGAAAAGTCATTGGGGATACTGCCCTTACTTATGAGGAGCTAGCCACAGTACTAGCACAAGTCGAAGCCTGTTTGAATTCTCGACCAATAACTTTACTAAGTGATAACCCTAATAACCCCCTTCCGCTGACACCCGGTCACTTTCTGATTGGTGAACCTTTAATAAATTTAAGCGATGAAAATTATACAATTAGTAATATTTCTAGTTTAGATAGATGGAGGCTAACACAAAAAATAGTTAACGATTTCTGGAACAGATGGTACAAAGAATATCTCGTGAACTTGAACCAAACATATAAATGGAATAAAAAGAATCCTGAACCAGAAATCGATGACATAGTCATTCTAAAGGAAGATAATATTCCTCCAAGTAAATGGATATTGGGTAGAATAATTCTTAAGCATGTAGGCCCAGATGGCATTACTCGTGTTGTAACAGTTAAATGTAAAAACGGTGTCTATAAACGGCCAGTGAGTAAATTATGTATGTTACCTAAACAAAATTAGTTTTTATTCTTATAAATTGTATACATTTTCAATAATGTGCCTACATTAGTTATGTAGATGTAATGTAATCATAAGTTACTTACTTTTTTATGTACGTAGTGAGCATTCCTAGCTTGGTAATAATCTACTTATCCGTAAAACTACATAAGTAAATTAATATTAAACAATATCGCACGGTGGGCGGTTAGGAGCTGTAAATGCAATACTACATACAATATTAATACTTATCGTTTATATCTTTATTTTATAATATCTTTGTTTCTATTGTGATTTCTATTTCATTTATTATTAAGTCAAAATATGTCATAAGCCTACGCACATTATTCAACTATAGTTTATTGTTTTTTGTTTTATTTTTGTAATGTCACTGAAAGGATAGATCCTTTGGTGGGCGGAATGTTTAAACGCATAGCATCTAATCCTAGTTATAATTATATATAAGTATACAGTCCACTGCATCTCCAAATTTTTGAACTTCATCTTTCATCAACTTCATCATCAACTTCATCAGTTACAAATAAACAGTCAAAGAGTCCACACGTCGTTTTACTGTGCTTAAACCTAACAAGCAATAAACAACCCTTATCGCCGTCAACATAATATTTACGATATGAATAAAATAGCATTTTATGACATCGACACCGACAAACATATTAATTAACAAATAACAAGACAATGATGAAATGAATGATGATTGAAATGCCTATTTGTATTGATAGTGTGAGAAAAGAAAATTAAATTATACATTTGTTTACAGAAATTATCATTATATTATTTTACAGTCATTTTCGTAATTATGTTTATTTTATTTATATTTTATTATGAAAGTATCAAATGCGTTTTATCCGCTATAACAACAGGCGCTTGGCGCGTGTGAGCGAAAGAGACGGCTGCGAATTTGGCGTGGACCTTACCTCTAAGAGCGCTAGTGCGCGACTGATTTACTGGGCTTGATGCGTGGTAATATATACTATCTTTTTATTATTTAATATAAAATGTATTAAAAATGATTACATCTTTTAATTTTTTTTTTGTATTTCTTAATGATGTAAGTTTACTTTGATGAAGATAGTTCGTTAAAATTTCTTAGTTTTCTAAGAAAAATATCGCTTTTAAAATTATACTTATTTGGAAAATATTCGTAACTTTAATTTCTTTTTTATCGATTAATAGAGATACAAATGGAATAAAACCCTGTTCTATTATTCAACAAAATTATATTCCACATATTACGTATTTTTTTAAAATGGTTTCCACGTAGAGGTTATTGAAAAGTAGGACTTCAAAGTATACATTGCGAATGTTTACCCAGGGAGGAGGCTGATGAAAAGGTTAATAATTTTATACACATAATATAAATCAAAATTCTGATCTGACTATCGACTACAACAAAGGTTGCTCTATTATATTTCAAGAATATAAATTACATTATTGCATCCAACACTGAGATTAACGACGTCAAAATATTACAATTTCGCGGATTGTTACCGATTTTTGTGAAATGGCTCTTAATTAAATAATGAAGAAACAGCCGAAATGTTTTTAATATTTCTGCCTAAGCTGATGTAAAGTTATGTTTAAAGTACGCTTTTTTTACAATTCACTACAAAAAGTTGCCCAGAATAATTTTTTTAAGATCTTTAATCAATTTACTACGACAATCTGATGATAAAGATGAAGAACGCATTACACATACGTAAAATTATTTATTTTTCCAAATAAAATATTAATTAGTCACACAGACAATCAATATAAGACCTAACTTTTTGAAAGTCAGTTTAAACTCTGAAAGCTATATTTAAATTATATTATTTCACAAAATAGTTACTACTCATATCTTGATTTTATTAAAATGTTTTATTAAAAAATGTCTTACAACTTCCAAAAAATAAATGTTAATGAATGGATAGAAAACTATCTAGCAATGAATACGATTGATTGAAGAATATTCAGTAATAGTTTTGTCACCCAAAAATACTGAACAAGCTTAGAATAAAGTTCATTCCCGTATTCCTCCCCATATTCCTATGTACCCGCAACTTTAATATTTTTTTAGTTATTTAATCTCTTATTTCTTTCTATAAAGTATAAAAATATATACAAAAATACTCACATAATGTAGTCAATAGTAATAGGTTAGTCAAAATATTACATATCTGATCTAAAAAAAAAGGTATGTAATTTTATTAAATAAAATTTATTGTCATTATAGTATTTAACTGTTCCCGTAAAAATAGAATCTTAATAAAAATAAAAATAAAATAAAAAGTCTGAACGAAGTCAAAACGTCAAAATCGTTTGCATTTCTGCAAGAGTTGCTCGAAAATATTTTCCCTCATAACAAAAATTCTGTCCGGTTGAACTCATAGCGGGAAAAGATTTTGATTCCTCGCCATGTCTAGGTGGCTCTACTACAATAATATTATGAATATATCCCTTATACCGCATTGCGACGACTCAGTTATTCGCCCACACCTGGAAACGTTATGGCAAAATGCAAAATCAAGTCATAGGATATAGCGATTTTATAAACTATCAAATAATTTATGAAATATTTCAAGAAGGGGTTTAGGCTTAAAGTGTCTTTAAATCATCTTCAATACAACATGTGGAACTGTTATCTTTTATTGAAATAAATCGAACAAATTAGTGACGATAAACTTTAAGAGGTGTTTCAAAATTTATACACTGGTCTTCCATCACTTTGCCTGATTAAACTTTGAGATACGTAAGTTTTATGACGGTCTAATAAGACCGCAGATGCGACAAAAAGATGTAGCCAGGCTGTAGAGATGAAGATATACAATGAAATGGAACAACAACAGTGTTTCAACAGCACTAGAGTTTGAGTTAGTTTTTCTTGATTTAATTTACGTATTTACTGGAGTTTTAGATGCTAAGACCAGATCGTGATCGCGTTGTATGTACATAATATATAATATGTATGTATTATATACGTGTGCATCCACATCACATGTCCAAATTGCTTAATACATAAATTGTCAAAAATTGTCTTTTCTTTATATCGTTTTACTAATTTTTGTTATTAGTTTTAGATGAGAGCTTACTAATATCCTATATTGAATCACAAAGCTCTTAAGTTCTCAGAAGTTGTTATTTATTAAGGATTACTAATTAATATATTTTTTCACAAACAGCTGTGGTCGTGTTCTACTTTGTTTATGAACATTTCATATGTAAATTAAAAAAATATGTTCTCTGTTTAATGAATGGACTATTTTCCAGAATTAAAAGCATGGTGCTTATGCAGCGAAAGCTATCATAGAGTTTCATTAAAATGAAGAGCCAAATACAAATATATATTTTAATAATTGTTAGCGAATATTTGTAGTAGATTTTTTTTTACTATTGATATCACACTATATGATAATTATTAAAACTGTGATTAAATTACAGCTTAGCATGTCAAAGAGCTTTTAACCTTCTGCGACTGAGGTGGTAGTTTATCAGACACCGCTGACCAAACTAACCGTTACCATTTCTAAATGTGGCATATTGTAGTCCTCGCTCAGTATCTTACTAAAATGGTTTCCGCTACCCAATACTCGCGGCCGGTAGACCGCACCGTGCTAACTTTTGGTGTTACGAGGTATAGGTGTCTCAGAGTCGTAAATGCATACGACAGGGTAGGTGTGAATTTCCTTATGTATATAATTTACATTTGCTTAGTATCTGTTAAACATAACTTTAAATTTTCCATTTTTCAATGATACTTCGAGAACGATTTTCGTACATTCCTATTTTTGTATAATAACTAACCATTTAGGATCGAAGAATAATACATGCTTACCATTTCAAAGTTCCTAGTATCGAGTCCCGGCAGACACGTAATATATTGATACGAAAAATTATAACGTTTCTTATCTACTAGAAGGTAGTCAAATACAGTCTAAAAGTTATTTTTTTATTTGACCTTTACGATTTTTAATTATTCATATGAAAGGTGTTTGAGCAGAAGGCAAAAAAAATCATTGTTCCAACATAGCCCGTTCTTCAGCCTCCGAAACCGATCAAAGTCAGTGACCTAAACAAAATTGCCGATTTTTGAAGAGATTGGTTCATCCAAAATTGTTATGATGAGTTTAAAATGACCTACTACCAAGAGAACTGCATATGACAGTTCAGCAGAGTTCTAAGCTGATTTACCCCCTCGTCAACTTCAACCGTAATCTTACTGACAGACCAGCCGGAACAAAATTATGCAGCATTTGGTCCCGCAGACTAAGAAGACATACTTGATTTTCCTTCTGCGCGTGTGAAAAAACAATTTTCTTTTAGTGCTCCACATATATCTGTGAAGTATCTTTTTTTCTGTAAATTTTGGTCTATTAAAAAGGAAAAACTTGAGACTGAATTGTACCAAAATGAACCGTGTGATTTCAATATATTTTCCTTTGTAATTTCTAAATTATGTAAAAATTATAATACGAAAAGACGATGTTTATTTTTGGACTGATAATAATCAGGTCCTGTTAATTACTCAGTGTCAAACTTAGCAAAAAAAATTATATGTCAATAATAAGTTCAAAATTAATATTTAGTTTTATTTACATGTCCTCTTATTTTAGGTTGTAAATTAACTAAGTCTGTTAATGTCTAGTTTAGTAAAATTTTTGATTTAATGTAACCAATACTTTTCGAGTTATATCTAATAATGATTATTTACTTAACAATTTTTTCTTCGACCTACTTTTAATCTAAGATACAAACTAGACGTGATCTTCACCCACATGGTTAATGGATAAAAATGTCACATGCTTAATGGATAAAAATGGATAGCTGGAAAAGTCCTGACCAGGCTACATAGTCGGCACCCGCAATTCAAACCAGACTTTTAGCAGGCAACCCTATGTCATCGTATTTGTGATGAAACAGCGCCCATTTCGATGTAAGTTTTATTTATTAAGCATGTGGATGAAAGTATTTAGAACAATTTAGAACATTAATATACCTATTTATACCTGCCAACCCAGTAGTTATGCCAGGAAAATAATTGAGAACCCCTCGTTTATATCTTCTACAGGCTTCTAACTGTCGGTAGGTATTAAATTTACTTTTTAAACTCGTAAGTACGTTTTTAAATAAAGATGATTTTTTTTTTAATTTTGAATTAAATATAGCCTGGTCAGGATTTTTCAGGCAACCCTGTAAAATAAATACAAAATAATTTTCATCCGTTGCAACAGATGGGTGAAGTTCGTCTCCAGTTCATATATCCTACCTGTTGCATTATACCGCATAACTTTTCATTCCATATACCGATTTTGATGATTCTTATTTTAATCAAAAGCCGATACTTATCCTGTAGTCCCATTTTAATTTGATCGAGATCTGATAACTACTTTTTTACTTTTACGCCATCTATCGCAAACCAATAAAGCTATTTGGTCCGGACTCTCGGAGTTGTATTACTTGTCGATGTAATTGAAATCGGTTTTTTTTTCATTACACGTGGATTAATTTGAAGAATGAAGAATGTTTACTTGCTTACTTATTTAAGTCTGAGGCGCAAAATTAACAATTAATTTATTGTAATTTAGTGTATTACCGTAGGTGAGTCATTTCACTTTTAATATATTTTATTTCGTCAATAACTGTATGAACATAAGTTTTGTGAGGCACTTTAGCATAACTACCAATTAAATTTTAGCACTAAGATTTTATGTCGAACAACGCAGTTTTTGGTTAGTAATTTTTAAGTACAAATCTAAATTCAAGATTAAAACCGCCTTCTTTTTATTACTAGCGTCTAATGAATTCCATAGAATATTTGTAAACAGCTCATACTAAAATTAAAAATCGTTTGTCTGACGTAAAATCAAAAAAAAAAACAAATCTACTTTACGTACAGATAAAATAATACTTTTGAAAATTATATTGGGCACGAAATATAAATAAAAATATATATAACTTTTACCCCGGAAATTGCTTTTCGTTTATCAATTGAGGTTTTCAAGAAGTGCAACGGAGTGTCGGAGGCGGCTAAAGAAATATTCTTATTCAAAAGTCCGCATCAGCGAACCGTGACCGGTTTTCGTGACTATAAAATGACTCTTGAAATTGTTTACATTGTTCGGACCATGGAATTATATCAGAAAAAAATAGCACCAACAAGAAATTTCATCTATATATATAATGAATGTTTGTCTGGTTTGTCTGTATGTCCTTTATAGAATTGTAAACAATGTATTTTATCATGTTATGATCTTCAAAAAAGTGTTGTGCATGAGCCCACAAAGGTTTCTGATTTGGTACTGCCAAAAAAAGCGTAGCAACGCTAGCAGGGTACAGCTATTTTGAAAATAAAAATTAATTAACTAATATTTTTGTTTTAGTTTTAATTACTTTTATTTTTTTGCTGTGATGTAAAATAACTGTCTGTAATAATGATGTGATAATTATAGTCTACATCAAAAAAAAAAAAAAAAAATTGCCTGAGAGAAACTTAAGTTAGCCTAAAATAATTTTAGTAGTTTTATAGATTTTCATTAAATCCTATTATCACGTCTAAATCTAAGATCATATCTGAATGAAGCTCTTCAAAAAAATATGCTTTTTGTTTTTTTTAATAATAATTTTGACGAATGCACAAGAAATATAAACTAAACTTTAAAAAAATAAATAAAAATGTGTATGAAAATTTTCAACAGTCCTATTCAAATTTGATATATCGCAGTCTAGGTCATGATATAGTTTATCGCAGCCATTACTGTACGGCAGTAACAACTATTAGAATCAAAATCGATAAAAACATTAGTTTCTACGTACAGACATAGGTGAAGTTAGATTTGCCTAACGCCTACACCTGTGTTTAATATCAAAAGCGATTAGTTCAATTCACGTTTATCCAATCACCATACCATCATATTGGTCACCATATTTGCATCCATCAATACGATAGTAGTTAGGGCTAGGGTAAAAATATTTTATTACTTTTATTCCGGATTTGTTGCTCGTGTATTATATAAACCGTATGTATTACAATTTAATATTACAGAGTGGAACAATGTTACGAACTTTAATCACCGACCAGCTAAGTTTTCCACGGGGAAATAATACTTCATTAAAAATTTAACGGCGCGGTTTAATTTTCTATACAAGAGGGTATTTTAATGAAGCATGAAGCGAGAAAGAAAGTTTTAATCTTGGTCTAGACTAGGCAAAACGTCGAAAGTAACGTAAAATCTTAAATAAACTCCGGCGCTGAAAAGTAAACATACACAAAATATTAGGCAAACACTAAGTTCACATAACAATAAGTTCGGGTACTTAACGGATGGTTTTAAGAACTCGAATAATTTATAGATCTCGCGAGAAATTCGCGTTTCAGCCTATAACATCCCACTGTAGAGCATAGGCATCTTTCCTCACATAGGAGAAGGATCAGAGCTTAATCCACCAAGCTGCTCCATTGCGAGTTGGCGGATGTATTCTCTCTACTGTAAGCAACGATCGCTATAAGGTGTATATGATAACGACCAGGACCGATATATATATTTTAATTATATTAAATTTGAAATTAAATTAAGATTATAAAAAAGTAATAAAATAAGACTGTTTCTGAAAGTAAAACTGTATAAATAAATAATACATCTCCGAATCATAAATATTTTAATGTGAATCCAACTTAAGAACCGAAAGGAAAAATTAAAATGTAGTCTTCATATTTCTTTTTATGAAATAAATTGGGTTGCCCGAAAAATAAAATTGTCGTGTCCAAAATACAAAAATTGGATGACAAATATTCAATTCTTATAAATAAGGGAGTGAACATTCAATCAAGTCCCGGAACAAAACAAAAGTAACCCTCAGGACGTATTACCGTCACAAAGGAAAAGGATTTACCTAAACCTCAAAATATATCACACGGCAATCGACCGGGACGATATTCCATACGAAAATATGTGTAACGTTGAAAATTTATATGTACTCATCCATACATTTTGGAGATAAAAAATATTGGATACAGTTAGTTATGGACAGATATTCGGCAAATTCTTTGATTTGTGGCGACCAGACCTTTTTTTATATTAAATTCATTTGGATCGAATTTTTTCTTCAGACACTTTTCACTCGTTGCCGTTTTACGTTTCCATACCTAATTGTACTAATTAATGGCCTATGATTAATATACATTCTTGTTCTTGCAGAAGCAAAAGATTTATTATTATTCGAAAAAACTACAAGGTTGTTTGTGAAAAAAATTATAATATTATGTTTATATTTTCTTAATATAGTTTTGGTTCATTATTTACATATTGAAATAAATAATGAAATAACGATTACGTCTGTAACATGTCACTGCTGGGCATAGGTCTCTTTCTCCATTTAGGAGAAGGATTGGGGTCTAACCTACCACGCTACTCTACTGGGGGGTTGACGGATACTGCCATTTTTCATTATTGAAATAAAAATAATTGCTATTACTAGTTTGTAAACACTGCAACCACAATACAATAATGACGAACAAAATAAAAATATAATAATTATATCCTCATAGAAGTATCAATAAGGCCAAATAGTAAAGAAAAAAAATCATTAGTTCTCTCAAATTCTTGCAAAAGAAGGTACAATACCAACAAAACATATTAACGAATATGTATTATAGGAAGCTTGGCTGCCATCTTAATTCCGTTACGTAAACACTCGGCTATTTCACAGATGAATAGAGGTTGCTTTCATACGGATATTCAGTAGAGAGATAATAATGTGTATGGAGGTCGTTAGCTTAAGTTCTTTTAAATTAAGACCCCTTTAAAACTGTATTGAATTGAAAAAACGAACCCGTTTCAATAGACGTTAACATCCTTAATGCGATTCTTTTTTATGTCACGATAAAATTACGTTAGAATGTAGAGTAAAAAATATATCAAAAAATTGTCAAATTCGAATTTTTGATTGAATTATTTGTGTAAACTAGATCAATGTTTTCTGTTTCCGTACAATAAAAGAGAAATAATTAAGATTTAAATTCGTATTAAAAATTGTAAAAAATTAATCGTAGTGCATTCTAGATCTTTCTCGACTCGTCTATTTATAACTTTTGTGTGTAATTAAATAATACTAAAACGAAAATACTTTATGCGCTTTGAAATTAAAATTCGTATAACTCAAGCTTATTTCGTTAGGTTGAAAGCTGTTATAATTAAAAGCAGATTACAAGAAGCAGTTGCGAACAGCTCAGCCGGCAGGAGCGGCGCTAATTCAATCCAGCCGAGATTCAGGTCACTTCTCTTACCTGTAAATAGAATAAGAAATGTTTTGAAAACCTTTACCGTCTTATACATACTTTATAATTTATAAATGAAAAATAATTTTCAGAACAATCACTTGTAAATTACTTTGATAATATTAATTTTATTTCAATATTAATTGACGTAAGGCGTCTATAAGTTCATGTTTTAATTTGAACATTAGTAGCAAAAGGCGTATAGAGTCATCATCATCATCATTTCAGCCTATTACAGTCCGCTGCTGGACATAGGCCTCCACAAATTCGCGCCAAAAATGGAGTGAGCTCATGTGTTTTGCCCATAGTCACCAAGCTGGGTAGGCAGCTTGGTGACCGCAGGACTGGCTTTGTAGCGCCGAAGACGCTGCTGCTCGTCTTCGACTTGTGTATTTCAAAGCCAGCATTTGGACGGTTATCCCGCTATCGGTCGGCTTTTTAAGTTCTAAAGTGGTAGTGGAACTGTGTTATCCCTTAGTCGCCTCTTACGACACCCACAGGAAGAGAGGGGGTGGCTTTATTCTTAATGTTGTAACCACAGAGCGCATAGAGTACAGACAGATAAAATATGTTTAAGGCATTCAACTGGAAATTATTTAAATTAAGATTTGAGTCACATTCGCCGTTCTGTATTTTCATTGAATAAGTACTAAAAATTTAGTAAATATATTTTTTTGAGATCAAATAGTATTCTTAAATTTATTTATTAAATATTTTTAACACAAATATATCATTTGAGCGATTCCATAGTGGGTATAAGCAATTGGGTCGCTCTAAGTCGATTACGCTTACTATAAAGTTATGGTAAAAATGTCTTCAAATTAATTATTCAAGACCTTCAATTGCTAATTTACACACATAAGAAGGGCTGGTGAGTTTCTCATGTCATCATTTTCAGAATTTTTAGCATACGATATCGGATATACATATAACTATTTTTTTAATCTGTATTTACGGACTTATTATACATAATTATGGACATGACATGTATTTAGTACTAACAACTTAGGAACATTTTTAGATAAACTAAACTATATTACTAAATTATTCCTAGATCCTAATTAAATCTCTAGTATATTTTGCACATTGAGATATCAGTTTAGACAATAGTTAGGGTGTCAGCTAACTTCGGACGGTATTGATTATTGTAGTATTAAAAACAAAAATTAAATTAAATTTTAAGAATGTCTGTATGTAAGCACTAAGAATGTAAAATTTTTGAATTTTACACGAAACACGATTTTAAAATATGGTATATCTAAAACGAAGCTGTTTATACCCGGTCTAATAGTTGTTAACACATTCTGATCACACCATACAATCTTTGAAACTTTAGCCTTGTAAGAGTTAAACTAAGACATAATAAGCAAAGGTGATATATAATATACAATCAAGTTAGGTCACCGAATATCTGTGAAATATAACTGTCTAATTAAATTTTCCATGCTAATTACTAAAT
The DNA here is from genome assembly GCF_905220565.1 of Melitaea cinxia. Taxonomy (NCBI): domain Eukaryota; kingdom Metazoa; phylum Arthropoda; class Insecta; order Lepidoptera; family Nymphalidae; genus Melitaea; species Melitaea cinxia. The sequence goes on along the minus strand of NC_059397.1, from coordinate 3,003,598 downwards.
TTATTTAAATTAGTTCTATTTCTGATCCTATTTTTGTTCTACTTAAACGACGACGCATTGATGCAACGGTCACAACACTAGCTTATGACTGTTATAGCGATTACGAGTTCGATGCCCGCACACGACATTTCCGTCACACGTTAGAATGAATGTGAAATTTATTTTAAAAGATACTAAAATTAGGAATCATCAAAACACTTTTTTAATATTTACAACATACAGACACGGTCTTCTGTTCCTAAAGTAAGTAACTTATTGCTTGTGTTATAGGTAACAACCGACTGGTAAAGCTACATATTTTTTTTGGTCTGGTCACATTACTCACCAACAGGAACACAGCAACAACGCTGCATGAAAGCATTATCATTTAGCTGTGATCTGTAAGGTCGAGGTACTTCTCCAGTCGGGATGCTTCAGATTTTGAGCTGGAAATGTTTCATAAAAACATCATCATCATAGTTTTTAGTTAACATAATGAATAATACAATAACTGTGAATAATAATACCACATTTGACATTTAATGGTTAAAAATGAATATAAGATAAATTAAATGAAAGTTTTAAATAACGTGTAATAACATAACTCATTAAAATCGCTGCCGGTCCCATCATAATCACGCTGGATAATATTAAGGCGAGATCCCAAACAGCAAATCCTCTAAAAAGCTCAAACATTCATATCTAGATATCCAATTTAAATTTCATGAATATTTAGTTAAAATTGTTTTATTTGCGAACCGGGTATGACGTTATTTCCGGTGTAACTTAACTCTAATGAGTCATGACGTAATAACAAAATAACACGTAAATATGTTGGCACATTCGTAGCGTAGTTTAATGATTAAGAAAAACTTTTAATGAATAGAAGATAAGGAAAATTAGACGTCATGCACGATTTTATCTGCATTTAATTATTTTTTTCTGGTTAGAATATATTCGTTTTTACATTACCGAGTACTAACTATAAGTTTGGAAATTAGAAATATAATAATAGCTCCTCTCTTTAATACGTTTGGGTATATAATACATACATTTTTTTTTTTTTTTGACAGAATCTGTGTGGACAGGTGAACATTTCATTGGACAGAAACTTTAACACAGTATTAGATAAATTAAAATACTTGTACTTTTCGTTACAAAGGCTAGATGTTGAAAGATTTTAAAATTGTTTTAGGATTGTCTACGTCTCACTAACTGTTATTTGTAAAATAAATAATATTTTTAAAGTCCACTGTGTACGGCTTACTCAATGCAAAAAGACACTGAGTGTTGCGCTTGCGGTCGCGGGTTCGATACCCGCACATGACAAACATTTGTATTGGCCATTAGATGTTTGTCGTGGTTTGCGCGTTTTTTTCTTGTGTATTGAGTGTATTTGGACCTCAACACAGGTTAAAATCGTATTGGAGGCCATTGTGTGTGAAGCGTTTTTTTTTTTTTTTTTAAATATGATAACAAATTGTAAACACTGTTGGTTATTTTGATTTTGCGATATTTTAGTACTACTGCAAGAACCACGATTATTTTGTAACTTGACAGTTACAAACAAGATAAATATTTCGTTTTATATATAAGCCATTGTGTGTCATATATATGACTACGGAAGTTCAAAAAATCATATACAATCATTGCGTATGGTCAAAGTGGTCAAAACTTCGTTACCAGTTTTTTTTACGAATTTCTTGGCATTACATTATGGTAAAAGTAAAATTTTAGAACATTTTGTATCTTCAAAATCAACAAATGTTTCCAATATTTAGCAGTAATTAAAATCAAACTCACCCTACAGAGGTGAACTTGATTGAGCTTCAAAATTCGGTCAGTGGTTTTCTATAAATAGAATAATAGCAATTTTAGTTTATTTAGGGCTTAAAATTGTTGCCTTTAAACATTGCCTTTAAACTTACGGCTTTTCTGACTAATGACTCGTATTATTAGAATACAATTGGATAATGCCCCTAGTCACTAGGCTGCGCAGCAGGTTGGTGACCATTGATTTGTTTTGTCGTGCCCGAGACGCTACAGCCAATCTGTGATCTGTGCATTTACAAGCTGTTCAACGATTATTCCATCTATCAGCTTTCACAGATCTAAGTCTGTAGTGGCTTTCTTATTACTTAGTCGCTATTGATGACGTCCACAGGAGGTAAGTGCTTTTAAAGCCCATTTGAATAAAGTTATTCTTTATTTTGATTTTGATAGATAAGTAGCTATAATCTAACCTTTTTTTACGTGGGAAAAATCCATCATGGATAACATCCGGCGTGGGGGCGTCAGAGGGCTATGTCAGACTCCTACTGACTAAAAAACCACCACGTGTGAGCAGTCGTTCGCCTGGGTGGGGCGAGATGGGGTCGCGCTAGCATTCGCCACCTCAGTCTTAGCCACACTGCTAAACAAGTTTTATCGTATCAGAAAAAGTAGTAAGTAATTAAAATAAACGTACTCGAAAATAATACGTTTATACTTTAAATTCAAATTAAGTTGTTAAAAACAGAACGTATACCACTTTACGTCACTTGTTCTCGTGTTTCGAAAGCATCAGCAAATACAGTTTAAAATGAAATTCGGTCTGAAGTGGCATTCTCGTGAAATATGATATTTCCTCATAAATTCTGCATACAATTGTTAAAAATCTATAAACAAGTAACACACACTATAGGAATGAACTATACAAAATTGAATGATTTTCGTTTATAACGTGAAATAAAGTTCCGATACTCGTTCTTCTGAATACTCAAATAAAAAACAGACCTGGTTATGCTTCACGGCTTTGCTTACAAAAAGTTTTAATAACTTATTAAATTTATGTTTAAAATTCCTGTTACATTTCTAAAGTATACTTTGACGTCTTAAAATAAGCTTTATCGTTAAAGTTGACTAGCCCGTTGGCGCAGTTTGTAGCGACTCTGCTTCCTGTGCCGTGTGTTGCGGGTTCGATTCCCGCCTGAGTCTGGGTGTAATATTTGTATTTATATATTTATATGTGTATTATTTCTATGTATATTTATAAAAAAAAATATATAGTTATAACAGTCGGCTGTTACCTGTAACACAAGCATTAAGTTGCTTACTTTAGGAACAAACGAACGTGTGTATGTTATAAGATAAAAAAAACTCTTTCTTTCTTTTAAAGTATATACAGATGCCTGCAACATAATGCAACGTGTTTTCTTTTCTTACTCTGAGAAATGCCTTTACGCACCCCACCGGTGAAGCCGTCAGGAGTTTGGGGCTTCCAGTACGACAAGATAAGCCAGAATACCCAGTAAAACCCAGCGGTGCCCTCATGCTCATAACGGTGTGTCGTTAGCTTGCCTGTTCGGGCTACATTCGCCTATAGTGCGCGCATGGGTACACGTTAGCGTTCTATTACCCCACTGGGAGTGAGAGGTATATATTGCCCTTTTCCTACTCTATTGCGAAAGGTGAAAGAGTGAATATCTTCCTGGTCGTCTACTACGGAGCGGGTCAGCGTGGGCGTTTGCCTCGCTGAAGGAGAGCTTGCTGTCGAGCATGCTGTGGACACGCTCGGTCTTAACAGGTCATCGCAAACGTGTTACCTGTCCCATTCCAGCCTTCCCCATGAGATCTGTCCAACTTACTCACCACAGGAACACACCACTGCTTGAAAGCAGTATTATTTAGCTGTGATCTTCTGTAAGGTTGAGGTACTTCTTCAGTCGGGATGCTTCAGATTTTGAGCAGGAAATGTTTCATAACAACATCCTTCATACTTATTTTAAATTAACATAATGAATAATACATTAACTATGAATAAAAATACAACATTTGACATTTAATGGTTAAAAATAAGTACAAGATAAATGAAATGAAAGTTTTAGATAACATGTTATAACATAACTCATTAAAATCGCTGCCGGTCCCATCATATTGATTCGTGGTTTCGACGAGAGTGCTATACAGCGGTGGTCAATTATCAGCTGTCAGGGGTAAATACTTAGTATCTCCCTACTACTTTTAAATTCATTTGAACATATATTAATTTTTATTTATTAATCAGAAACCAGTGTCGAAAATAAATTAATTATCGTCATTTTTAAATTATTTTTCTATTCAGAAGAATCCGTAAATAAAGTCACTGCTTTTACTTTTAAAAATCATGTACATTACTGTAATAATACATTTTCGTATAAAACGCTGCGAGTGAAAACCAACGAAATTTACTGCTACGCCTCTTTGTCATAAAAATATAAAATACAAAGAGCGTCAATTCCACTTTTTTTATATATAAATTTATTCTGTCTAAGTAGCAACGCGGTATATTCTTATATACATACTTTTAACAATATGACATGCGATGTTGTACTAAAAGATACATAACATTTACTATCCGAATGATAATTATATCAGTCAGCTGTCTAAGCTATATAATGCTAAGCTGATATACTTATAATCATGCTTGCTCGCAAACATAAAAGAAACTGACTTTAATTTATATCGAAAAGTAATGAAACGTAAATAATATTATAATAAATATTATAATATTAATATAATAATATAATATATAAAATATTAAATTTAAATATATACAGTCGAAATGAGAACCTAGTTAATAATGGTTCGTTTTGTTAACGAACTGTTAAATTTAGAACACGTCTTGTTTGAAATTGAATAGACTGTTATCTAAATATAGTAAAGGCTTAAGTAACCTACAGATGTGAAGAGTAGAATTCTCATATGCCAATATGAGAATTCTACTGAAATTTGCAACATAAATCAAATTTTTTGATTATAATATTTTTGTAATGATACAACCATGATTTTATCTTAGCCGAAATGTTATTTTAATACGAGTTCAACAGGTAACAAGTTTTAACGTAAAACGTTTCATATATTATGATTCCCTCAACCCTTTTTAAGGTCGAATGAAATTAGAATAACTCTCTCTTTGTATCGTAAGGGACTTATTTTATATAAACACACGGATGCTATGTCAGTTGAATGTTTGGTAGTTAAGTTACTAAAAGAAATTACCTTTTATTTATTTATTTATTTTTTGTTACATTTAGGCAAATTTATGAAAATAAATTTGGGAAACCTTTAAAATTCTTACCTTCTGTAACTGTATTAGTGGCCATGTAATAGACACAAGGTGCACTTTATACTACGATATTAGCGCAGTAGTTGTAGCAGCTAGCTATCGTGCTAGAGATCATAGTTTCAATCCCCAGTCATGAAAGTTAATGTATGTATAGGGTATATAGATCTTTTCATAGTTTGTTGATTTATATTTTCGTTGTAAGTGTTTTCAGATCCCGGACAGAAACGTAATATTTTTCTATTAGCCACAGCACTGACTTAGAAGGAGAGTGATGAGCGGACGAGAGAGGAGGCCGCCGACGAGGCCTCCGTCCGCAGACGACGAACGGGGGTGCGTAGGAGGCGCTAGGAAGGAAGGGGGTGGCTATATTCTTTACTGCCGTAGCCACACGGCTAACCTCTGTAACAGCTCGTCACTAAGCTCATTACGTAATTTCCACTCGATGTCAGCCACTATACGTACACTGTCAATCCAGTTACCTGTTGCAGTGACCATATAATACATAGGTGACGTCCCTCTCTACGCTTGATTACACAACTACTCTTTACTTCGCTTTTCTACACTTTTCTTCTTATGTTCTAAGGTGGTAGTGGAACTGTGTTATCCCTTAGTCGCCTCACAAACAAACACACATTTTTATGATTTATTATTGTTTTGATGTTATTTTAAGCGTCATCTATAAATTTTATAATTATGATTTATTAATAAATAAGCTTTTAAAACGTAACAATCTTGAAGTCAGTCTAGTAGATTCTAATATTATCTCATCAAAAAAAAATAGCTTAGTAATATTGTAACAGACAATAGAGAAATAACTACATCGTTCGCCTCGTCCACGTTGGATACCATAACTGGTTATAACCGGTTATAAACGGAACATTCCGGATCTTTCGTAAGCCCTAATGTAATAAAAAGCTACCACATTACAAGAATTACACTGAACGTACATATACCGAGTCATTCTTCGAGTCAATATATCACGATTTAATGATCTGGAAGTGAATTATATAGATTCTCTGGTCGCATTGTTCTTATAATTTATTTGTAGGTTGATTTGAACAAATCACTTCTTTTATCCCGTTCCTTTGTGATATGAAGGTATTATATATCCTTTATATGTTCCTTAAACGTTATTTGCGAGTTAAGTTAGTAGAATCACGTGATGTTTAACTATGACACATATACATATAAAAGGCAAAAAGTATTATTTAGATTTGATCATCAATTTAGTTATGATAAATAAATAAATATTTACAACATACACCCACGGTCACCTGTTCCTAAAGTAAAGGGCTAGTCAAAAATGAAGCTCTACGTATATAACAACCGCCCTGGTGTATCGGTGGTATGCCACGAACGCACCTAAACATCGAAGGTTTGCGGGTTCGATTTGATATTAGTATTTGTGCAAATATCTCTTTTCGGTTTGGATATAAGTCCTTGTAGGTCTCCCCATCATACCTCGGAGAGTACGCTTATTTACGTTTTGTGCGGTTATTTATCTTTTTATGTTACAGTTAAACGTGGCATGCTTAAAAAAGCTTAATGGCAAACCTTTAAAGATAAAATGTATGTTTAAAATTGGATTAATAGTCTTGTAAACGTGTTTATCGCTTCAGCCTGTAATATCCCACTACTGAGCATAGGCCTCTTTCCCCATGTAGGAGAAGGATCAGACCTTAATCCACCACGCTGCTCCAATGCGGGTTGGTGAAACGTGTTTATACAATCGAAATATTTATTTTAAAGTGTCAGAATAATCATGAATGAAGAAATGAATGGCAACATAAAAGATTCATTCATTGAAAAAAATCATGTCAGTATAGTATTGGCGGTCAGTAAGTAGGTTATTGTTACTTAATTTTTGTTCGACTCATACTTTTCATAATAATAATAATAATAATAAACCACTTTATTGCAACTAAAGATAGTATACATAGCAAACCTTAATTCTAGATACATATAGTGCAATGGGCGATCTTATCACTAAATAGCGATCTCTTCCAGATTACCCAACAGAAAAAAAGCTAGCAGTGTAACGGGCTTGCGCAATAGTAATAAAGTTTTTATGTTATTTATATACAGGATGCAAAAAATACTTATAAAGCATAATACTGTTGATGTGACCACTGTATGAACACGTCGGTATACCACTAAGAGACATCTAAATTACTCACTCAGAACACCTATTAACCTCATTACTCAATTTATAAACCGCATATGTAATATACGTTGATGTATGCATTAAGGTTGGATCGCTTCATCATTCAGCTTAATGGTATACGATTTACTATCCCAAAGCTTCTCATTTGACCTTAAAGGGTTTCTTCCTCATCGATTTTTACTTACAATAAATGTTGGCGAAAATTTTTCGGACGATGATTTACTGCAGTGACACGGACTGACTGGGAGAATTTTTATCAGTAGCTCGATATGTAAAGGTTTTTTATTTTAAATTAAAAAATTAAAATGAAATATTAATAAAGAGTTTTCATGTCACCAAAAATGTTAAGAAAAAAAATTTAAGGTGGATCTGCTTGTAATAGTATGCCTTTACCTTTAACATTGTTTTGCTAAGTAAAAAAGAGATTTTATAACAGAATGAAAACGAAATGAAAATAGATGGAGTATATCATTTCGTTGACCATACTAAACACAGCTTATAGTTATTAGTATTAGACTTATATAACTACCTACAGTTAAATTTTATCATAAATTACACTTTTACCTTATCTTAAAGTTGAACTACCCTACTAAAATTGAATATTGTTAAGCATAAAATGCTTCATAATTTACAGCGACATAACACCATAATTATAGTACCTATAGTATTAAAACTTCTAACAAATAACGAGTATTTAATTTAACGTCTATCCAGCTTCACTTTAACAACCAGTACTGAAACTTGGTCCGCCCTCGTGGGCATAGTTTAGTAAACTTCTTCAAATAACTTCTAAGCGAATTCAACACCTATGTTCAATGTTTCATCTCTGTAAAATGTTATTTAAAGTTACTTTAAGCTTTGTTTTATTTGAAAATTATTTTATTACTGAGATAATCCTAGTTATTTTGATGCTATCGACTTGTACGATGTTATATTCTTTGCCTATTTATCGCAGATAATAATGTGCAGAAAATGTAGTATTTCATAAGTTTATTAAAATAACGAAATAAGTGCTAATATATTTTTCGTTCAAGCTTGTTATATATATTTTTTTGTGTACCACTTCATACTCAGTTATAACATTAGGTAATCATCTTTAGTAACATCTAGATGCTATCTTCGCGTCCAATATCCCGCAGTGTCTGAAGACAAAAGTCTTCAAACAGTGTCTATTTCCAGTGATGTGTGATGACATATGGATCCGAAGAGTGGTCGCTAAATATGGGCCTCATAAGAAGGCTCAAAGTCGCTCAGCGGGCGATGGAGAGGGCAATGCTCGGTATTTCCCTACGTGATAGAGTCAGAAATGAGGCTATCCTTAGGAGAACCAAGGTAACTGATATTGCTCGAAGGATTGCACAGCTGAAGTGGCAATGGGCAGGGCAAATAACTTGAAGAACAGATGGCCGATGGGGCGAGAAGGTTCTCGAGTACAAACCGCGTACTGGGCGCCGCAAGCGTGCGCAGCAAGCGAGGTGGACCGACGATCTGGTTAGGGTCGCAGGAAGACGCTGGATGCATGCTACGCAGGACCGATCGTCGTGGAAAACATTAGAGGGGGCTTTTTATGCCTAGCAGTGGGCGTCCGTGAGCTGATATGATGAACATCTAGATGTGTTATGAAAAAATTAAATATCTTATTAAAAAAAACGGTGCTTTAGTTTCTTTTTTTCTTTAGATTGTTATATGACATACATTTGCCATGATTTATTACATTAACATATTTTTGAAAGATAATTCTTTGACGTATTAATCGATTTTCATAAGAGAGAAAGAAAGACCTGTATAAAGTAAAATTTTAATTTCCTTGTTTGCGTAAATGTTTTTATTCATTTGATTAAAGAGCAAAACACATTAATTTCTAAGGAATAGAACATGAAAAGATACAAAGAAGATAATTAAAAAATTAAAATAAACCTTAATCGGAATAATGTAAATAACCATTAATCGTTTTTTTTTTTTTTTTTTTTTTTTCCACACTGGGTGAGTTCCCATCTAACCTACTATTATACTACTATTGCTTATTTTATGAACACCTGGGAAAATGAGCGGAGTTTGGGTATGATGTTTTTATTTACAATCTTTCCTTTTTTTATATACACTATAATAATACCATTAATCGTATTAGCCGTGAACAAATATGACATGAAAAAAAAAATTCCAACTGTCTGCCATTTTTGTACCCTTTCACAGGGTACAAGGGGATTCGTAATCAAGTCTGATTATTTTGACACGAAACTAGTCAAAACCAGTTATAAGTAAATTAATGCGGCTTAAAGTAAATCATAGTAATCATATACTTATTTTCGTTCATCTGAAATAAATTTAACTTTGTTTTACAGTTGTTTATGAAACAGGAGGCTAAATACAGTCCTAATTAAAGGTGACCGCAGCATGCTGTGGTAAGATTCCTAATTACTGTAGGTTATATGTAGGCGTAGCCGCACGCTAAGCATTGTGTCAAAATTATTCACGAAATAATAAACCTTATACTTTACAGGTAAAGACGAGAATTGGTTGTGGGATGATGCGCTAAATTGAACAACTGCTGGACTTAACATATTGCAATGGTTCTGCCATTCCAGACGAAGTAGTGGAAAGGTAGGAAATGTAGTCAACTATTTTAGCTACCTAACTAGTCATATTTTATTAGATATTATATTTGAAAACTTGAAAAATGTTTCTGGTGTTGCAGGCGTCTATATTTTTTGCATTCAGTCTGTAAGATCCCACTGCTGGGCATAGGCCACTTTCTCCATTTAGAAGAGTAAGTGGGTTGGCGGATATATTTCCTACTACAAACAACGATCGCTACTAGCTATTTACGAGGCACGGTTGGGAGATCCACAAGAACAGATATCAAAACCAGAAGGGAATATTTGTACATATATAAATATCCATCCCGAGCGAGAAGCGAATCCGCTAACCGTCGATGTTTTAAGCGACTGCTCGCACCACTACACCAGGTGTCTATAATTACATTTAAAATATTATCTGGGAAAAAATAAAAAAAATCACAAAAAAACTAAAAGGTATAACAAATTTCACAACAACTGATAATTCTTAAAAAAATATTACACTCGAAAAAAATGGATGGAGTAATAATGTGGATGTACCGTTAGATAGTCCCAATCATACTTTTGCGTGCTTTTTTAATGTTTAATATAAAACGATAAAATCTTCAACGTTAGTCGTTATTAGAATAAGCACGTCTTTTTTTAAACATTTTGTTAAAATTATGAAAATATTACGGATATTAACTTCCATTAACCATTCAGAATCAAAATTAACGTAATAGCCTCATCACTGGAAAATGAACAGGACTCGACAAATCGTTCGTCTAAAAAGCCATATTTAAACCACCTCAAGGTCGAATATCGCGTGGCAAAAGACAATAATTTCCAAGACAATAGACAATTATCCGAATAGTAAATCCAATAAACGATTCGATGGAATTGTGGGACCTAACAGCGAACGAAATATCGATAAAATTACTGCTTTATAGTGATTTGAACAACTCCTTTGCTATCTGAAGACATTATGTACAAAACTAGTTGTCTCACGTAGTTATTCTCGCATTTATAATTAAGGGTGTTTTCTTGGGGTCTTTTTTTTTTTTTTTTTTGATATCGCAGGGTAACCCATTTACGGGTGATATCCAGGATGCCCGGGTAGGCATTCCTAGACCGTATGTCGGCTTAGCACTTGGGGGTGCACTACCGACCAAAACCCCTGCGGGAGCCTTCAGCCGCTTTAATTGGAGGGTCCCGGATCTGCAGGCAACAGGATCCCTCCAGCTACAGGCTGGCCTCGGCGAAAAGACCAGACTTCTCCTCCATGGGACTGTCCGGCTCACCTCTGAACAATCCCGACGACGCCATGTCTAGCAGGACCGGGTTCCCATCCCGGTCCGACATGGGCACAGGGGCGTTACTGGAAACGCATTAAGTAGCGCCTCCTACGCACCCCCGTTCGTCGCCTGCGGACGGAGGTCTCGTCGGCGGCCCCCTCCCTCATCCGCTCGTCGTTCTCCTTCTGGGACATTACTGTCTCGCAGAAGGAGACCATCGCCTTCCAGGACTCGTCGTCGCCGAGCATCGCGGTGATAACGCTCGGCAGTGACAAGTCCCCTCCGAGGACTGTCGTCAGATCGCGACATAGCGCTGCCCATCTCGGGCACACCTCGAGGGTGTGCTGGGCAGAGTCCACCGCCGCGCCACAATCGTGACATTCAGTCGTCGGCTCCCTTTGGGCCGTCCGACACAAGTATTCACCAAAGCAGCCGTGCCCGGTGAGAACCTGCGTCAGACGGAAGGTGAGGGGTTTGCGCTTACGGCGCATCCACCGCTCAAGGACCGGGCGCAAGGCAGCTGTTACACGTGTGCCATACGGCTGCTCCGCCAGGTCCTCCCCCCACCTCCGCATTAGTGCTTCTTGCCCCATCCGGCGCACCCGTAGGATCCCGTCCAACGTGGGGTTCTCACCGAGAGCCCTCCTACCCGAGACGTATGAGTAGGTCTCGGCAAGGACCTCCGCCACGAGTTCCCATGGGGGATCGCCGGCTAGAGCAGTAGCTGCAGCCCACGAAACTGTCCAAATGCTGTGTTAGGCTAGAAATTCCTTAACCAATAAAAATATATAAAAATGAAATTTTTTCAAACAAATTAATTTAAAGACGAACTCATAATTTTAGCTTCTTTAGCATACATGATTAATAAACATGTTGACAACATTACAGACAACTAATATTTCTTTGGACAATTATAGACAAATAAAATTGCCAAAAGACGGGAATTGTGATTTATTTAGAAGTCTTAAAACTATAGTCTTTTTTTATCGTCTAAAAGAAAAATACGTTTATTTAATTTATTTAATTATTGAAAAATTAAGATGTTGGTACAAATATTATTTTAAGGTATTAACATAAGTTTATAACAATATTTTACCAATTGTCGTAATTTAATGTAATTTTGCTAGTTGAACAGAATTTTAACTAAAAAGTTATTAAAGTTTGAATTATATAGGAATTCAAACTTTTTTACACATCTCATTCATTAAATATAAATTAAGCGCAGGTAAACCTGCGAATCACGTCTAGCGATAACTTTATGACATACAGTAAACGTATATAACTTCTTATCATTTAGTGACTAGATCAGTTTTATCACTAAATTATTAGCAAATGTCTTCTAATAATATTTGAATATGTGAATAACGTTTATATTTCAAAAGGAACCGCATACTTTAAAATTAGAAGACTGGACGAATGGTTCATAAGTGTTTTCTGACATGCAGAGATTCAGACAGTGCCTGCATTATTGAATAGCTTAGAGTCCACTTTGACACCCTGTTACCCTGTTTATATTGCTCTAGTCAAAATAGCGTTGAACTAAGAGCAAAATTAGAATTTTAGTGACGTTAATATTAATAAAATTAAAGCAGAAGTGATATTTGTGTCAACTAAATTAGAACGGTAGATAGAGTAGTGAGATATTTCGTCACATAATAAATTCTAAGGTCGTATAAATTTCAAAATAAATTAATTAAGTAATTTGACTTCATTTGTTTAGAATCGTAATTACTATTATTATTATTATTTTTTGATTGTAAAAAGAATAACAAAGTTTCTTATAAAATCAAAATAATGTCTTTGCTTTTTTAAAGTTTTAGTACTTCACTTTAGCCTGTAATATCCCACTACTGGGCATAGGCCTCTTTTCCCATTTTGGAGAAGGATCAAAGCTTAATCCACCACCCTGCTCCAATGCAGGTTGGCGGATATATTCCCTACGAGTAACGATCACTATCAGGTGTACATGATAACAACAACCGGTACCGACGGCTTAACGTGCTCTCCGAGGCACGGTGGGGAGACGCACAAGGACTGCACAAACACCCAGACCACGGCAAACACCTGTATGGCCAATACAAATGTTTGTCATGTGCCCCGCACCCGCAACCACCAGCGCAACAGGTACAAACCATGGCTGTGACCGTTGCGCCAACGCAGAGTCAAATTTTTAGTACTAATCTTTTAAAATATATATTAAAAGAGAAAGTTTACAAACCCGTTGCATGAAATCTGGAGCTGAGCATTAATCATAGTTATAGACGAAAACACTCTTACATCATAATCATTGAATAAGATATATTTTATTTCCTAACTACATACTGTTATATGCGGTTATTCGCTTAACGTATAAAAGAGAATGACTATCACATTTGTTACTTGAAATAGTTATTGAAAACTTCCAAAACTCAAATATTGTGCCAACCAGGTGATCCAATATTTGGTATAGATAACCAAACTGTTCCTCCCGGGATTTTTGCAGTTTAGACCGCTAAATTTTGTTGGCAAACGCTAAGAGAATACTTCACTTATGAGTACTCGTAAAAAGTTTTTATACGTTTATGACATTTCTAAACTTCGCTGTTCTTAGAAGATAAAGTAAAAAATATTCATGCGAGCGTAGGGAAAACTGGTGGTACGTAAAAATAAGCCCCTATTCCTGAATTATTTTAGCCTTTGTCAAACTTTATGTTAAATTTGGAAGTAGTTTCGTAAGCAAATCGTTTACGGTACAACGATGAAAAATCCCAACTCCCAAAGTTATTTGACACGCTGCTTAAGCTTTTTTTATCCTGTTCTTTGTTTATTTGTGTCATTAAAAGAGTTAATAAACAGAATGTTTTTAATGTGCATTAGTGAGTGTAATTATTTTGTACTAGCCAAAAGTTTCGTAGTGTCGTAGACGTGTACGCAGGAGACGTCGTTTTTTTTTGGTTTTATAAAATAAAACTCAAGTTTCCGTTTTTTATGTTATAACTTATTTACCAATTACAATAAAATAATGAGACTAAACGATAATTGGTCGATTTTATTTGTTACTACTTTCGTATACAACCGCTACGTAGTCAACACTTCTGTCTAAATGTTAAGTCGTGTTGGGCGTCCCACACACCCGTCGCCGTTTGTGGCGGGGTTAGTTCGTAACAGCATTTCCCAGAGTGTTAAAAAAAGATGAGTACAGTATTTTTTTTTTATTACTTAATTAATTGAAAATTACTACACCCGCAATACAATTACACCAACCCGCCTGCCCAGCGTGGTGACTATGGGCAAAACACATGAGTTCACGTTATTTTTAGTGTAAACTTGTGGAGGCCTATGTCCAGCAGTGGACTGTATAGGCTGTAATGATGAATTGAAAATTATTTTGATATTTATAATATTTAGAAGTGAAAAAGTAAATAAAGTATGTTATTATGTTATTTTTTTAATGGAATTAACTAAATTAACAATTTGAAATTAAAGTTATTGCTTAAGACACATACCCGTCACTTTCTGATCAAACATATGAAAACCAAAATAATATTTTTACTGTATCATAAAACTGAATAAGAAAAATACCTATTAATCTTGAGATCTTATGCAGTTATCACAGATTAAAATGGCATGTAGTTACAAGACATTGACACCGATGTATTTAGTTAAGCGGTCCTTTCTTGTTGGGTATAATTGACGTATCTTAAATAAAAATCCATTAATACAATGAATATACAATATTTTTACAAATTTAAGTAAGAAGTTCAGATCACAAAAACTTATTTTACATTAAATTGTAGTATAAAAAAAGATAAAATAATTTTTAATTAAAACACTGTCTAAGAATTATGGCTGAGTATTTTATCTTGTATGCTTTCCTATCTTAAGTGTAATATAGTTATTATCCCTAGTACTTTTAGCTAAGTCATTATTATAGTGTTTATATAAATTATTTATAAAGTGTCCATTATTACTTTGAGCTCTTAAAATTATCCAAGTTAAAATTACTTACTTGTGTTTTAAAAAGACTGTCTAGACTTTATTTTTCTTTCAAAAGCCACGCCACAAATATGTAAGCGAAGTAAACAACTCCTAAAGAACATTAATGTCCTCTCTTAGCAAACTTGTATAATGTACGACACATTAGATCTTATACGGTTCTAGGTACATGAACGTTGGGTATGACTTGATCTATTTGATATCGACACTGATAACATATATACGAGTATATGTTTTATATTACTTGTAATAAATTCACTCACATGTCTGTCCTCGTGGATTTCCCCACTTTGCTTCGGACAGCACGTTAAGCTGTCCGGTCCCTCTATCTATGCAACAATTCACAAAACAATGGAATTTCCTGCTCAAAATATGGAGCAGCCCGACTGGGGTAGTATCTCGACCTTACAGAAGATCACAGCAAAATAATACTGTTTTCAAGCAGTATTGTGTTCCTGTTGGTGAGTAAGGCGACCAGAGCTCCTGGGGGGTTGGGGATTGAATCGGCAACGCGCTTGCGATGCTTCTGGTGTTGCAGGCGTCTATAAGCTACGGTAATCGCTTACCATCAGGTGAGCCGTACGCTTGTTTGCCGACCTAGTGATATAAAAAAAATAAAAATAAAACAATTCACCAGCTATCTTAGTCTTTTAGTATATTTTGTGATTCCAAGTAATTATATCCGTTGATCTTTAAGCCATCACCACCCAAGCGCATACGACAGCACGAGATTTGTCAGAATTTAATGTGATGGTTCGAATTGCTGAAGAACAGTGTGGTGGTGATGTTCTTCAAGAGAGGAGATAAGTCTCTGTTGAAGAATTACAGATCGATAACTTCTGAGCCACGTCTATAAACTGTTTTCGAGGGTCGTTAGGAATAGTCTCGCCACAAGACTCGACGAATTCCAAATATCGTACAAGGCTACAGTAGGCTACAGCATCATCGGGGGGCGTCGTGGTAGTGTGCGAAAACAATCCCATGGCGTGCCCACTAAGGTGCCGGCGGAAAAAAGATGTGGGTTTTAGTGGATAGTCTGGCATTGCACCACACGCCGGGAGTTCCACACTCCCGTCACATTCGTGTGGCGGGGTTAGTACGTAAATGCATTTCCCCATCTATAAAAAAAAGGCTACAGCACCGTAGACCACATTCATAAAGTTCGACATACACACCTTATAAAAAATTATATTGTCGTTTAAAAATTATATAGTAGTTCAATCACAAAAACAATTTTTCAATTCCGACCTTGTTCTTGAAACTAGTGCATTAAAACAAACAAACAAACAATTCATATTTGTAATAACACTATAGATAGCTAATAAGTGTATATATGAACATAGATAATAATAATAATGCCAACAATAATTAAAGTAGGGCGCAATATAATCTATCTATCTCTTTCTATGTCTTTTTGCATTGTAAGATATCAATTAAGTTTAGCATAATTTTGGTCGTGAACTCATGTCTGCATTAGGGATACTAAGATAGAGTAGTTAGTTCTCTTAATGTAAGCTGCAGTAGTGTAAAAAGTAAACGATCAGTAATAAAAATAAAAATCGGAATAACAAAAGCACGGGCACTATAAGCCTGTGGACATAACTTTATATATATAAAAAAAATAACACTATAGATGACACTGGCATAATCATAATATTCGATAAAATATGTAAGGCCTACATGAATATTTAAAAATTAAAATATTAATTTAAAGCACAATTAACAAAAATTATCAATGTTAGGTAGGTATATATATACAAAAACGACTTGTTAAAAAAAGACCTTGTTTTTTCCTTACAAGTCGATACTACAAATTGGTCACGGATAAGGTTAAAGATAATACGTCGTTCGTCGTCTCGCGTTCGATCTAATAATAACTTTTCCTAATCAATTTCCTCCTGCGTTATAGGATAACTTTACTATATGATTCATTTTATACGATAAAGTTTTTCACATAAAATAAGTAGAGTCCCATTGTTATTATTATAGTTATGAAAAAGTTGTTTTCGTCCGGAGATGATTGGAAAAATAACGTTGAATTGAAAATTATTTTAGTGACGAAGAAATAGGCTTCTGATTTTATCGCACGTTTAGTTGTTTACGAAAAAAACTTTCTCGATACAATAATATTAACATAGAAATGTTGTAAAATTATATTGTTTTATATTCCGAGTAACGTAAACTAATACTTTATGCGGTATTTAATATTGACGTAAAATAAAAATATGTAATTTTTATCTTGTATTAATTCAACTAGGAGTATTCTCATACATACAAATGTAATAACACTGAGACATTGTTTCTTCAAAAGCTATATGGTCACAGCACTGGCTTGTGGCTGTTACACTGGCGGTTACAGGTTCGATCCCCGCACATGATAAACGTTTGTATTGGCCATACAGATGCTTGCCGTGGTCTGGGTGTTTTTGCAGTCCTTGTGGATCTCCCCACCGTGCCCTCAAGAGCACGTTAAGCTATCGGTGCCGGTTGTTATCATGCACACTTGATAGCGATAGTTACTCATAGCAGGGTACTCTGATCCTTCTCCTACATGAAGAACGTGGCGTATGCCCAGCTGTGGGATGTTACAGGCTGAAACGTATATACATTAATCTCATTTTTTAATCTAACATTACTAGAACATGCTACGCAGTAATCGAAATAAAATAATATTTAAACTATCGTAATAATTTTATAAAAATGTTTTGATAAAAATAAAATACAATAAATATTAAATATATTTTTATTTGTAACAAATACAATACACAACAATAAGTTATAAAAACTATCTTCTGAGTATAATATTTTCAGTGTTACTTGGGGAAAACTATTTCTAAACTCAACTTAAGTTAAAAATTTAAAACGTTTAAACAAAGAATTAGTGTCTGTAGAGCTCTTAAAAAAATAGCCTAGCATGGATATATTTCTAGTATTCTATCCCTTTTTTTCAGTTCGTTTGACAGGCAAGCTTACATAGCAGTCGGACGAATGCGTTGGACATCCATCGGACTCCGAATAGAGATACGTATACATGAACAGATACACCTGGTGTTAGTAAAAAGTTGAATCTCGATAGCATGAAGTTTATGTTAAAATAAAAATAAATTATTCAAAAAATCCTGTACACTAATAATAAATGTATTGTTTCTTTATAAAAGAATAATTTCTTAATAAGTTGAGTTGTTTAAAAATTGGTCTACAATTAAAGTTTTCGCTCCACGCTACGCTTCAGGCTGTAATATCCCACTGCTGGGCAAAGGCCTCTTTCCCCGGGTAGGTTGGATGTTACTCCAATGCGAGTTGGCGGATTAAAGTTTCAGGATATCTACAATCACAAATAGATATCTAACTTATTTTTTATAGTATAGATAATGATTTTTGATGTTTGAGTACAAAACGTTCCATAATGAAAGACACAAATAAAAAACTGTGTACTTAGTTAATTGTTACAAACAAAGCATCGTCTGAAAAACATTATTGACAAACAGTCTAGAGATTACCAATTCTTGATCAAAAGCCTCTATTCCATTAAACACAGTAATTTAAACAGCTACGCCGCAGTTCATTGGATTTGCTAATACATGCGGATCTAAGAATTTTCCTTATCGCTGATCACGAGATGATTTTTAAGCAAATTTAACATATATTTAACTAACTACTCTAGATATACTCGGTGTTCTACGGGTATTAGTGTGTATTTTTATGTATTGAAACGTACTTTATAATATATGCGGATAAAAAGAAGAAGTAAAACCAAAGAATTTGTTTGTACAGCCATAAAAAAATTGTATATAATTATGTTTATATATATACCCGTAAGAAAACATTAAAATATCACCAATTGCAAATTAAATTAGAAGAGTAATTTCAAAGTGCAATTCAATAAGAGTTCAGCGAAGCCTAAAATCGCATCAGTTCGAACGATAGACGTTTAACGCATCTGCGACTGACCCTCCGATTCGATTTTCATTTATTTCTAAGTTTTCGTTATTTTTATTTGATTTATACCTCATAAAGCTATAGATATTTCAAACGTGTACAAATAAGCAAAAATACAAAATAAATTATATTTTTTAATATAAATATGAGAACATGTACATAATTGTGTTTGCTCGCAAACGAAAAAAACCGACTTCAATTACATCGACGAATAATACAACGTAGATTGACGAAAAAATTGTCAAGTACCTACGCGTTATCAAAGATTACTCAAACGTAGTTATCAAATCTCAATAAAATTTATATGTGACCACATTACAAACATCAGCTTTCGATTAAATTACAAATTATTAAAATCAGTACACCCAGTAAAAAGTTATTGCGGATTTTCAAGAAGTTCCCTCGATTTCTCTGGGATCCCATCATCAGATCCTGGTTCCCTTATCATGGTACCAAACTAGGGATATCCCCTTTCCAGCAAAAAAAGAATTATCAAAATCGGTACACCCAGTAAAAAGTTATTGCGGATTTTCAAGAATTTCCATCAATTTCTCTGGGATCCCATCATCAGATCTTGGTTTCCTTATCATGATACTAAACTTAGAATCTCTCCTTTTTAACAAAAAAAGAATTATAAAAATCGGTACATCCAGTAGAAAGTTATTGCGGATTTTCAAGAATTTCCATCAATTTCTCTGGGATCCCATCATCAGATCTTGGTTTCCTTATCATGATACTAAACTTGGGATATCTCCTTTCTAACAAAAAAAGAATTATTAAAATCGGTACATCCAGTAGAAAGTTATGTGGTATAATACAACCTAGGTCGACGAAAAAATCGTCAAGTAAAAACGCATTATTAGATATAGCTCGAAAAGTAGTTGTTAGATCTCAAATAAATTTAAATTCTAGTTTCCATCAATAAATTCCTAATTCCTAGTTTGGTACCATGATAAGGAAACCAGGATCTGATGATGGGATCCCAGAGAAATCGAGGGAACTTCTTGAAAATCCGCAATAACTTTTTACTGGGTGTACCGATTTTAATAATTTTTAATTTAATCAAAAGCTGATGTTTGTCATGTGGTCACATATAAATTTTATTGAGATTTGATAACTACTTTTTGAGTAATCTTTGATAACGCGCAGTTACTTGACTATTTTTTCGTCGATCTACGTTGTACTACTCGTCGATGTAATTGAAGTCGGTTTTTTTTTTCGTTTGCAAGCAAACACAATTATTGATGTAACAAAATGAGTATGTAGCTAGTACACCACCATGAGGACACTTAAGGAAGTGATCATAATTTTCATGCTTGCAACGAGTTACTATAGAACTTTGCATGTATAATTTTTTTTCTGAGGTAGTCATCGTATGACGCTTAAAATGTTCTGCACTAGCAGCTGCTAAGTATACTGTAGTCTAAAGGAATTAAATGGCAGAGAAAAGGGATAGCTTGGAGTCATTGAACAGTATTCCACTAAGAAAAACTGAGAAAAAGAACGTGAGGTGCTGTTGTTGATATGATAATTTTGCAAATAATTGTCGTACAATATTTTTATCTGAACGCCATCAAAGATTAGAACATTGTTGAAGTCTATTATATGAAAATATTGATTTACAATTTACAATTTGTTTACTATAAACAGGAAACAAAAATTGTGGTGACAATAATACATCTTTAACTTTTAAAAATTGTAGCTCTCGTTCTAAGCGAGAATATATTTGTTTCAGACTAAATTTTCTAAAGTAAAAAATATGTAATCAATTTTCGAACACAATTATTTCTTTGTCAAAGAATCTTTAATTTTGGCAGAGATAAGCAAAAGCGAACAATAATTAAAGTCACGTGTGAGTCAAATTATTTGGTTGTGAATGAACGAAATAACGGCAGCATTGAGAACAAAAGCCTACACAAGACATTAAGACGTGACATTTTTGATGCTTTAATATTTCGCTGTTAATAAAAAAAATCTTGCTATGTTATTTTTATCCGTAGGTACTGTAGCTTATAACAATTGCCTAAATTACTATCCCCAAAATAAATTAATCAAAAGGTATTTTAACTTAGTAAGTAAAACTATATTTTGATTTAAAAGAAAACAGTTTAAAAAATGTGATAATTTTATTTCAAATGATATACATTGGCACTTAATAATCACATTTCAGAATACTAGAAATTATAAAATCACTAAAGGTGATTATAATGGTCATTATATTCGGCTTACTGTAAAGTACGGCTAAGATGCAAAGATTTCTGGCGTTAATGACCTGTTGGGTATAAAAGTCATAATATATTAGCATGCCAGATTAAGCTTCGATCTTTTTTGCCTTTAAAATACTTTTTCTTGTCTATAAAAATTTACGAAGATAACTTCCATTCGCATACTAAATGTTATGCCACTTCGTACGGTGTATTAAATAAATACCTATTATTTGTCCAGCCAACCAAAAACCAATTGTTGGGTTAGTATAAAGTTTTTCCGACAAAAAAGGAGGAGGTTACTCAATTCGACCGTATATATATATATATATATATATATATATATATATATATATATATATATCATGTATGTTCAGGGATAACTTCGTCGTTTATGGACCGATTTTGATAATTCTTTTTTGTTGGAAAGTAGATATCCCAAGTGTGGTACCAAGATAAGGAAACCAGGTTCTGATGATGGAATCCCAGAGAAATCGAGAGAAACTCTCGAAAATCGTAGTGACGACTGGTGTGTTTGTTAATTTTTTTTCGTCTACTAACGTTGTATTACTTTTCGATGTAAATGAAGTCGGTTTATTTCATTTGCGAGACAAGCGTTAGAAGAATTTAAATTTACTCTTAATAAGTTCCATTTAAATGCTAATTAATATCTAAGTGATAGAAAACATAAATATATTTCCTTAGGCTTATAATAAAGTTTACTTAATGCTCTTAGTAAATTTTCGGCGACTCCATTAGGGAGACACTCTACGGCTCTTCTCGCCATCTTGTCATTAACGTGAGGCTTATCTACCTCCCTAACTATTAATATGCAATGTAGTACTTTAATATTCGAATTTGATACTTTCATGCAAATAATAGTAAATATTGTATATAAAATATAAAACTACATAAATCACTTTAAATATTTTACACTCCATTATCGTATTGAGATAGTAAAATTTATTAACTAGCTGATTCAGCAAACAAGTTGTCTTACCGCTAAACGCTATTTAAAAATAGGGGTTGGTGGTAGAAGGGTGAAAATTTAGGGTTGTATGTATTTTTTAACGCCAAATCATAATAAAATAAAAAATAAATAATTTATCAAAAATTAAAAAGAAATTAGGGGTGGACTACCCTTAACATTTAGGGGAATGAAAAATAGATGTTGTTCGATTCTCAGACCTACCATTGGGTACCCAATATGCACACAAAATTTCATGAGTATCGGTCAAACCGTTTCGGTGGAGTTTAACTACAAACATCGCGATGCGATAATTTTATATATTAGATATTTGTAAATAACCCGATATGAAATTTACTTTCAGTTATATTACTAGATTTTAAATACTAGGTATAATTATAAATCTTGAACCTTGGTAAGAATATTTTTAAAACGACAAAAAAAGTGTATGTATGCAATTTACACACGCAGAAGTAAACATTCTGAAAAGTCGTAAGAAGATAGGTCGTTGCGTTTTCTTCTATCAACGATGATCACGGTATCAAGAAAAATGTCTTAAGTGCCATGCAAATCGCTTACACGTTTTGAGTGGTAATTTATTCTATCTCATTTTCTCCCATATTTTTTTTTGTGTTAATTTCTTTATCGTGATGCATTTCCATTTCATCGATTTTCAAATCACAACAGTTCTAAAGAATTTTAAATTCAAAAAGGATTTTTAGTAATAATATAAAATCAGAAATTCAAAGTTTATCAACATTTTATTAATTTAATCAAACCAAAATTAAGATTAATAATAAGAATCGACATTCCGGAAACCTAACAAAACAATCTCAGTAAGTAAATTAGTACAACAGATATAATTCCCACTATTTCTGAGAATGGATGGCCAAGAGATCCCTAACTCGGAGTCTCTTACGTAAATTGGATCTTTGAATAGATATCACTGATTGAATTAGCCGCTTCATCGGCGCGCTCTCGGCCTTATCGGTCGGTAACTGTATTCGATACTTTTGTACCGAATAACTTATGAGAGGTGGCGGAAAAATCGTAAATTCCATTTCATTTTTATGTCTATTACTTTTATGGAACAGATGAATGAGTTTTTATGTTTATATTTAAATCTATCTCACGCTAAGATTTCGTTTTAAATTTCTTATTTTTTTTTTTTTTTGAAGTTATAGTTGGCACGTTTCACACTTTTGGCACGTTAGGGAAAAATGATGAGAGTAAATGTTTACGATGCGCTCGCACACCGTCACAAATAAGCGACACCCAGAAGTTAGCTAGACAACGAAGAAGAAGTTAGCAACGTGAAGTTAGCTAGCGAATTCGACGTCAAACTACATTTCGACGGACGAAATAAGTTCTAGTATAGTTTTTAAACGACCAGTATATCAATAAAAGTCTTAGTATGTGTTTTAGTCCCTAGCATTATGTATAGGTTACATTATAATCGGTATGCAAAAAAAGCTACCATTATTTGAAATTTTGGTCTAGGAATATTCTAAATTTTTTTCGTTGTAAATTACAAATGCCCAGTCAAATGTTAAACTAAATCGTTGACTGAGAAATAAGATTAACATTGCCAAATTGAATATAAAACTCAAAAAAAAAACTAAAAGTTTAAATAAAAACAGACTTCTAATATATACTTTTAAATGTTTGCTTGTAACTAAAGAATACAGATACAAATTTTCTTATTCTATTTCTTAATTTAACATAACTTCAAACAATTTACTCGCGTTCACTAACGTGTTCACTGACACGATCGTTACCATATCAGTAAACTTTATTTACGAGTGTTTAATTTTAAACAAAACATAATTAAAATATTTCATCTAATTCTTTCCTTCTAACTTGTCATCTTCTTTTATGTCAAAATTTTCCATTAACGTCTCGCCATCCTTTTGTAGTCAATCTTTTGTTTTAAAGGACACCACTTAGGTCATTGTTCCCATTCATTGCTTTTAGATTAAAAACTAATCGTCAATACTGCAAGCCTGCCTACATTACTGCAAAATTTACTTGTTATTTATGCTACAATAGTGATTTTAAGAATAATTTGAATTTAGTAGTTCGTTATATAACTCATTTTTTTGATTATATAATTCTTGTTAGAAGGTATTTATACAATTACTTCTTTATTTGATAGGATCTTAAGGATTTCGTTACTAGTAACTAGAAATATCTTAAAACAGTCATTATTCTTGATAGAGAAATTATCTGACAACCAGCAGTGTACCAGAATATTTAATTAAGCTCCAACCCTTCCTTATCCATGGTAGCATTAAATATGCTGCAATTAACTATAGTCTGATAAAATACCTTAAAATTTCCATAAAGTTAAATACTAAAGAACAAAAGACTTTCACTCATGAGTTTTGATTAATGTAAGGCTTTGTTTTGACTGATACTTTAGATAAACATTATGAACTTTGAAAGTTAATGTGAACAAAAGAAAATTTATTTATATTTGACAAAGCCCGGGTGTGAAATTGACGACCTTTGTTGTTCATGTAGTAAATTTTACTACGTAAAATAATATTTAAATACAGTTTATGAAGTAAATGTTTCTTTATATACAACTACATCGGCAAACAAGCGTACGGCGCAACCTGATGGTCAACGATTACCGTAGACTATGACGCCTGCAACAATGCAAGCATCACAAGCACGTTGCTGACCCTATGCCCAATCCCCCCAGGAGGTCTGGTCATCTTAGTCACCATCGGAACACAACACTGCTTAAAAGCAGTATTATTAAGCTGTGATCTTCTGTAAGGTCAATGTACTTCCCCAATCGGGCTACTCCATTTTTTGATTAGAAAATTTCCTGCTGTGCTCTACCTCAGTTAAAACCTCGGATATTTTATACGTAGATGTATTTTAACACTTAGCTTATCTGTACCTCTAAAATCCATAATAGTTTCGTGTTGTTATAATAATATTTTGTGTGTTTCATTCTGTTATCAAAGTTTATGTTTGTACCAAATGCTATCATACATTGCCTTATGAAGTGAGTAAATCACCGACACTCGTATTTATTACAAAGGCGTGTAGTAATGTGTATATTATTTTGTATCATTGCTTGTCCGGTACATTTTCTTATTCCTAGACTACAAATATAAAAATATTATGATATGAAAATTTCACCATCAATTTTTTTCCATTCTGTGACTTGAAACCAATTGGTAAGCTTGTTGAATAAACTAAATTAACTAAAGCTAACTTAATAACTTTCATTAAAAATTTAAATTTAGAACAAGTCCTAACAATATAAATCTAACAAAACTTACGATATTATTTAAAAGATAATAATCATAAAATCATAATCACAAACACTTCACACTCAACGACCCCCAGTAGGATTTTCTCCTGTGTCGAGAGTCCGGAAATACACAATATACAATCACAAACACCCAGATTACGACAAACATCTCATATAGCTAATACGGATATCTGTCGTGAGCGGGGATCGAACCCGCTACCGCCATCGCAACAGCCAGTTCTGTAACCGCTGCGCCAACGCGTCGTCACTGCGCTAATGCGTCATGCTATATATATATATATTTAAGCTGAAATACATAAATACAAATATTACACTCAGACTCAGGTGGGAATCGAACCCACAAGCCGCAAATCAAAAAGCATGGCCACTATAAACAGTGCAATTGGGCTAGTCAAAAAGTTACTAGCCCGTGACGTTAGTACTATAAAGATAGTTTTTTTTTTTCGTTATTTTCTTGTAATAAAAAAATGTAAAAGTGATATAACCATCTCTACATTGTGAACTAAATATATTTTATACTAATATTTGGTTTTCATGTTCTTATTTTACAGGTTATGAATTATTAGACGTTTTAACTAAATGGTGTTAAAATAATTACATTATTAAAAACGTAACATAATTTCGCATCCTTGACACAAGTGCGAGGTGTCGAGGTGCGTCAGTTGAAATTTTATCAGAATCGTCAAGAGACAGGTGAATTTTCCGCTACAGGAGCGACAGATTTAATGTAATTTATCTACATTCATGGCGCACTCATTTAGATCGTTTTACACCCCTTGTTCCATTACGGCCGTATATGAAAGATTTATTTAAATAATCACATCACATCTACTACGTTTTTATTTTTATTTTCCTCTTGTATATATTTTGTGAATGGATTTAGAACTTTATGATATATTCTTTCTAAATATATAAGAGTAAGCTTTGAAAAATAGTGCTCTTAAAATAACTATAATAATATTTTGTTATTATTATGTATGTATGTCGATAAGTTAAATAATTAGCGGTCAGAGTTTTGAAATACTTTCGTGAGTTAGTGAGGTAAAAATTATCACGAAATTATGTACTAATTAACTAGTTATTTTGTAATAAATATAAAAAAAATAACTTTTATTGAACATGCAAGGTGAGTCATTCGGTTTATTATTTGAAATTTATATTTCGATCACTTATTGTAGGTCTGTACTAATTTATATAAAAAGTATTTATATCTTTAAAATAAGTTATTACATAAAACGACAACATAGTATTCACCTACATTTCCGCAATAGGAATATGGGTAAATTGGGTAATTAAAATCTTATTTTTATTTTTAAGCTAATTGAAATGAATATTACTTATACGCTATTTACTAAGCAGCATGATTTTAGCAATGTCAACGTACATAAAAATACACTTAGAAATCTCATCAAAATATAAATCGAATTACACAAAAAAAACAACAAAACAAAATCCGTACCATCAAATAATTCGGAACGGGTATCAAGAAGTGATTCATCAGGACATCAAACAAGCGATTTCCCGAAACAACCCTCAAGACACGGTAAGCGGGCAATTATAATCGGTATTCGAGACGTTGTAACGCAATTATTCAGGCTCAAGAATACAATTTGTACGTCAAGGAAACGAATGAAGCGTGCGGAGTGAATAATACGACATCGTTGACGTTGTTGTGGGCTCTGCGGATGTTAGAAAAAGTGTTATTGGTTCCCTTTCTAAATAAATGTCTCGTGTGAGAAATGATCCGTTCGTTACGTGTTGATGTTATCTTATCGATATATTTATGAGCTCCAGAATTCGTTTTCATAACAATCGCTTAAGATGTTTTAGAATTGATTAAAGTAAGAGGTAATTGAAACGATTTAATGTTTATAATATTATTTAACTATGACCAATTATTTTGAAGCTAAACGGGGGAAAAGGTTATATGGAGCCCAGCAGGGATATTACAGGTTACAAAGTATTTTGAGGTTTTGATTGGAATGAATTTAAATATATGAAGAGTTAGTACAAAGACCATTGATTTGAAGCAGGTATTATAGAGTTATTTTTTTAGTTCTTTTGAAATAAACGACTTATCTTAACAATGACGATGTTTATTTAAGCATAATTCATTAAATTCCTGGCCTTATTACTTTTGTTTGATTATTTTTGAATACCTATTTATCGCAACACTTTTTTTGGATTAATACTTGCTGACTATTTTATAGTAGAGCTTTGGTTTCGTTAATCTCAAAACATAACTTAAATTATGCATTATAAATACATTTAAGCCTATCGCAGTCCACTACTGGACATAGCCCTATATAATATATATAATTTAAACTTTTATTCTAATATCATACATTTTTAATTACATATATTAAGCAAGTTTTAAAACAAATGATCACAATCTCACTGTTTCCCATTTCACATTTCTCATAACTATATTATTACTTACGTTTTCTTACATTTCTATATGATTTATAATGTCATACAACTTAAGAATTGCGTTGCCACGTATGACAAACTACTAACTGGTATTTGAAGTTGACTTCATTTGTTTCAAAACGTTTCAAGTAAACGAGGTCTAATATAAATATTGCAAATGAAATACATAAAATAATTATGAATTTTTTTAATGTGAGATATCTCTATTTGTAACCTCGGTAAAAGTATAGTACCTCGGTAGTAGTATTTCTATAAAATAAAACACGTGACCTAAACAAAATGTAATTGAATTTGTGATTTTTAATTTAAAAATATTATCTTTATTCTTCTTTATTTATTCGACTCATTTGTATATCATTGTTAATAGATACAACATACGACTATACCAGAAAATAAATAAATAAATATATTTTTTTTATGTCACTAGGTCGGCAAACAAGCGTACGGCTCACCTGATGGTAAGCGATTACCGTAGCTTATAGACACCTGCAACACCAGAAGCATCGCAAGCGCGTTGCCAACCCAATCCCCAAACCCCCAGGAGCTCTGGTAACCTTACTCACCAACAGGAACACAATACTGCTTGAAAACAGTATTATTTTGCTGTGATCTTCTGTAAGGTCGAGGTACTACCCCAGTCGGGTTACTCCATATTTTGAGCAGGAAATTCCTGCTGTGCTCTACCTCAGTGAAATTAATTCTGCTTTTATACTTACTTTTCATTAAAAACTTTAGACACTTAGACTCATTGCCTTTTTAGACCAGTACCATTCCATGTTGTTGAAAAAATTTTATGCAAATTTTATAACAGAAAACTGACGTACGGACATTGGAAATAAAATAAAAGCTTTTAAAAATAATCAACTTAGCCTATGTTACTATGAGTTTTCAGAGATTCGTTTTAGATTTATATGGTGACATACTGTGTTATTACATTTTGCAGCAGCATGCTATAAGATATCTACTAGTGATAACACTACCTTTACAGTTAGTCGAGTTTGAATTTTATTATTTTCTGTTGGAATATTAATTGCAGGGGAAAAGGAAAAATATGTCTTTATTATTCGACGATCAGATTTATGGTGTGAAAACAAATTACAATACTGCATAGGAATGAACAGTGATTGACTGAATGACTTGGATGATTTGAATGTGTACGGGTGACTGAATGGAATAACTGTTACAAACATACTTGGATTTTTGTTTAATTATTTATGTCTAATATATATTTATTGAATAAATAAGCCACCTAACTAAAAACAAAGAATCTAATTTGTCAGATTTACAATATCTATTATTGCAATTACGTTTAATAGACTTTGTAATATTTACAGACAGCTCAATGTTATTCCTTATTTATTTCTGTGTCTATGCATATCAAATAGCATGCATGCGGTGAAATATAACAATTATCTTAATATAACAGGTATCTCTTAATATTCAGTAATAAAACTGTACTGGAAAAATAATGTTAATAAATTTTTCTTCTATAAAAATGTTACTCAGTTATCGTATAATAATTTTTCATGCATATTAATGGCTAAATAATTATCTCAACTAGTTTTGTGCTTCTGCGACGAGCAAGGCCAGAGATCCTGGTGAGGTTCGGGAGTACAGTCGACAATGCACTTTCGATGCTTCTGATCTTGCAGGCATCCGAAGGTTACGGTAACTTCTTTCCAACAGGTGGGTCGTCTTGTTTGTTATTAATAAACCTAATCAAATATAAAAAAATACGCACAAATAAGTAGTTATCATAGCAACAGCAGGACAAGCTACCTTAAAGCGAGTTTATTTTGTCATACCCGTAAAATTAAACTCGTTTAACTTCTGTTTTCTGGTAGGTACGAGTTAGTTGAAGAACTTACTGACTAAAATATCGGTGAGAGCTGTTACTGTGTCTGTGAAAGTTAAACGATTTAATTGAGTGTCGGTCCTTTTTTATTTTAGATTTACGTTGAAGTCCGTGTTTTCACGATTTTCAAAACTTTTACAAACGTCTCCTAAAAATCATGGGAAAAGTCCAAATAAAATTTTGGGGTATAATTTGAGCTAAATTATTCAATATTTATAGTCGCAAAAGTTTAGATTTTGATACCTATTATTTTTAAAACGTTGCTATAATGGATTTTAATTTTATACAAACAAAAATGTTACACAGAATAACAACTATCTTATTTATAAAATTTTCGTGTCACAATGTTAGTTACCATACTCGTCCAAAACGGCTGGACCGATTTTTATGCAATTTTGGGTGCATATCGGGTAGGTCTGAAAATCAGCCAACATTTATTTTTCATACCCCTAAATTACAAGGGGAGGGGCAAAAATAGTGTTAATAACAACAAAAAATAAAAAACAACAAAACAACGTTTGCGGGGTCAGCTGTTTAATTATAAAAATATATTCGACTACTTGAATTAAAAAATATAATTTGACCAACAAGCAATGTGTGCATGTTGCTGGCCCTTTGAAATATAAACTGCTGTGGCCTACCTCAAAAATTACGGTTAACTTTAACTTTATTCGCCTGGTGTTCTTGTGTACTTTAGCTAGAGTTAAGCGCTACTGCGTGCACTAGAGGTAATACATTCGTGAGTTCGTAACGAGGTTAGCGTGTGATCGTACAGTTAAGCTCCTGGCTGTACTGTTTTATTTGAAACGATCGAGTATTTATAATTTATGGAAAGGGTTTTCGACAACTATGTTTTTAATTACTGTATCGAAAATGTCCTACATTGCTTATAGAATAATTTTTACTACATGATCCTATATACAATGATAAACTAGTACATAAAAATGATTAAGAAAGTCTGTCAGTAGAGAGAATTTTAAGCAATTAAATATTTATAATTTATAGTTATATTGTACGTCAAAAATCAGCGACGTTGTCTCACTTTAACTCGGACTTGTTTGACAAACTCAAACAAGCTCAAACTTGTCAGACATTCTATGAAATAGTTACCCACGCGTCAAAGTCGTTACGTTGCTGCTTACGTTTCAAAATCGCAACGATCAAAGATTTGATCAAAAACGTAAACTTCGTCAAACGACATCATCATTTACAGGGTGCTCAACGCGAACAAAACTTAATTTATTATACTTAGATTAAGAAAATATTGTGACCGTCTGACACTGCACGCAATTTGTAATATTTCCTTCACGTTTGTGGTTCTTGGCAGGAAAAAGCTACTGGTGAACGTGGTATTATAAAGATATAGCGATTCGAATGCTCATATAAATGTTGTCGGAGTCAGTGGTGCATGAGAATCCTTCGTTTGATCTTAAGGAAAACTGATGGCCCTTTCATCATTCTACGATAAAGAGATTCACAATCACTTAGAGTAAATTCGATTTCTCCGTGAAAATTTATGTCGAAAGATACGAATATACGTCTCATACAACAAACTTTTTTTATATATATAGCGACTTAACCGATACTATTATACTATTGATTGATTGATTTGGCTAAGCTTTAGACTAGGAAAAACCGAATTATGGGGTTTTGGGAGATGAAGAGTGGAGGGTGTAGGGGGAGCTATACAAGGTAACACTGCCACGCTTTGAAACCCCGTGGTTATGGAGATATCCATGGTTAAAGTTTTGAGATTAAAGGAAGAATTTAAAGCTATTATAATACCTTTGAGCTCCGCGTCTGACTTCACCTTAGCTCCAGCGCTATAGGGAGTGCCACCCATGAGCCATTTCGCAACTTTATAAGTTATTTTCGAACAGGAGTACGTAAAAACGATCTCGACTCCAAAATCAACAAACGATACAACTTGCGGTAACCATGCTTAGTTCCGTAGCTTTCAGATGTTATATTCACATTTCGCACTTGATATTAACATTTCAGACGTTAAGTTATTGTTTTCACACGGTTTTTTAACAAACAATACAACTGATGTTTAATGACTGAGATATAGATGCTTTAAAAAATGGCGCGCCACTTATCGTTTCGCTCCAAAGCAATGTAAGCATAAATTCATTATTTTTATTTAAACAACTGTAAAGGCAAAGATCTAAGACCATACAGCCTTGTATCATGTTATGTTTTTTAATTAAATATATTTTATTTTTATTTAATGTTATAAAATTACGTCGATAAACGGTGTAATTTTTAAATTAGATAGATTAGGGTTTTTTTGTGACAAAACTATGTCGATAAACAGTGTAATTTTTCAATTAGATAGGTTAGGGTTATTTTTTAGTAACAAAACTATGTCTATAAACGCTGTAAATTTGAAATTAGATAGGTTAGGATTATTTTTTTAGCAACAAAACTTAGTCTATAAACGGTGTAATTTTTAAATTAGATAGGTTAGGGTCATTTTTTTAGTAACAAAACTATGTCTATAAACGGTGTAATTTTTAAATTAGATAGGTTGGGTTATTTTTTTAAGTAACAAAACTATGTCTATAAACGCTGTAAATTTAAAATTAGATAGGTAAGGTTTATTTTTGTTACAATCAAATTCTATTTCTCATTTGTTACCTCAACAAAACCTCATCCTCTCATTTGTTACCACGACAAAACCTCTTTTTGTTTCAAATAAAAAATACGATAAACTTTAATTTAAGTTACATAAGATTTCATTTCTGTGACATCCATAGATAATGAATGCAAAGCAATACAATAAATTGTGACCTAAATTTCTTCAAAAGCTATCATGTGCTCATTGTATGCCACACACGACTCTCGGTTGCAATTTATTGTATACCAACCTATGAGTACTTTAGTCGTTATAATTATACTCGTATTGATTGAATAGCATACAGACTAATTAAATAAAACAGTAAAGCCAGACACATATTTATTGATAAGAGTTCTTTAAAAAAAAGAAATGGAGAAGAGTTCTTTTAAATAGAATAAAATTATATGTACTAGCGTTGTTCATTGCGCACTACTACCAACATATTTTTCTTATACTACTTTTATTAAAGGTTGCCTGGAAGAGATCGCTATAAGCGATAAGGCCGCCTTTGCATACATTATTTTTTTTGTATCTAATCGTTCTAAAATGTATCTTCTTTTTTGTGTGTACAATAAAGTTTAATAAATAAAAAACGAAAAAAAAACCGACTTCAATTACATCGACAAGTAATACAACGTAGATCGACGAAAAAATAGTCAAGCAACTACGCGTTATCAAAGATTACTCAAAAAGTAGTTATCAGATCTCGATAAAATTTATATGTGACCACACGATAAACACCAGCTTTCGATTAAATTAAAAATTATCAAAATCGGTACACCCAGTAAAAAGTTATTACGGATTTTATAGAGTTTCCCTCGATTCCTCTAGGATCCCATCATCAGATCCTGGTTTCCTTATCACGGTACCAAACTAGGGATATCCCCTTTCCAACAAAAAAAGAATTATCAAAATCGGTACATCCAGTAGAAAGTTATGCGGTATAATACAACGTAGGTCGACAAAAAAAGCGTCAAGTAAAAACGCATTATTAGATATAACTCGAAAAGTAGTTGTTAGATCTCAAATTAATTTAAATGGGACCAATTGGCACACACCACCTTTCGATTAAAACAAAATTTGTCGAAATCGGTCTACCCGGTCAAAAGTTCTGATGTAACATACTTAAAAAAAAAAATACAGTCGAATTGAGATCCTCCTCCTTTTTTGGAAGTCGGTTAAAAATACAGTCGAATTGAGAACCTCCTCCTTTTTTGGAAGTAGGTTAATAAAATAAAAATAGAAATGGATATTATGATACTCTAACTAACAACATTTTGTAAAAAAAATCAAGAACACAACAAGCCCAATATTGCTAGAAAATATTTTTGATATCGAAATGTGTTTCTAGACTAATTCTAAATTTATCCTTAAATCGATCAATGACAAATTCACAAGGTCGTTAACGGAATCTACATAACCATGTGGTACTGATGTTGTTGAAGCATATTACTCATACGTAAACGACTTTTCCAAATTACTTCCTTTGTTAAAAGTAATTTCAAGTTATAATTGGTGCCGTTCCCATTTAAATGATACTTTAGAGTTGTGTGGTTGGTATCAAAGGATTTACGTTGTTGCCCTTCATTTGTTACAGTAATAACGTTCATGCGGGTAACGACAACAAACAAATAACTAATAATATACAATTAAAATATGCTTTAGTCGCTAGTGCTCTAAATTGTCCTTTTAAGTAACATTTAAACTTCCATCTAGCTATAAATGCTAAATTTTGTGGAGACGAAACGCGAAGTAAATCTACACGGAGTTATCCCCGAACATACGTAAAATATATATATATACGGTCGAATTGAGTAACCTCCTCCTTTTTTTGAAGTCGGTTAAAAATAACCGCTTTTTACTAAATACATATGGATATACACGGCGCATATACCAAAATTACTTTTTAACAATTTTTGTCTGTCTGTGTCTGGCAGATAGCTAATGTAATAAGGAGTAACCTAGGCTACTTTTATTTCAGACATTTTTTTTATAAGTGCGATCTGAACAATAACTATTTTGTCAAATTCCACGCGGAAGAAGTCGCGGGCACAGCTAGTAATGAATAAGAAACGTGACACTTCAGACAATAATAATATATGTCCCGATTGGGGATGAAATTCCGCTGCGTTGAATATCATTCCTTTTTAGATTGAATTTGATAGTTATTGCTCCCTTAAGTCGAGCGATATTTTATCGTCTATGAATAAGTTTATTATATCAGAAATCTATTTTCAAATCGGCTTGACAGTTTGAGATAATTATGTTAAGCTATTAAAATAAATGAACTGCTCATAATTTAAAATATTATTTTAGGGACAAAGAGAATATTACTTAGAGAATATGACTAAATTTATAACAAAATACAGTTTTTTAAAAGAGCAATCTTGTCGGTTCTTCTCGCAGAATCTACATTCCAAATTGGTGGTAGCACACTATATTTAGTGCATTAAAATGAACATAATTTTAATTTGTATAGTGACGATTTAAAAAAGGGCTTTTGGAGACTAATTGATTAAAGTAATTTTTGATTATTACTTCGATTTTATGTGCCAATACTTAAACTTTTTGAAGTAAAACTTCTGTATGAACGCTTGACTTGGGGAGTAGGCTGGTGAATGCATGACGATAACGGAGCAAGAGAGAGAGATGCGAGCATATATTTTCTTCCTCTCTTTCTCTCATAGCCTGTAACGTTTCGTATATCGAAGACAAAGTGCAGGCTTATTGTGCACAAGTTTTACTTCAGTCATATAGTCTAAAACACAGTACTTTTTAACCGACTTCCAAAAAAGGAAGAGGTTCTTAATTCGATTGTATTTTTTTTTTTTTGCATGTTACTTCGAACTTTTGACTGGTTTGATCGATTTCGACAATTTTTTTTTCATCAAAAGGTGGTGAGTGTGATTTGGTCCCATTTAAATTTATTTGAGATCTAACAACTATTTTTTAAGCTATATTTAATAATGCGTTTATTTGCTTGACTTGCGTTTTATTTACTTGACTATTTTTTTGTCGACCTACGTTGTATTATACCAGATAACTTTTTATTGGGTGTACCGATTTTGGTGATTTTTTAATTATTCGAAAGCTGATGTTTATCATGTGGTCACATTTAAATTTCATCGAGATCTGATTACGACTTTTTGAATAATATTTGATAATGCGTATTTACTTGACTATTTTTTCGTCTATCTACATTGTATTACTTGTCGATGTAACTGAAGTCGTTTTTTTTTTTTTTTTTGTTTGCGAGGAAATACAATTATTTTATTTATCTAAACATTTAAATTTTTGGAAAGAGACAAGACCAAAGTTGCAGTAATTTGTTACTAAACTTACTTGTTAGTAAGTTGTAAAATACACAAAAAAAAAAAACATGCAAATAATCATTCTTCGTCGACGATGTCAATAATAATAGCGAAATGCTTTTATGTTAATGAGGCAAGCATATTGGTCCCTCGCGAATCGAATGATTGATCGATGGGAACTTTATGTCAACTCATTAATTGTCCATTGATGATCTTGTAATGTTACGCAATTGTCCGTTTGTTTCTCGAATATTTTGTATATCTTTTATTTTCCAATGGGAAATTTAATTTATGATATTCTTTTTATTCTGGTTTATCCTTTTTATTCATTTTTATTTTCGTATCTTTTTTGTTTTGCATTTTCCTGTTCTTTACGCTAATATATTACGTATTTACGCTAGTAAATTAGTTACTCATCGTTATCACTTAGCTTAACCACGCCTCCTGACCACTTAAATCGTACTAAATTAGAACGCATGTCTGAGCTTACTTGAAGTATTCAACTTAAACATGACAACTATGAGTCACTACTTGCTTAATGCGAATATAATATGTTCTGTGTACCGATACCGTTTATTTTAAATCGATTTAATTGGAGATAAAGCACTACGATTTGCGTTTTAATAGAGACGTACAAAACGTTATAGTGACGTAAAAAGTAATACTGAAGTCAACGTTAAGGGCATAAAAATTGTTTGTGCATCAGACGCGTATCTACAGACTCAAAAGATGGATCTTAATATAGACAATCATTGACAATAGATATATAGAGCAGATTGTATTTGGTAGGTTAACGGTTTTTGCACAAAGCGATTACAATTTAGCCTCTATAACTCATGACGATAGCTTCTTGAACATTTAGACTAGAATAATTTCCCCATTAAAAGTAATTACCGTTATTAGATGTTTGTAGTAATAACAGGGGTCGTTTAGTTTGTGGGCTCTTCGAAGTGCTTTAGTGCAACCTATAGGAGTTCATTCTCAGATACAGAAACAAAAATTGTATAAGTTTACTATTACTTCCGAAGCGGATGAAAATCTGAGATCAAAGGTGATAGGAGAATTCTGGTGAACAAGAAGTGGTACAAGACGGATTATTTTATTACAATGGAATCCCATGATGATATTGTCCAACCATCGACCAATTCTCATCACCGTTTCTGATACAAGGTGCTTAAAAGTGGAACAATCAGCACGATGCCGTGTTTCCCGACATAAATAATTAAATTTTAAGTGGTTAATGAATGTATATTTTATAATCTAGCATATTTTTACTATAAATGTATAGGACATATTACTATTTACTGTGTAATGTCATCGAATATTTTTGATAAAATTACTCGTCAGGTATCGCTTCTCAGTCAGTTACTGCTGCTTGCTCCACTGTTAAACAAAGGTCTCCCCAAGTTCGTACCAAACATCCTGGTTTTTCGGAATCCTCATTCAGCCTCTACCGTCAATCGTCCGTAAATGGTCAGTTCATTGGGCCGGAGAGCGTCCCACACCTACGCTTGCCAACACGAGATCTCCAAGACACTTCTACTCCAGCGGCCGTCGGTTCCGTGACACAGACGACCAGTCCACTGCGACTTCAACTTAATAATTTTTGGGCTATGTCAGTTACTTTCGTTCTCTCGCGGATAGTAGACACCCCAAGCACAGGCCGTTCCATTGTACTTTGAGCGATTTATATCTTGTAGTCTAATCCCTTTGTCAGTGTCCGCGTCTCGGCACCGTATGTCTAATCGTAAGTTAGTCAATACCCAGTAAAAAGCTATGAACTAACACACTAAAAAAATACATTTGAATTGAGAACCTCCTCCTTTCTTTGAAGTCGATTAAAATATCTATTCGCTTTTTTATTAAATTTATATGACACCTATTGAATGAATATACTTAATAAAATATACTAAGGAATATTCTCTGACCTTTGTAAAGAGGGTTACCTGATCAGCTCAAGCGTAGCCATCATAAAATGTCAACGTGTATTTAGTTTAGTAATATCATGTGTTATAAAATCAAATTATAGTTCTTTGCATTTTTAAAAACAGAATTTTTTTTTTTAAATAAAAACCCTTGTTTATTTCAATAGACAAAGTTGTCAAGATAAATTATTCACTGTTTTTGAAACTTATTTTAAAATCTTACTAATGCTCTTACCCAATATATATTACAAGTATATGATTGGAATATATAATATGCTAATAAAATATACCTGGTTATATGTGTTAAACGAGTGCAATGTTGTATTAATAATTGTGCTTGCAAACAAACGAAGAAAAACCGACTTCAATTATATTGACAAGTAATACAACGTAGGTAGACGAAAAAATAGTCAAGTAAATACGAATTATCAAAGATTACTCAAAAAGTTGTAATCAGATCTCGATGAAATTTAAATGTGACCACATGATAAACATCGGCTTTCGATTAAATTAAAAATCATAAAAATCGGTACATCCAGTAAAAAGTTATGCAAATTTTCGAGAGTTTCCCTCGATTTCTCTTGAATCCCATCATCAAATCCTAGTTTCCTTATCATGGTACCAAACTAGGAATATCGCCTTTCCAACAAAAAAAGAATTATCAAAATCGGTTCATAAACGACGGAGTTATCCCCGAACATACATAATATATATAATACGGTCGAATTGAGTAACCTCCTCTTTTTTTTGAAGTCGGTTAAAAATTAAAACAAGAGCTTTCTTCTTTACTTTGACTTAACAGTTTTTTTTCCTATAAGCAAAATAGATTTAGTATCTGGGTTGAAAAATATTTTTGTTTTCTGCGCCCCTCGACCAAGTAATTCGTAGTAAATTGACTATGTGCAGCTTTCCGCTTATTGTACAGAGTAGATTTATCGGAGATTCAATCAGTGTATTAACAAGGGTCAAGCTAGCAGAAGCAACGGAAAGATAGAGGGCGCTGTGCCAGTAACTACACGCTTATTCACAGACCCTATAGATGGCGTTTGGAAAGTAATATATACTTTTTTCCTAATAGACTATCAATGACAATACATATATAGAGCAACTGTAGACAAATGTAAGTGGAGTTTTAAAATATGTAAGTGTAATACTACCTGTAGATGCAGAACAAATTTACCTTAAAATAGGTGACCCTCGCCCATCAACAATTTATGTTAAGCATTTAGGGCGTGGTTGGGTAGAGGTTTGCTTTGGAAAATATGTATGAAGGAAATCGTAAAGAGTACTCTGTGTTATTAAATATTGTAAATGTTTTAGCTGGACCTTCCACGGAAATTCTTTTTAAGAACTGCGTCATTTTGCGATTTTACTTTTATTATTTAAAAAAAGCATCGGAGTATACGGGCTTTCTGACATATTATAAACACAAAATTTTCCTAGAGTAGATATGGGCTTTAAAAAAGATTCTTTCTTGTGCTATCAACACCTTATATATCATTTCTCAACAGAAATATTTGAAAGCTGTCAAATTTATCAGACATTTTCAAGGTGTAGTAATAAGGGACAGTTTATTATGACGCAAAAATGTGCTAATATTCAATTGTCGGATCTTAATAATTGTTTTGCCGTTTTGGTTTTGAGAGCAGCACTATTTAAATTTAATCTTTTGGAAGGTTAAAATACTTCATCAATCATACTGAATTTGGAGCAAGATATTTACCACTGTACTGTGTGGCTACGGAACTAAAGAATTTAGCCACCCCCTCTCTTCCCGTGGGTGTCGTAAGAAACGACTAAGGGATAACAAGGTTCCACTACCACCTTGGAACTTAAGAAGCCGACCGATGGTGGGATAACCATCCAACTGCTGGCTTTGAAATACACAGGCCGAAGACGGGCA
The DNA here is from genome assembly GCF_905220565.1 of Melitaea cinxia. NCBI lineage: Eukaryota > Metazoa > Arthropoda > Insecta > Lepidoptera > Nymphalidae > Melitaea > Melitaea cinxia. The sequence continues at coordinate 2,964,098 of NC_059397.1, read as the reverse complement.
GCAGCGTCTTCGGTGCGACAAAGCCAGTACTGCGGTCACCAACCCGCCTGCCCAGCGTGGTGACTATGGGCAAAACACACGAGTTCACGTTATTTTTGGCATAAACTTGTGGAGGCCTATGTCCAGCAGTGGACTGTATAGGCTGTAATGATGATGATGATGATGATTTACCACTGTAACCTATCGCAACTATTCTACTCAAGAAGGTACTAAAATATAATGTTTACTTTAATATACTGAAAAAGGAGGAATTACAAGATTTTTAATGTTTTTGGTGAAATTAATGATATACGTTATGTTCTATTGGAAAGTAATAAGTAAGGGAATGCTTCGGACACTTTGATAGATAGGTTACATATATGTAGATTTAAGGTCGGAGTACTCATAATGCAAAGTAATTTATCAAATCCCACTTCTGCAGTGGTTACAGTAATATAATATTGACTGATATATAGACTTCATTACTTTTCATGTAACATGAAATAATTTCATGCATTAACTAGCATAACATACAATTTTGAATAATTGACAAAACACAAAGATAAAATTATCATAAATTTTATGCAATAATAAAAAAAAAATTATATAATCAGTAAAAAATAAAAAATATCTAACTGAAATAGTTCAAAAACCTGAATCAGATAAAATTGTTTGATATCGGGTTCATACTAAAGACAGTTTTCTACGACCTAAAGCTAGAAAATCCGAACCATAATGAAAAATTTCATTGTTTCATTATCATTTGAATAAAAACTTGAATTTTCCGAAAAATTTATTTACAAAATAAAAGACTTGTAAAACAAATTTCGATGCAGGTTTACCTGTATCTACATATAAATGTAGACGCCGTACTGCCGTGTTTTGAGATGTAGATTGCCAATGCATAAGCTATTAAAAAAACAATACAGCCTCTAACAATGTCAGCGTTTGTGGCCACTTACTATCAAGTGGACTACTTGTTCCTCTGTCTTCCAGCTATTTGTTCTTCAAGTATCACTAAAGTCGTTCAGTGTCTAGACACCGTGTCTCAATACGTATTATTTGATTAGCATTGCTTTATAACTGAAAAACAAGCTTAACTCTCAGGGTGAATAAAATTCATTTCATTTAAGTTTTCCCATCACGTCTCGCTGTCAAAATTCTCATACGTTTTGATCGCGTTATTATGTGCGCCGTGCAAAACAAATGAGACGTCCAAACGAAGAATAACATCTTCTAGATCTTACTCGAAGCAGAAAAAATTGTTAGAAATGAAGTTATAATAAAATATATATTACCAAAAATCAGCGAAATATCTACTTATTCCATTACGTACAATGCTATTTATAAGGTGTGACAATGGTGGGCTGCTACATGCTGAATCGTGATATTAATATGTAGTGTACTCATTGTATGTGTGTTTAGTTTACAACAAATTATTTAAGTAATCAATTACTTAAATAGTTTGTTGTATGATTTGATAAATATTATATGTCCCAGATAAATCGTTAACCTATGCACTCGTACTAATATTTGCAACTAGCTAACTTTTACTCCTTGTAATAAAAAAGATGGTACTAAGTGTGACTTAAATTATTTTTTGATTAACTCGTTGGCTCAGTTTGTGATTTCCGCCTCGAGTCTGGGTGAAATATATGTATTTATTTATATTTATTAATATTTTAAGTAGTAAAAAAGTACCTATACCAGTCGGCTTTTACCTATAACACAAGCATTAAGTTGCTTACCTTAGGAACAGACAACCGTATCTGTATGTTATATATAATAATAAAAAGAAGTTTCTTAGACAGTAACGTAATGTAAAGGAGATTAATTTCTTCGCATAATTTTCTAACCCTCATGCGGTATGGATTATTTTTTTTTAAATAAAATCCCTCACCTATTTCGATTATGCCTAGTTGCAAGGCCCTAGTTCGAGGGTACCTATTAGCATAACGATATAACCAATTAAAATAGCAGTAACTATAATTCTTTAAAATCATTTTATTGTATAGAAAAACAAAATTGTAACGTAAAATAAGTATTAAATTTATGGTGTTTTCTTTCTACAAGTATTTTAACTTTAACTGTAACTGTGATAAATTATAATTTCTATCAATGTATCAATTGTATGAGAACGTTTTGTGTTCCTATATCCGTGTAACAAGGTGAGTGCGTAAGCTCCACTCACGTTTCGGCAAATGCCTCCCAGAATTACAAGTAGACTGGCATCTGAGTCATGTTTTTAAATTTTTTTCCCAGATTCATTAAATTATATACTAATATAATATATGTTATTTACATGTTTTACGTGTCTGTTAATGACATGAACAATTTTCATGTGTATATAAAATGATAATATTCCGAATCAAAATCAAAAATAACTTTATTCAAATAGGCTTCAAAAGCACTTTTAAATAATAATTTTACAAATTAAAATTATAAAAATATTATTGTATTTAAAAGTTAAGCTACCATCAAATCCTGCAGAGCAAACTGGCACGAAACTCCGCAATTACTCCTTTGAAAATAATATGTAGACTGTATTTTATGTAGATTATTTTTTTAATTTTTAATTGCCTAATCGAAGTTATTAATATAATAGTGTATTTGTTTTGTATCTGTTATATTTCAAAGACCTTAAAAGGAGATGGAAACGATTCCATACATTCATGGGCCAAAATGTAATGAAATGAAATGAAAATGGTATCATTTATTTTAATGCATTTACGCTTATTGATCCCTCGCTGAAAATTATCTACATTTTGGTTATCTGAGAGTGGAGTTATTAAACTTTTTGTAAAAGTGAGATTATGTTACAATGTCTACAAAAAACCCGATCTCTAAGGTCTTGTAGCACTAATGTTTGTTATATTTAGTGAAGAATGTTTGAAAACTCATTACAAATACTGATATACACTTGAAACCATAAATAAATATCAGGAATGGACTCAGAATGCATTGGAAAACAGTAAACACGAAACGAGTGACAGACACAGTATTACTGTTAGTCAGCTGTCAAAGCTGTCATTAAAAATATGATTTATTTTAAATCAATACTGAAAGCCATTAAACCAATCAATCAATTTAAATCAATACAAAATCGATAATCATTTTGGTTTATCAGATATTACTGGATATTTTCGCTATTAATGTAACTTTATTCAAATGGCTTTATGTTTACATTTTAAAATAAAAAAATATGATCAATATTTTAAACCATATTTCTACTCATTACATTTTGGCCTAAGAGTCCACATCTCCTTTTTGTTACTTAACTCCAAATCATTTTGCTAATTGTATTATTGTTATAAATATAATTATTAGTAGAAACTTGTTTGAAAAATGTGTTAGTGTTATGTTGAGTATGAATGTACGAAATAATGTACTATAGATTTTGTTTGTTTCCAAATGTTAAAATGAAACACACTCACAACTACAAGCTTTACTGAACTCGTATATTTAAACTCGTATTTAAACTCACACACTTTAACTCATTCAAAGTTTAAAAAATACAATCAGAAATCTCATAAGTACGTCTGTGAAATAATATTGTCAGCGCGATTTAACAGACGACACACCGCCATCTATTAGTAAATGAAGGAACTAAATACATTAGTATTTGACTCGGACGCACAACGCCATCTATTAGTAAATGAAGGAACTGAATACATTATTCTTTATATCGAATCAATATTAATATTTTAATCATCCAATAAAAATAAAATAAAATAAAAAAATTATGTAATTAAATATTAATATATAATTAATTAATTTTAAATTAATTTGTTCCGGCTAATCTCTGAAACGACTGAACCGATTTTGACGGGACTTCAACTGGTACATAGCTGATGTAATAAAGAGTAACATAATCTACTTTTATTTAAGTCTTTTTTTTATAACTCTGGGAACTGAACAATAATTGTTTTGTTAAATTCCACGCGGACGAAGTCGCGGGCAAAGCTGGTCTTTAGTAAATCCTACCAGAAACGTCTCACAAATTATGGTTAAAAACAATAAAAATTTGAATATGCAGATGAAGCTGCTATTATTGTTTTTAAATAATTATTAAAAGTAATTCAACAGATTTACATAAGAATTTATAGAACAAGTTAAAAGCTTTAATGTATAAACGGCAACAATAATTTTAGTTTTGTTATGTATATATTTAAATGCATAATGTAAGTCTTTCAAAATGTTGTATCTGCACGTTCATGATCTAAGGTATTATTGTACAAGTGTGAAAATATTAAATGCACGATTTGTAAATATTCTAAAATGATTGTAATTAGTCTTAGAGAAATGATCCTAATTAAATTTTTTCGGTGGCTTAATCTCATCAACTTCAATTTTTTATTTTATAAAAATAAAAATGAATGTTGCTAAGCGCATAACTCGAGAATAGCTCGACCAATTCGGCTAATTTTTTTGTATGTTCTTCAAGGCTCACGGAAGCTTTTAATACTAAAAAAAAAATATTTACTTTCGACAGAATAAAATCTGTCCGGGCAGCTAGTTGTAAGTAAATTATTTTATTTTACAGAGATATAAGAAGTACGTTAACAACTATAGGAATCCATTTTTTAAACTAGATTGAAATCTTTGTCCATTACAGTAAGAGCTCCATCTTCTTTACCCGCTTCAGATGATTGAATGTCTTAGAAGAACAAGATTGACTTTCTCATTCTAATTTACGAATCCTATTTAAATCTTCGAGCTTAACATCTGCATCTTTTTGCTCTCAAAGCTTTTTCATGGATTTTTAAGTTTTTGTGTGGCATCAAAGATATATGTTTTCGACTTTTAGCCGTATTTGTATTCATTTTTGTGCGGATTATCGGGAAATTAAACTGAAAATCTTGAAGGATATTGTAAATATGACTAAAAATTAAGTTAATAGATATGTAACACATTGAAAAATATATAGTGAGGTAAGGCAAGCAGTCCGTCTGGGAAAGAATTACCACCAGCAATGTTATTCTCCTGTGGTGAGTTAAGTCGCAAAAGCACGTGGTTATTTGAGGATAGGGTCGGAAACGCATTTGCTATACTTCTGGTGTTGCAGGCATCTATAAGGAACAATAATCGTTTACCACTAACCGAGCCGTATGCTTGTTTGTTACCCAAGCCGTACATGAAAAAAATCAAAAAACATTCATAGCTCCAAAGCTACAAAAATAAAATTAATTTTAAAGTACACGATACCAGTATATCACAGAAGTAGAGAGATAGCGGTTTGGTGCAACTTGAGCGACCAAGCGAAGCGACAGCGACGCGGTGTAGTCTGTACGGTTACAGTCACAGCTGAGCGACCAACCGAGATAATTACAATATATTTCGAAGTCGCTTTGTCACAGGTACGACTTTAGCTTTAGAGACCGACATGCACCAAATATTAAAGTGAAAGCAATAAAGAATATTATGTTTACTATCATAGGTTTTATATATATGCTTAAGAATGAAATGGTGAAGAGCTATTAAAAAAATCCTGTTTATTAAATTAAAAAAGCAGTAGTTGCACGGAAAGCAATTGATTATTAAGCATTGAACGCATTTGATTATTTAGAACATATCGATAGCAAACTTTTAAACTTATTCTATTACGACTACGAGTAGAAAACAAGCATAGGCCCACCTGATGTTAAGTGCCTAACCTTAGTCTATGGCCATCTACAACACCAAAATAATCACAAGCGAGTTGCCGACCCTACCACCGACCTTCCTAGGAGCTCTGGCTGCCCGTGGGAATACAACACTGCAAACAGTATTTTTTCGCTGCAATCCTCTGTAAGATTGAGCTACACTAGTTGCGCTGCTTCAAGCTTTTAGCAAAATATTTTCTAATGTACAAGACCTCAATAAAATCCTTTATAAACATTTATCAAAGCATGTAATCGTTTCCAAATTCCTGCTTTTATATTCAGAAGATAACAAAGTACACGGTATTTATTCGTCGTTTAGTGACTCCATCACACGATCAACTTATTGTCCTGACCCAAAAACATTGAGAAGTATTCACACAACTATCAATAAACTAAAAGAAAGTAAAAGTGAAATAAAGTATTCACCATTCAAAATCAATCAATCGTAGACCGTATTCCGTTCGAATTAGGAAGCAATTTCGAATGCATAAACTTCGTTTTGGCTCCCTCTTGAATAATAGATACCCATGGCTTGCCTCCCGCTCGAATTACCGAACTAAATTATTGAACAGACATCTGACCGTAAGGAATAAATCTGCTTTGTTGGTTATTTACCTCGTTAACTCGGTAATGAAAGTTCGCTCTGATTGGCACATACAGGGTACCAAAATGGTTTCAACATTTTTTGATATTGTTGGGAAGCGATGCATTTTATATTTGTTTTGGTATATTTTGCACATAATGTCTATTTCCTTGTAAAAAAAGGTCTAGTTAGTTGAAATTAAGTTAAAGGCAAAGTAATTCTTAAATATTTTCATTTTAATATCGAACATTTTTATTTTTCTCACGTTCCGATTTAAAAGAAAATGGATTTTAACGTAATCTAATTTTTTATGAGCAGAAATGTCATTAAAAATAATTTTTAGTCTTAATTTTTCAATATTTATTCACCTGATGAATTTATTTGCCTCAATATTTTATATTCAAGAAATTTTAACAAGCCGAATTTATCGAAATTCAAGGTGCTGTATTATTTAGTACTCGCGACACCACAATTCGGAAAATGAACATCAAATGTTCATTTCCAACTATTTTATCTTGAACACTTTTCATGTCTCGCTATTTCATTATTGATTTTGGTGATGAGGCTTTAGTGCTCGTGTCACACATTTTACTTGTATTATGTTTATTAACCGTTGTGTGAACATTCTAAATATTATTTTTGTAATAAACATTAAATGTTTTATTTATTTTTTTTATACAGCTGTTATCATTTTTTGATACAACTTACCTACCTATGCTGATTTCCTAATTAGCTTAAAATTATATATTTAGAGTAAGCTAAACTGATTTTAATAATTTACGACTGACTATTATTCATGAGTCATTACTTTGTGTTTTAAAGGATAACTTAGTCAATTATGTACTTGTGTTACCAGAAGAGTAAATAATTAAATAAAAATTCGGAAGATCAACAGACATTACTGAAAAATAATGTTTTTTTTTTTCTCGTAAAAATAACACCAAATGTATTTTTACAAACGAATTTTCAACGAAGTTCGTATTTAAATTGATTTACAGCTGCATGTAGTCAGAGCTAATAGGCCTAGATCCAGTGACACGTGAAAATGATTTCTCTCGAGCGTTTGTCCACTTCTACGAACGTCAGGTGAAATTTGATTGGTTTTGAGGATCAGTCGAGAACGAGACATAACTAGGTTAACTGAATCGGTCATGGAGACTCGATATGGCATTCCAGTATTTTACATATTATGAAATATAATATGTTATTAATTTTTAACTTTTAACTGCTGGCACGAAAGAAAAAATGTGAAAAAAATTAAAAATGATGAAAATGTGAGGAGTAAAATCTACTAAGCGAATGGCCTCGTTACGTTTCTCGTAACGCAATCCATAGAAAGTCAATTGGGTTCCGATAGACGACCTTTTCTAATAAAGATATCTATCGCCGATAGATGGCATTATTGAATTCGTTTATTTATCATATAATATGGTATTAATCTTTTTCTTAGACTAGTAAGCTTAGTGTGCCTATTTAGACAGTCGATCTGAAGGAGTAAACTCCAGTCATGCGTCGGAGGTGACACACACACACTTTTTTATAATTCATCTTTATATATCATCATCAATCATTCATAAGTTCGTATGAGAACTCAGTCTTTCTGTTCACGCTCATATACGCTTCAGCCTGTAATATTTCACTGCTGTGCTTATGCCCAGAGGCTTATGCCTTTTTCTCGACGTAGGAGAAGGATCATAACCACGCCAAACATCTGTATCGTCAATGCAAATATTTGTCATGTGCGGGAATCGAACCCGCAACCTCGAGCATAATTTTAATAATTTGTAAAAAAAATCTGACTATCTGGTAGTTTGCGTTCATATTTATTTTAACAGTTTAAACGTACTTTTATATTAACTGTAAGCTATTACATACATTAAAAAAATATAATTTTAGTCTTCAGAAATATGTCTAGTAACTCACGACAAGCTCTATCTTTTGATATGAATATATTATATCTTTAATTTAATTTATGGTACAATTTGAGGGTAAACGTGAGGGTCAGGTTATACTCCCCCGTGAGATTCAACTCAAGGTTTGAAGTAAAAGGTTTACAATACATTGATAAAAAAACAAGTGATCATTATAATGTAGTATTTTTGCCATTTTAGGTACTTAAGTTTACAAAAATATAAATATGTGAGCTTAAGATGATATAACAACCCTAAATGAACTTGTGTAGGTCGGTATTCAATTAAATAAGTATTTATAACTTCCACAGGGTATTGCTGTGATTTATTGATTTGGCAACGTTTGCAAATTTTTATTAAAAGAGAGGAGGAAATGGCTGACATTTTTGTATTCTTCTCATAATAGTTTCTTCACGTTTCTATTTTGGTTTCATCTTCTCCATAATGGCGCGAGGAATACGTGCTCGGGAACCCGGCGAAAAGGCGACCAAAAATGCTAAAGTCGTATAAAGACGAACAAAAAGAAGAAAAGCCCCTCTGGAGGGCTTAAGACGTCCTTTTATTATTTATGTTATTTCCGATAAAATAAAAACACACGTACACAACGACCGCTTCATTTATTTTAAGAAACTTCACAAATGTTTTGAGTGGATTTTATCCATAAACGGCAATATGCACAGCGAACGTGTTATACTTAAATTAACAAAATACATCTTACTCTATGAGATTTTCATACAAATATTTACATGTGCCCTTATTCATGAACGATTAATTTTATTTATTATAAATCTAAAATCACTTTTTTGTTTATACTGAAATAACATTAACATGCAAAAAAGATAATAATAAAAGCCATCAAATTATATTATTAATTAAGAAAAGATTTGAAATGATGATTTACTATTATAATATTGAAAAAAAAAATAACAAATCCAATTACAGTTTACGAATAAGGGCGGAAATCTTAATATAGATTTACGTAATATTGTCCATAAATTCATAATTATGTATTCGTTAATAAGAAATAAATGAGAACAAAATACGATACCCTGTTTTTGAAGGTAGCGTGCCTCCGTCGTAATTCAACTGAATAAATTTACCAGAACTCGTACATAAATATAATTTATTTTAAGTATTCGAATAGCAAACCAATTAAAAAAAGATACTGTACCTACTTTTTTGAATTATTCGAATTTTGAAAAAGTTCAATTAATTTTCCGAATCAGTATTCTTTCTAATAAGTGTATACATAAATATCTGTTATAGTTTTTTTTTTAAACAAACAATTCAAATAACATAACTAGTTGATCTAACTAATCTGTAAGTGATAAGTACGTATATGATAAATTTTTATTATTCTTTTACCAACGTATTTTATTTTAGATTTGAAAAAGTAGAAATCGAACTATTTGAAAATTCGAATATTCGAATCGATACAAGTATAAGTTTGCATAATTAAAAAAAATAAATACGTAATTAAAATATATCACTTTGTCTATGGTATCGTCTTATGAGAAGTAAGCTTTGGATTAGTGCATTATACAATTTCGAAGCACGATTAGGCTTAGCATTTTTATAAATATACAAATATTATTTTTTTTTAATAATAATAACATCAGATAATTGAATTTGAAATTCGTTATAAATACCTTTGGTGAAAATATTTTAAAATAATAGATATTATCTATAAAAAAAAACAACGATGACGTTTTTTAAGTAGACATTAAATTTTTGATACATGCTAACGAAATTTAGCTAAAAATCGCTCTAAATATCGCTGTAGCGCCTTATATTCCATCAACAAATAGATTTCGAATTCATAATGAGCTACAACAGACATTTTATAAAAAATGACACTATTTCTAATTCTGCTTATTTCGAATCATTAGTTATGTTTCATTCAAGCATAATTTATTTAATAACATTTTTATTAGTGCTCGAAATTCAACTATATTGAATTAATTTTAAATAATCTTTAGGGCAGTGGTCACAATAACTGGCTGTTGCTCGAAATCACCACTCCAGATAAAGTAGGGCATACAGATGTGTGTTGTGGTTTAGAACTTTTATGTATATGATTCTCGTATTAAAATTTCTAGGCCCTATATTTCTATTGATATAAAATTTTATGCTGCTAGGAACGCATAAATGTAAGGCATTAATATTAAAATGGTTTCAAGTTTTGTACTAGTAAATAGTACAAAAAATGAAATAAAAAGAAACACAAATTTTATTGTTTAATTCAATTCAAGTACACTATTTTTAAACAACCTGAATTAATTTAGAGTTACGTTTAATTTGCTCAGTCGTATTATTACGTTTTGATAAGAAATACATACCCTAGTATCAGAGTAGTGCATGACTTTGGAACATGCAATGTGGTGCAATCACGTAAACACGGTGGCATAATAAAGTTATCGACTTGGGGTCACGTGACAGTTGTGATGTGAATAAAGAGGGCTATTCATGTGATTATGACATGTTTGATTGTGATTGCGTGAGTTGAAGTCATATTTTTACAAGGCCTCGTGTTAAATATTAAAAGTCATTGCAAACAGACCGTCTGTCTTAATGTGTATGGCCTTTTAGTCTAATTTTCCTATTATAGACTAAATATAAAGTTGACTTAGTCAATATTATTGTTTCAAAGAGTAAATTTTAAACAGCGAAGTAGTCAATATTTTCTTTCGAACTATGTACGATATTTTTTGTGTTCTATGCGTGAAGTATTTTAACTAAATTCTCAAAATTCAGATATTTCCGACTGTATCGAGTTTGTTTCATTAAAATAATAAAAATGTTGGATTCAATTGTTCTAGTATATAATTAGTATTAGAAGATATGAATAACAAAAATATTAAATATAAACTTCTTATAATTAAAAACTTCTTCTATTTAATATTTTCAAATTAACTAAAAATCAATGACTTCAACGAGCAAATCAAAAAAAATTTACTATCCAAATGTGTACTTAAAAAACGTCTTATCTTAGGCCATACTATCTACACGAACACCGTTTTTACAATTCATTAAGGGACGCTATTTACATTTATACCACTTTTTTTTATTAAGAAAAATATTCAAATATGAAAATTCACGTCATAGAGCTGTACAGTTATTTACCTAATTTACTTAACGCCTTTAATGTAGACACAGAAGCTAAACTTCGAATGAATGGAAAAATAATAGACACACTCCAAAATCAAATACGGACTATACACGAGTACATGTATACGTATTATACAATCGTACATATTATACATGAATACATGCATGTATAATATATACGCATGTATATTATACACGAATAAAACCGTTTTTATTTTTATTTATTTATTCGTATGCTCTACGAAATTTCAATACTTTTTAAAACTATTAGAAATTATACAATGGTATATTTTGTAGCTAATACTCTTTGTATTGGCTACAAAACATCACGCTACGAAATGTAATAAAAGAACCGTAGCCAAGTAGTCAATAGCTACGAGCGTTTGTAGCCGAAAACGAAATCCGTATATGATTTTTGAGTGTTGGTGAACTGGATATGACTAGAGATGATTCAGTATTGATGTATTGTGGGTCTGTACGCTCAATTGTTGATGCTGTTGATGTCTGAAACAACAATGCTGGTTATAAGTTATAAATATTTTGAACTTTTTGAAACAACCTTTTCGGATTTTATCGCGGTTTATAAGGTTTTTTTAAATGCCGGGCGTTTCGGATACTTTACAGCAACCATGGTCATGGGAAGGCAGTCCGACAAAGTTGTTTCATTATAATTTTTGCTGAAGTTCATTAAAAACTATTTTATACACTATAATGAATAAGTGTCATTAGCATATATTATACATTAATCTTAAAAAAGGACATTTGATTTTAAAATAGATTAATTGAAATACATTTAAATATAACATAAAACAAATATTATTAAAGGAGAAATTAATAAACCCAAAATTAAAGACGAGTATTTTTACATTTCAAGACCGCCGATAGCGAAATGAAAGTCTTGTTATTATTTTTACTTTAACAAGAGCGTAAAAGTTATTTCTTTTTGTAGGGACATTATTTTTTTTAATAAAAATATTATTATTAAAAATCTTATATTTAATTAACATGGGCAAGAGAGATTTTTTAACTTACCATTTAATGTTTTTTTTATGATATAGTTATTTGAGCTATAGCTTGCAGTATAACCAAGTAAAGTAAGTTTGCTGTTGCATAAAAAATTGTTCCTGAAACAAACAAAAAAAAACTAAGTTAGTACAGAATTGTAATTTGAAATACATCTTATATATAAAATTCTCGTGTCACAATATTAGTAACCATACTCCTCCGAAACGGCTGGACCGGTTTTTGTTAAATTTTGTGTGCGTATCGGGTAGGTCTGAGAATCGGCCAACATCTATTTTCTATAACCCTAAGTAATATATAATATATATAAGGGGGGGATTAGGGGGGTTATTAATATATGTATGGCAAAACAACGTTTGCGTGGTCAGTTAGTCTTATATATAAAATGCTTGTGTCTCTATGTTCTTTTTCATACCCCTAAGTTATAAAGGGGGGAATGAAGGGGGTTAATAATGTAAATAAATAATAAATAAATAAATATCTACACAATACACACACGCTCTCAACTTAATGCTTGTGTTATAGGTAACACAAGCATTAAGTTGCTTACTTTAGGAACAGATGACCGTGTGTGTATGCTGTAAATATTTATTATTATTATTATTAAAAATATACACAAACTATGATAATTTATAGCCACAATAATTATTTATAACATTAACAGAATATCAGAGCTAAGTATCAAAATTTTACTCTACCAAAAACGCGGATGATAAGTTCAGTTAAATAATTAACGAATTGCGGAAGTAAATAAGAATTTAATTCTCCCGTATTTAGTCTTAACTCATTAACCATTCGAGTCTCTGCGTAGACTGATATTTAATCTACCGCCTTGTCTCTAGTTTAATTACTGCACTAATTGGTAGAATAAAATCGACACCGTTAAGGGGATTCAGTAAATAGAGGGTAAGTGAGTTCGATATTTAAATATTTGTACAGAGTTTACGAAATACTTGTCAGAGGAATCGAATAGTGATTTTAAAATTTGATTAAATTTTATTGGATTCATTGATGTCCTAGCATTGCGTGAAGTATTATATAGTAAAATATATTTTAAATATTTTTTATGTATTATTTACTATTTCTGCCAGCATTCTTAGCACCATTCCACTGGGATATGATTTATACAACTTTTTGCAAATATTTAGTTCTTTAATTGTTAAATTTATTTTGATTTATATATATATTTTATAATTTCTCATATTACAGTTAAGGTATATTTTATATCTATATCTTGATATAAAGGTTAATATGCGTTAAAAACATTGTATTTTCAATCTTTACATAATATTATAATTAAACTTTAAACAGTCGCCTGATCTACTTTTTTTTTACCAAACCACAAGCCAGTAAGGATAAAGGATTAAAAATATCATTCGTATTTTTTTAAATTTTTCTTTCTCCGTCTTAAATTTTTTTTTAAAATAAACGTTTTTTCAGAATAACATGCGGAAATAAACTCAATTTTGATTGATTGCCTTAGGACTTTTAGGGGAAAAAATTATTCAATATTCTAATTTTAAATGATATCGTATATTAAAATTAGGATGTCCTATGTGTAAATCTATAATATAAAAATGAGTCGCTGAATGTGGTGCTAAGCGCAAAACTCGAGAACGGTTGGACCGATTTCGCTAATTCTTTTTTTAAAATATTCCTTGAAGTACGAGGATGGTTCTTACGGAGAGAAAAATTCTAAAAAAAAAAAAAAAAAATTCCTGAAAAAGTCTAAAAACAACACTTTTCTATACTCCCATACAAAAGATTTGTGATAATACTTAAAAGTCAATTTGAACTCTAATACCATACGATAAAGTTTGTGTTAGGCGATACGAAGTTTGCCGGGTCAGCTAGTATATAAATAAAAATGAATGTTGCTAAGTGCATAACTTGAGAATGTCTTGACAAATTCGGTTAATTCATTTTATTGTACATTCCTTAAGTCCTGTGGAAGGTTTTAATAGTAAAAAAATTTTTCACTATTAACTTTTGACAGAATGAAGTCTGTCCGGACAGCTAGTTTCTAATATATTTTATAACAATAAACAATTATTTATTATCTATTAAAAATACAAATTTTATATCAACATTTTTTAGCGTGTAATGTCATATTGGGTATTAAACTTGTAATGGTAGGTATATAATATAGGTATTTATTTACATAAGAAAAAACTTATATAAACTACAGTCAAGTTTTACGAATTAATTACAAATTCAATAATTTTTTTATTTACAAGCCTATAAACATGAACCATAAGATGTCAAGTGATCACCGACACTTAAGTACATATGTAACAGCACTAGAGCCATAATAGCGTTGGTTTAAATGGATAAAGTAAGGGATAATAGGAAGGGGTATGTATGATGAGTGGGGCTTTTGATTCTATCTCTCTTGCTTAACGTTATAAACGCCATAATACCTTTCACACGTCACAAGTAACACGTCACGTATCAAGATACAGTTATTAATTCAAATTATTTGTTTACCTGTAGATCCTACAGCAGCTGCTAACTGCATGTCTGCAGCGGTGGGCAACTCGGGAGTGGTGCTGATAGGTCCTGGTAATTATAAAAATAATGAGTTCAAAATAATATAACAAAAAAATAACAAGAATAAAATTTTAACTTTTCTGCAAGTTTTAACCCGAAAACGTCACAAACTTAATTATAGAATTTCTATAAATAATAGCTCATTTAAAACAATAAATTTTAATAATAATCAGATAATTTCTCCTTATTTCTCAATTTTGTTCTTAAGAATAATTTCGCTAATTCGAATAATATCCTTCCCTTCGACTATTTACTAAAATAACTGCTGCTTATTTTTTTCAAACGTCTCAAGAAGGATTTTTTTAACAATGGAGTTAACGAACCATAAAATTATTCAAGAGGTCCATAGCGGGCAATGTTTCATCCCTACAGTTTAGATAGCTGTGCATACAAACTTTGCTCTGATAAAAAGCTTAAATGGTCCGCTCGCAAATTATACCGCGGAATTGTTATTTCTGTACCCACCTGCTAATATATTTTCTCCGCTGTTCTTTTCAAGGCTATAGTCGCTTTAACGACATTCGTAGACTTATAAAATGGCTTGTTTTAAATAAATAAACAGTTTTCTTTTACGTCAAAAGTGCTATTGACTTACGAAAAAAAATTGAAACTAAAATAAATTATTTTTTCAACTATTGCACATGTGTTAACAAGAACAATTTTATCATACCCTTGAGATGACGAGAAGGGACTTAAAGTTTTACAACGCAATGTTAATTTTTATGAAGTCTACGATTACTCGTACACTGATACAATACAAATTGAAGATTCATTTTAAGCAAAAAATAATACCGACGATATAATACAAATAAACATCTACATTGACCTTTATCGTTTTGCGTAAATTTTACATTGAATTTGTGTTTTTTTTTACATTCACAATTATAATCATTCTTCTTTTATTCTAATCATACTTTATGATATATAAAAAGAAAAAGTGCTGATATTTAAAATTTAAAATGAATGTAACGAAAAAAAAAAACTATTTCTTAGACAACACGACTGAATCTAAACTGTCGTGTATACTTTAGTATTATTACTTTAGAAACACAGTGCACTGTTAAACTGCTAATTGTTTTTGCTGCACTGTTTATCACATAAAATTTATCTATTTTTTTCTGTAAATAAATAAATAACTAAAGTTAAACTTCTGCACAATGAGCCTGAACTGTGTCTTAGATACACGAAACGTAACTTGCTACGAGAGAAAGAGAAAGGAAATGTGTGCTCGCACCTCTCTTTCTTGCTCCGTTCGCCTCGCCCGATCAAACTTATCAGCTTACTGCCAAAGTCAATCGTAAAGAAATTTTGTTTCAAAAACATTTTTAAGTAATAACCAACCTGGATAGTAAATAGCTTCTTTCCGCACCGCGTAATTCGCGAGTGGTATCCTCAAGGTGCATATAAACTCCGCAGGGGAGGGGAGATCCGCGTCCAGTAGCGTGACGGACGCTACCGCTGAATACCGTCCATTGACCAGCTTCAGACTGTGGGACACGCCATCTAGTCGCCTGTTAAAAATATAGCTTTAAAACAACATTGTACGTCCTCTTACAGAGCTGCTGTTCTATATGAGCGACGAATGACGAACAAACGGGCCAGCGTGATTTAAAAAACTGTATTAAAAATATTCATTATATCTATGACATATTCTTTTTTCTTCGACGTAATTTTCGCGTGACATCGTGTCGTTTCTCGTCGCTCAACTGATAAAAGTGACCCAATTGTATATTGACTATGAGAGGTACTAGTTTTTTTTTTCTTCATGTTAGTAATTTTTAACTTTTAAACTAAATTAGTTATGATCATTGAATTTAACATTAATATATATGTAGATCATCTTCAGTAACAGAACCAAATTATCAATCAATTAAACTAACTTAATCATTGAGAAAGCAGGTTTGATTAAATACAGTTATGCTAGGATATTCGTATTAGCAAAGTTTTAATATGACAAAATATATGAGATAAATAGTATCAAAAGTCACAATAGCGTTGTTATAATTATGGACAAGCCCAGCCTTGACGTCATCCTACATTAACATTTCTATTAGAAAATGTGTTTATATCGCTCTAATCTGTTTCGCATCAAACAATTTTGGAAGGGTCTATAAACAATCTGTGAGGGTTGAAAATTCACATACCTACTTAATAAAATAAAATAAATGTTTCATGGTCAATGATTTTAGCCGGATATCCTGAGTAAAGCTAAGGAAGCGTGAATAATTATTGAAAAGAGCTCGTGGCAATGAGTGCCTATATAGTAATTAATCAAAAGTTTGCTATCGTCAAAATCAATGACCAGATTAATATGTTACAGGAGCTGCGGTAAAAGAACTAAAGTGGCCATGCCTGGAGGCACAAACATCATCTGCCTTGAGGGAAGATGAGCATAACAAATGTTGGACCAAACCAGAAAAACTATTAAAATCACTGTGATATTATGAATGTATCCTGGGATTATTCATTTATGTAAGAAAAACTTTAAATAAGTAACAATATTAAGAACATAATGATTATTTGATGCCAAGAAAAAAAATCCTCTAGGATGTAATGTTTTGCTTGGATAAATATAAAAAATAAAATCAAATTCATAAACAAATTTGCCAAATTTCTAGCACATAAATATTTGAAAAACGTAGTTATTTAGCATGAATTCCATTTATGATTATGAAAATCCTTCGACGGTGCGAGTACCGCAATAAAACCACTTGTGGTTTAGAGAAATACCCTATCAAATATATCGAAAATATTTTCGGAGGTTTGCCCGTTTGTAATCAGAATCGATTGACCGAATATAAAAAAAAAAACGGTTCCAAAATTTGTTCTTCACAAAATAGCTTCGACGTTGATTTTTTAACCAAATCATATTTTATACTTTATTTTTATATTTTATCGTAAAAATCATAGAGGCAATATTCAAAAGTACGATGTTCACGTTGCCCTATCAAAATTTTATTTCGCCCCATTTTTTTCCACGAATAGCCCACTTTAGATATTTTATTAACGATAAAGCATTTTGTAGATGATAGAAGCAAACATATTTCATACAGTAGGTACAGAAAAGTTGGCAGGTAACATCAGGTGTTGAAAGCGACCGAATTTAATCTCTGCCTCCAGATCGTTGCCAAGTTCTTTAGAAATTTATAGTCCATTCAAATTTTATTGCGAATCACACCCATGAATGTTTCTTAGATTATTGTGATATAAGGACTTAAGGAAGGCTATAATTATAATGAATTAAGGACGATCCGATAAAATTTGTTTGGGTTTGCGAAGTTGAAGAGGAAAATTTTTGCTAACATCTATACAAAGTCCTACAGTACATGCGTCTTTATATTTCAAACGCTTAAGAAAATTCCTTCAACGAAATATCAATATTAATTGCGTGGGTATCTCTTTTTTATACAATAATATGACAATAGCACAAATACAAAAACACATAACAAAATTACTGTTCTCAATTTTTTTATCTTACATAAAACAGTTCAGATAGAATTTCGAGTGGGTGCGAACATATATAATTTACACAAAAACGGAATTTATACAAAATCCTACCTTCAGTTACAACTATATTCTTTACACGAGTACTCACAATTTCATAATTCATGCAACATTATAACCAAAATTAAGCTTTGAAGTTATTTTTGGTACGTTGTGTACTTTTAGAAATAAATTCATTCATCCACAGCACAGGTGTTAATTTTCCGTTCAAATAAACGTAAATGAGCTATCAAACCCAAATTATATCCTCGGTTATTTCTCTTTTATCTTAATCAAATATTATTTTAATTTGAATATTTAATACTAAAATTAATCTTGGTACATAAAATTGGAAAACAAGATATTTCTACAAAGTAGTTATGCGGTTACAACATCAAAAAATATATATTGATTATTTTTAAGCATGACACTTATGACGCCTAATCTCATTGCTCAGTCTTTAGATCGGTCGAGAGGAAAAGGGAGGTCATCGATATTTTAGGTCCTCGTTAACCCGGCATCAGTATGGTAAAAAACTGTAGCACTAACAGATGGGTTGGTAGTAGACCAGAATCGAAAAACATTGGATATTTAAAAGGATTTTTGTGAAATATTGTAATAAATAATCAAAACGATTATAGTATAAGTAATATTGAGAAAAAGCGACCATTATTATTATTATTATTATTATTATTTTTTTTTTTTTTGTAAAGACAAATCTACGAAAATATAGCAAAAGCATAACGAAATAGACGGCCTCTGTCTCATAGAGACAAAATCTAAATAAAACATGAACATTTCTGTAACGTGTTACCTAATATGATAATTATAAATGAGGTGTATAATGTGATTAAAAAATACACCGTATTGGTTTTTAATTCTATATTATCACCCTGGCTATCTGCGCAGTCTCGGCAATATATTTTTTATTGCCAATTTATATCTCATCAGATTTGTATCGATTGTTTATCACTTTTTAGGCCGCGATCTTCGTCGTCTTTGTTTTTTGATGAAAAAATTTCGTATTTCGACTCGGATTCCTACAAATTGGATAAAATCCACTGTATGGCACAAAATTACGACATCAACTGTATGATTACATCGAATTTACCATTCTCATGTTTAGATTAATTGCAATTAATTATAATTATAGCCAGCCTCTACATAAGATGGTCGCACCTGCTTCCATTCACACTTGCTCGTAAATGGTCGTTAACGAAACAATCATAGTTTTACTACTGCAATCTAATGTAAACATTTTTATTTCGCCTTATGTTGTAATACCCGCCTGCCCAATATTATGTTATTCTAGACAACCTTCACAGTTTTGCCTGCATTTATAATTGATTGGTAATTGACTAGATCCAATAAAAACTTCAAAATTTTTAGTATATATAATGTTTGCTTATATGGCTATAATTTGTACACATCACTTTCAAATGAATAACAACACATTTTATCTTGGTTCTTTCGTTAACTTTAGATTTTGGACTTCAAGTACTCCTCGACTTATTAAGGTAGGTACATAGATCTAACGATACGTATATTATTTGCAACCGTAACGATACAAGTAACATACAGCACATGGTGTTTATCGGACCGTATCGTTGAGTTGTTCGTAAGAATCATCGTTGAATGCGGTCAAGCGTCCACGCGTGGTTGACTTTTGAGTGCCTGTATGCGGTATGTTTTTAAATTGAGCGTAAATAGTCCATAAATAACAAGTTATTTATTGTACATTATGTGTATATAATATTTACATATAAAATATTATTTAAAAAAAAAGTAGATTTAAAGACTATTTCTTTTATTAATATAAAAAATATGAAATAATAATTACAATTCTATATGTGAAAATAATTTTGATAGTTGCACTAATAATAAATTAATAATTAAATGAAATTCTATCACTCAATAACCACAATAGGATCAGAATGTGTAGATATCACACGATTACATAGTATATTATCCGAACTAATTGTAAAACATAAATAAGAATACTTATATTTAGTTTTTAACCGACTTCCAAAAAAGGAGGAGGTTCTCAATTCGACTGTATTTTTTTTTTTTTTTTTTTTTTTTTTTTATGTATGTTACATCAGAACTTTTGACCGGTTAGACCGATTTCGACAAATTTTGTTTTAATCGAAAGGTGGTGTGTGCCAATTGGTCCCATTTAAATTTATTTGAGATCTAACAACTACTTTTCGAGCTATATCTAATAATGCGTTTTTACTTGACGCTTTTTTCGTCGACCTACGTTGTATTATACCGCATAACTTTCTACTGGATGTACGGATTTTGATAATTCTTTTTTTGTTGAAAAGGAGATATCCCAAATTTAGTACCGTGATAAGGAAACCAGGATCTGATGATGGAATCCTAGAGGAATCGAGGGAAACTCTTGAAAATCCGCAATAACTTTTTACTAGGGGTACCGATTTTGATAATTCTTTTTTTGTTGGAAAGAAGATATCCCTAGTTTAGTACCATGATAGGAAAACCAGGATCTGATGATGAGATCCCAGAGAAATCGAGGGAACTTCTTGAAAATCCGCAATAACTTTTTATTAGGTTTACCGATTTTAATGATTTTTAATTTAATCGAAAGCCGAAGTTTATCATGTGGTCACATTTAAATTTCATCGAGATCTGATAACTAACTTTTTGAGTAATCTTTGATAATGCGTTGTTTGATAACGTGTTGTTGTTGCGTGTTTTGATAATGTTGTTGTTGCTTGACTATTTTTTCGTCGATCTACGTTGTATTACTTTTCGATGTAATTGAAGTCGGTTTTTTTTTCGTTTGCGAGCAAACACAATTATGTCAGCTACGTTTTAAGTAATATTGTTGCTCACATGCTAACATTTTGCTGTAAGATTTTACGATGTTCTATTTTTCCTTTTTAACCGACTCCAAAAAAGGAGGAGGTTACTCAATTCGACCGTATATATATATATATATATATATATATATATATATATATATATATATATATATATTTTTTTTTTTTTTTTTTTTTTTTCGCGAAAATCCGCATAACTTTTTACTGGGTGTACCGATTTTGATAATTTTTAATTTAATCAAAAGTAGATTTCATCTAGTGCTGTGTGACTACGGCACTAAAGAATTTAGCCACCACCTCTCTTCCCGTGGGTGTCGTAAGAGGCGACTAAGGGATAACAAGGTTCCACAACCACCTTGGAACTTAAGAAACCGACCGGTGGCGGGATATCCATCCAACTGCTGGCTTTGAAATACACAGGCCGAAGACGCGACAAAGCCAGTACTGCAGTCACCAACCCGCCTGCCCAGCGTGGTGACTATGGGCAAAACACATGAGTTCACGTTATTTTTGGCGTAAACTTGTGGAGGCCTGTGTCCAGCAGTGGACTGTATAGGCTGTAATGATGATGAGATTTCATCGAGATCTGATCACAACTTTTCGAGTATTCTTTGATAATGCTTATTTACTTGACTATTTTTTCGTCTACCTACGTTGTATTACTTGTCGATGTAATTGAAGTCGGTTTTTTTTTTTCGTTTGCCAGCAAACACAATTATTATGTTTTTACATTTCTATATACTAACGTATTTCTAGTTTTATATATTTATATATATTAATGTTTATGCTTAAATCATTTTTATTATCTTCTTTATGGTGCTTACTGTGCTTATATACTTCACATAAAGTTAACTGCATATAAATTTCAGATTTAGTTGCAATACAGAGAGAAAATATTGGAAAACTAAGGCTTAGATAAGGAACACTTTTCGGCCACACGTTTTCAGATATCTTACGGTAACGGTAAGAAGATAATTAATTTTAACGGTAAGGCTTTGATACCTCTATTCCTCTTTTACGAGCGAGGATAGGTCTGGGGTGAGATATAAACTTGTTCGAGTGAAGAGTATCTACTAAATACAAAGTAACTAAAGTAAGTCTCCCTTATATTCTAGGGGTGTTTTCGTACGCGTAACCGTTTACTACCTAATAATGCAGCCATTAAGTCAAGAAGTTAGCATATATAAACGCAAATGCTGGTAAAATATAGCATTAAAATGGATATGATTAATACATGTGTTGACATGAAAAGTATATTTTTTTTAGCTCAAATCAAAATTATACAGGATTTAAATTACAGTTTGTGTATATTTAGTCGCTTTGATATTTGTCTTTTGTTTAGCTACGATGAATAAAAAAGTGTTTTATTATAGCCTGTTACATTTGTAAAACGTTGTATGTCAATAGTGAAATGTTATTATTTAAATAATTTCAACAGTTTTTTAATCGATGTCAAACAATCGTGACATCTTTTTCATTTTATAATATTAGCATATTATACTACATATTATAAAAACCACATAAAACCACTATTAAATAATGAACGGATCTCAACAGTATCTGAAACAGTTGTTTTTTTTGTAATTACTTTAATAAATGGCCGTTTATTGGTAATAATTATCCAGTTATAACAAATTAAACAGACAATGCGTCACAGTTCGATACAAGTATAGACAAAGCATACCCCAACAGGATTAAATTTAAAACGCTGTTAATGAATTAAATTTATTTGCGGTAGATATATCGTTAAAACGATCGTTATATATAGTAAAACCCGATTTCAAGCGTATTAACAGACTATATTTTAGTACCGAATTGCCAATTGAAAACAAAATATCCGAATAGTGCGCTAAATTGATAAAACTTGCTAACATAGCATAAAATCCTATACACCTATTATAATTTATGTACGCGTATATAATGATTTATACAAATATTCACGTGTGACTCTTATTGAATCGTGAAACATTTTTAAATATTCTCTATGAATACTCTTTTAACTGAGGTAAGGCACAGTAGGAAATTTCCTAATCAAAAAATGAAGCAACCCGACTAGGGTACTACCTCGACCTTACAGAAGATCACAGCTAAATGATACTGCTTTCAAGCACTGTTGTGTTCCTATCGGTGAGTAAAGTGACAAGAGCTCCTGGCGGGAATTGAGGGTAGGGTCGGCAAGGCGCTTGCGATGATTCTGGTGTTGCAGGCGTCTATGGGCTACGCTAATCGCTTACCATCAGGTGAGCCGTACGCTTGTTTGCCGACCTAGTTGTATAAAAATAAAGAACTAATTACATACACTAACTATAGAAAGGTTGCTCACTATTCAATATCGTGACCAACAATATCATGGCCAAGTTGTCATAAAGGCAAAAAAAAGAATACAAATTTTGTATACCTATTATTCTTAGTTAATTATAATTTTAACCAGAACCAAAATAAGAATAAAGACCTTGTAGTGGGTGAGACAGAAATCATTTAAACAGATATGATGCCATGGAAAGTAGATATATTTTATCGTTAATCTTAGAGATAACTAACGCGTAACTAAAAGTTATTTTTAAGATAGATACAAAGTTTAATTTTAAGCACTTTATTTTTTCCTTTATCGCTATTTAGTATTGATAAAAAATATAAAAATATAAAAGAATATAATAATAAAAAAAAATATTTTTAAAAGTAGTTCATAATGAAATATGTCCTCCAAACATTTTATAAAAACATTTTGTTATTGTTTTAAAAACAAAAAAAAGTGCGTGCGTACAAAGTACAGTAGCGAAACTTCCTTAGCAAACAAATTTTTAAGTCTCGTTTATATTTATACAAATCTAAAGCTTTAGATTTCCATTCTAGCACCATCGACAAAAACGTTGCCGCTTCATCAAAGCGTTGCCGTTTCATCCGCAAAAAATTACCCTCATGTGCCTAAAGAAGTTTCACTACAAAAAAAATTAAATGATATTTTTAATTATAATTATTTAATACAACATTTTTGTTATTTCTTGTTATTTGTTATAATAAACTCTTTTTTTTTTAAATTAATAAATATTTATAGCGGAACAAAGAAAGTAATTATTCATAATATGTTACTATATTTATTTAAATTACTAAAAAATAAAATAATTTCACATAAAATGAACAAGTGTAGTTCGTCCCTCTTCAAATTTGTTTGAGTGCCTCCATAATATGGCGTAAGAAGTCTTTTGCCGGCCATCTGGCGAGATGGTGTCTTTTTTTGTTCTTTAGATATTTTATATTTCTAGTAAAAAATATTGCTCTTAATAAAAACGTTTCGCTCATAAAATACCAACGTAGTTTTAAACTATAATGGAATGTTATTATTTTTAAACTTGACTCGACTGACTGCGTCGATTTTTAGTTGTACAATATTTCGACTCGTCTTAAGCCCTTTTTACATTGGGTACAAAAAAGGTTGTATTAAAAAAAATATGTCTACCAAGATGAACGAAAATTATTAACACATGTACAAAAATGGCGTGAACTCATGCGTTTTGTCCATAGTCATCACGCTGGGCAGGCGGATTGGTGACCACAGGGCTGGCTTTGTCGCACCGAAGACGCTACTACCCGTCTTTGGCTTGTGTATTTCAAAGGCAGTAGTTGGATGGTTATCCCGCCATCGGTCGGCTTTTTAAGCACATGTACATAGGCGTAAGTAAACACATACACAATTTGAATATTATTTCAAATAACCATTTAAAAGTGTAATAAAACCTGATGAAATAAATATATTTTTGATATTGTTTTTAAATCGAGTTGTAAAATCAAGTAACCGATTTCTTACCTCTCAGGCGTGGCGAGAGTGAGGTTGGGCGCAGGGAAGGCGCCTTCCGCCGCGCAGATGACGTTTACAGTGTCATCATCAGTCTTGTTCTGTATCAGGCGGAAGTTCGTCTCCGGCACTGGAAAGATACACTTATAAGGATGCATGTTTCATAGTACTGATGCTTTCCGGAACATAACATCGTGTAAATAAAAAGATATGTAATTGATATTTTGGCATAATATATAATTACTTATAATTTACTTATACTTTTAGGCTTCTATTATAAGACTATCTTGTACCTAAGCTACTCTGTTGCTACCTGCCTTTTTTAAATGTAGCTAGTTTAGAAATAATTCATATTATTCAGCACTGCTACCACTATTTAGATTTGATATAATTTAGAAATAATTTTGAAAGCCTTACATCTAAATAAATAGATCTTTCAACGGAATAGATTGTTTAGAAGTTGTGTTTAAGGATCTAGTAATAATTAAATCTAAAAAAAACAACCAAGTAGTCAGCTACTCCATGTGATTCTGTAAAATTGTATGTTGATGAATAGATGGACAATTTTTTATTGAATTGTAAGCGAAACCAGTTCTTATCTGACTCACATACAGGGTTATTGTGTTTTGGAAGCTATACTTCTTTCGCACACCGACATTAAAAACCGACGCCATGAAGTTTGGTAGTCAACGAAAAAGTAGTCAGCAATGTACAGTTAACCAATGAAGTATAACTTCTTTTGTTACGCACAAAAAGTACACATAAACTTTTTTTTTTTCTTAAAATATATTCGTCTTGTGATCAACCACAAAACATTTACTAACTTTATGATAAAAACATTCTCGTGAGAAACTGTAAACCACTGACATTCATTCAAATTTCTTAATAGACAGAAAATATATAAAATATAATAATAAAAATACATCGTTTTATAGCAGCAAAATCATTAACTGAATCGCGCAGAATTTTATAGCGTTGATTGGATGCCACTTTTATATTCACAGTCATTAATTGAAATAATATAAAAAATTGTAGTCATGTAGATAACACAGATAATTAAAGAAAATATTTCAACAATAAAACGATAAATAAAAAATAATTTAAATTAACATTCACTTCACTAAAGGCACTAGACTTATTTAAGCTACGTCATAAAATATTAGAAATGTAGGGGTGAGGAAAAGGATCGGAAAAGTACATTAGATTTGTTGTGAAAATTATTGCACTTTAATTTATAAATGTCTACAATTACAATAATGATAATTATAGTTGTCGGCAAAAAGGTATATTATAATTCAAGTATTACTCCTAATTGACTGGCCCGGTGGCGTAGTCGGTATTAAGGCTGCTTTCCGCTCCAAAGAGTATATATGTACAATATATTAAGTTAAATGTTGTATGTATGCCAGTTGGTCTTTATCTTATCTTTATCTGTAACACTGACAGTAAGTTCTTTATTGGTGACAGATGTACGTGTGTATATGTTACACGTAAACATATATTATTGAAGTAAAAGTTCTTTACGCACACTTGACTTGGGGAGTAGGTAAGCTGGTGAATGCGTGACGAGAGCATTGCGAAAAGTGTGATAAGGCGAGGCGAACGGGAGTCGAGATGGAGATATAAGTTCAGTCGGTGGTCTAAGGCACACTCGTTTTTTATTATATGTTTTTTGTATTTAAATAATTGTGTTTGCTTGCAAACGAAAAATAAACTACTCCAATTACATCAACAAACGACGTAGACGAAACAATAATCGAACCAATGCGCATTTACAAGAAAACTCAAAAAGCACTAGTCAGGTCTCAATTAAATATAAATAAGACCCCACGACACGCACCACCTTTCGATTAAAGATCGAAAGGTGGTATGATATACATTAAAAAATACAGTGGAATTGAGAACCTCCTCTCCTTTTAAAGTCGGTTAAAAATATATAATTGTATGTCGAAGAGTTTATCTTGAGATCGTTGATTTTTTCTTTCGTTTCCTTTTTACTTTGTATAACTTGTTAGGTATACGTGTATACGTTCCTGATTATGCAGATTGCTTTTTTTAGAATCATTAGTTTGGATTGAGGATGAGTTCTTCAAAAAAGAAGGTTTAACACCCCGTTTAAAGATCAAATGCGTAATCCTTTTGTAGTCTTTCTCATCAATGTGGAAAATTTAATATAAGTTTCTATTAATGTAGATATACAAGGAAGGTTCTTGTTTTCATCTAAAATCACGTCAATAGGTAAGAATTTAGATTTGGTTGTTGAAACCCTTCTTTTTTCTTTTTTCTTTTTCTTTAATCAGCACTGGCCCTGGCCACTACAAACTGAGCCAACAGGCTAGCCTGTCAAAAGTTTTGGTAAAAAATGTAAGACCTTCCTTAAATTATTGATTTGCTCCAATTGTCTAGATAGTAAAAATTAAACCAATTCCTAGTGGTTTTATATCCTTTAAAGTTTTAAATTAGCAACATAATCGTTGAAGGTAAGATTTCTAGACCTCTTTAATTTTAAATTTATATTCAAAAAGCTTCAGACAAATTAGTAACAATTTAAGATTTTGTACTTTTTAATCACTTACTTTTTGTCATTGTGTCAGAACACTGGCACGTTTATTATTTTGTTTTGAGTTTCTTTCTTTAAGATTGATTAATATCTCTTCACTCCTAAAAAATTCACATATTTATCCTCTATTGTTTTACTGCTAAGATTCCATGATTATACAATTGTGTATTAGGTTTGTATTCTGCTTACGTGTTTTGATTAGTAAATCTAATTCATTAATAATTTGATACACACTTTTAATTATTTATAATTGCAATACAGATTAAAAACTTTTATTAAATTCTAGAGTTAAATTATTACATTATTTTTCTCCATAATTATTCAAATACTTTTTTTTATTTTTGATCTATTATAAATCTCAATAATGTAAATCTAAAAAGTTTAAAATAAACTAATTACAACTAGTTCAAAGAAATCCCTGAATCACAATATAATATCGGACTCCTAAGTCGTAAGATATTCAAATTTCGTTTCAACCCTCGCTTATCCGAGTCTCTAAATTACAAATTAAGGACTAAAGCTTAGACGCTTTTCAGTATAAACTCGGCTAAACATTTTACATAACATTGTATTGTTAATTCACTATTCTAAATAAATCAAACTAGAACGAAAGTTTTCTGGATGTTGTTTACTTGAAATGTAAATATAAGCGCGAAAAATTAAAATTTCTATTTTCGATCCTCATAAAGTAACAAGCAGATGTATTTTTATAGCAAAGTAAAGATCATCATCATCATCATCTCTCCAACCTATCGCAGTCCACTGTTGGACATAGGCCTCCACAAGTTCGCGCCATTTTTGGCTCTCATTGGCAACTCATGTGTTTTGCCCATAGTCACCACGCTGGGCAGGCGGGTTGGTGACCACAGGGCTGGCTTTGTCGCACCGAAGACGCTGCTGCCCTTCTTCGGCCTGCGAATTTCAAACCCAGCAGTAGGATGGTTATCCCGCCATCGGTAGACTTTATAAGTTCCACGGTGGTAGTGGAACTGTGTTATCCCTTAGTCGCCTCTTACGACACCCACGGAAAGAGAGAGGGTGGCTATATTATTTATTGCCGTAGCCACGAAGCTAAGTAAAGATGAGTCGACAGAATAATAAAATATTTAAAGCGTTACATAAAAATACTTTAAGGATAAGAGTACATTTTTTATTAAAAGCACTTCTCATAGTAATACAGAAAAGAACGAAATATACAATAAAATCTAATATACCTAATTGTTTCCATCAAAAATATCTTATTTGTTACTTTCTTCTCCTAATATTACCTTTTCCATAAAAATACGTCCGTAAATCTTACAACTGTCTCAAAGTTTGAGAATTCAAAAGTCAGTTTCAGTTAGGTAAACGATGCTGACATCCGAAAACGTATTATGGTTATTAAATCCAGAGCTGGCAGCGGTGAAATAGGTCTTACTATGATGTTCCAAATATTGTACCGTAATCACAAACATGATTAACTTTTCCCCTTATTCGAGTTTTCCTTTCATTCACTTCCCTGGCATCTGGTGGAAGGTTCTAGTTCTTCATCCCTGTTACACGATATGGAATTATTTGTTCACTAACTGTAAGATAAAGTTGGAACTAACTTATTGTAAGACTATGGCGACTTATGTTATCTATACGTAATTGAACTGTCTTACCGAACATCGGAAATTGCAAAATATTTGCATTCCCTCATACGAGCTCCGAAAATACGACTTTATTACTTCTTGCCCCTGTACACAAAGTAAATTTGATATTGGATATACTATTTTTCTCAATTATTTCATATTTTTCTTTGGTTTTATCAGAGTGAATGGAAATGAAACATTTAAATTTATAGTCAGCACCGCGTGGCTTTGGAATGTTTTATGCGGAAATATTACAGATTTTCCTTATAGAAACTTATTAAAATTATGTGATAGTCTCTGGGTAATAGTATCGTTAAACGTTTTTTTTTTTCATGACAAAGTGTACATAACCTTTTATTTAGATTTATCTAATATTTGAAATGTAACTAATATTATAAAGTAAATGGAAGATCAATGAATAAATTAGGTCAAACTTTCGAACACTGCTATAATTGACAACACTGCAGATTTAGCGAAGCGTTTTCAAAATTTCGATACCCGTGACTCATTTTAAATCACTTATTCAAATTAATTCCACTAGATAAAATAGAATATAAATTTATACAGCTAAGTGAGAATATTTCAATATTATTGGTTTTATTAATTGTTTATATTGTCTATTTGAATATTTCAATTAGTATAACGTTGTTTGTTATACAAATAGTATAATTTATACCAAAATTATAATAACAAAAAATATGGTTATGTATTATATTGTATATTTAGTTAATATATTCATCACTTCAGCCTATCAGCAGTCCAATGTTGGACATATGGGCCTCCACAAGTTCGCGCCGAAAAATGGCATGAACTCATGTGTGTTGCCCATAGTCACCACGCTGGGCAGGCGGGTTGGTGACCGCAGGGCTGGCTTTGTCGCACCGAAGATATTGCTGCCCGTCTTCGGCCTGTGTATTTCAAAGCCAGCAGTTGGATGGCTATCCCGCCATCGGTCGGCTTTATAAGTTCCAAGGTGGTATTGGGAGAGTGTGGCTATATTCTTTATTGCCGTAGCCATACAGCTAATATATTACGAAAATGCTTATTTGCAGGTTAGCAATAGAGATTTTTAATTGTGTTTATTTAATTCACTTATGAAACTGAGATCGACGGTTGAGCGGGCCGCAGGACGTCCTGCGCTGCGCTGGACCGACGATCTACGTAAGATTGCTGGCGAAGGCTAGATGAGGATTGCGAATAACCAGGATGTTTGATGCAAACTTTGTCCTGTGTCCAGCAATGGACTGCGATATACTGAAGAGAGACAATTATGATTTTTTTTTCATCCAATCAAATTTATTATTTATTTACATATGCTCGTATTTAAATATACTTGAAACTATCCAATAACTTTTGGATTTGGTTGAAAGCCAAGCAAAGAGTCATATCTAAATACTTCTAAATCACAATTAGAGTTACTTCAAAGGCAGTTGTAATATTTTTTCATATTAACTTTGGTGTTTCTTTCTTTATTCGGACTTTGAACACGTAAATTGAAACTAACGCCAGTGTTATCTCAGCCCTATTTTATTGACCGACACCGTTGATATTACATCAGGTATTATTGAAAAGAAGCATAAGCTTTAAAATTTATAGCCAATAATCTGACGGACATAAAACGAAGACCATAAGCCATTTGTTCCGATGATCGAAGCCTTACGACTGAACGTAAAAAGAGATACGGAACGGACAACAGATGCTGGCTGGTACACAAACTTGTTTGGTTCGAAACGTGAGGAAAAGGATAAGGAAGTGGAAGTGGTGAGAGTAAAGCGTCAGCTGTCAACTTCTTTTTGGAAATATGACTTAATAATACGACAGAATATTCGTAACGTTTTAAACAATTCAATCTTTTAAATGTTTGTGTATTTTTTATATATTTTTTTAAAAAACATAAATATTTATTTTATATTGTATATATACGAATTGTAACGCTGTTGAATTTCAAATAAAAAATAAATATATAATATTACAGGAATGTTTTCTAATGTTTACGCGAATTTCACTAATTATAATGAAAGAACTTTTTCTGGAGAACTGGACTGAAGGACTGGACCTACCGTGACCATGGTTGCCATAAAGCATCCGAAATGTCGGGCATCTAAAAAACAGAATACAACGCGATAAAATCCGAAAAAGTTGTTTATATATGACATCAGTTGTAAAATATATAAAAAATATGTATAGTATGGTA
The DNA here is from genome assembly GCF_905220565.1 of Melitaea cinxia. NCBI lineage: Eukaryota > Metazoa > Arthropoda > Insecta > Lepidoptera > Nymphalidae > Melitaea > Melitaea cinxia. The sequence continues at coordinate 2,932,814 of NC_059397.1, read as the reverse complement.
TAGGGAGGCCCATGTCCAGCAGTGGACTGGAATAGGCTGAGCTGTGTTGCCTTCACTAAATGTTAGTTGCTACCACGACGGATGTCTTATATTTAGTAGTAACTATGCCCGCGACTTCATCCGCGTAGAATCAAAAAAAATATTGTTCAGTTCGGAGAGTTACAAAATAAATAAATTTCTAAAATAAAAGTAGCCTAAGTTACTTCTTATTACATCAACTATCTGCCAGTAAAAGTCCCGTCAAAATCGTTTCAGAGATTAGCCGAAACAATCAGACAGACAGGCAGTCAGACAGACAGACAGACAAAAATTGTTAAAAATGTTATTTTGGTATATGTACCATGTATACATACACACACTCCAATTTTATTTATTATTAAGCAAATAGATAGTTTTTTTTCTACTCCAATTACATGAAATTACAAAAAGTCTGTGAAAAATATATCATACGAGGGGAATAAACGTTTACGAGACGATTGCTCGAAATATGAAATTCTGTACAACGTTCACTTATGTCGAGGACAGAGTATTTCCGTCGGAAGTTTAAATAATTTTCTTGAAACTAATGATAAAATTAGATTTTATTTTATTTTTATTTCTAGAGATTTTGTTGTTTGAACAAATATAATAAAATATTTATTTAACTTTCAAATAATTGTGAATCTGTACTGTACTGTATTTTGTACATTCTATTTGATGTTCGACTCCTATCAGCGTTCCTTCAAATGAGGGTTCCACGGCTGTTATAGATTACGTTCAACGTAAAAACAAATTCCTAGCTCTTTTTTTTTAATTTACTCTGTCTCAATGATATACGAGCTGCTCTGGCAAGGTACTTCTGCATAGCCGTTCAATACGATTTTTCTTAGCCCTAAAAACATAGATAAAGTGAAATATTAATACAGCCGCGTTGGCGTAACGGTCACGGCTATGGATTGTGCCTGTTGCGCTGGCGATTGCAGGTTCGATACCCGCACATGACAAACATTTGTATTGGCCATACAGATGTTTGCCATGGTCTGGATGTTTGTGTAGTCTTTGTGGGTCTCCCTATCGTGCCTCGGAGAGCACATTAAGCCGTCGGTCTCGATTGTCATCATGTACACCTGATAGCGATCGTTACTCATAGCAGGGAATATATCCGCCAACCCGCATTGGAACAGCGAGGTGGATTAAGCTCTGATCCTTCTCCTACATGGGAAAAGAGGCCTATGCCCAGTAGTGGGATATTACAGGCTGAAGCGTAAGCGTATTAATACAGCCGCATCTTAATCTATACAAATAAATAAAATTGGAGTGTCTATCTGTAATATTAAAATAACCGCTTTTTACTAAATGCGTATAGATATACAGTACCTATACCAAAATAACATTTTTTACAATTTTTGTCTGTCTGTTTGTTCCAATTAATCTCTGAAACGGCTGGATTTTGACGGGACTTTTACTGGCAGATAGCTAATGTAGTAAAGAGTAAATTAGACTAGTTTTATTTTAGAAATTTATTTATCTTATAACTCTGAAAACTTAATAATACTTTACTACTTTCTTGTTAAATTCCACGCGGACAAACTCGCGGTACAGCTACTATTTCATATATAAATACTTGATTTTAATAATTAACGGTATGATTATTACTATGAAACATTTTTTTTCAGGCTAGCAATCTCTTTCCTAGGTAAACGTCTACAGTAATCTCAATATTTTAATTGTTATCCATTTAGTGCTCTTTTCAAAGTTTTTATCATTGTCATAATACTTAAGATATTAAACTTAAGGCTTACTTTAATGCTAATTGAACGTAATGATTCGATGATTATCAGTGACTGGGGACTTAACTGTAGAAGCAATTTCGTATCGTCTGCAAATATCAAATAATTTAGATAGTGGCTTAAAACATTTAATCCTGTTTAGCTTAATATAAATAGATTCTAATCTATATAATAAAAATTAAGTTAATAACAAACGACACAGTTAAAACAACAATAGTAATTACCTTATCTATTTCATATCGAAATGTAACGTTCAGTTGTCTCCAATCTACAAAACGCTGCATCAAACATTAAACATACCATAAAAAAGCACTCACCGAATACAATCATTTGTTTCGTCTTCGAGTCTTCATCCATAAACGTCGACACGACACACGTATATTCACCAGAAATATCTGTGTTAGGTTTTACAATACGAAGAGCTCTATGCATTTTTAAGGGATCGTTTGAAACACGATACGTCAAATCGACTCGACCTCTTAATATTCCCAAATCCTGAGGTTTCTGCGATGGAATCCATTGATAAACGGGTCTCGCTTTGTTCTTGAAGAACCATTTCACAACTAAACCCGATGTATCGTTATCGTACTCATAATCACAGTCTAATATCACGGCGTCTTGTACACCGTACTGAATTATTTCTGGCACCACAATTTTCACTATCTTCACGGCGTTAAGTCCTGTAACAAAAGAGATTTCATTGTTTACTCGGAAGTTTGTTTCAATTTTACCCAAAAGTTTAACCGTCCAAAGTTATCAATCTTAAAGTAATCTAACAATAATATTTATATTAAATTATGTTAGTATCTCAGTTACTCTTTACATAATACACAGACAACAAAAAATTAAGTGTAAATCATTGTAAAAGCTGTTATTACGTAAAGCTAAGAAGTTAATACGTTATTATAAATAAATGAGGGCTATGAAGCCTGAGATAAACACGTGGGCGGTAATCGAAAGGTCGTGAACTCATTTGAGCTTAGTTATTTAGCTAATAAGTTTTCGTTTTAAAAATGCTGAATTTTCTTCTGTGGAATTTACTGATTAGACTCATTTTGTACTTGATAGCGAAGAAAAACACCACGATGACTTATCACACTTATATTGGGCAATCACTGAGAGACAACGTACGCAGCGAGCTAACAATATGTATGGTTAGCATACAACCGCTTATATTGTGCCTCGACTTATTAACAACCTACCCTTAGATTTGTGCAAAAATATCTCAAATATATATCAATCGGTTATTATGTACAATATAGGTAGAACTGTTTTCTTTTCTAAATAAAACAGTTCGTCCGACGAACAGTTGAATCCGATTAAATTAAAAAGAACTAAAAGTTAAACACAAGTAAATCTTAATAAATTGTGTAGAACACGACTGAGAATACTCAATGCAACAATAATACCTCACTTCAAACCTATAGTTATTCATTCACAATAAAGACTTTTAACTTCATTGAAAACGTTATCACACTAATCACTTATACGCCACTTATCGAGTAGCCGCACAATAATTAAACAATAACTGCCTCTTTACTTAAAAATTATCATATTTATAGGACAACAATCGCGCCAATAGATTACAAAATGGCGACTGGCCAATCAGAAAATTATTATTAACTATTCGGAAGATGGTATCACTATCTTTATGCTCTTCCGGTACTTCAACAAATAAAAATTACAGTAAGAACACTACAATCTAATAAAATTACAATCAATACAATCTTATAAAATTGTTAGAAACATAAATTTAAATGGTAACAGTATTTATTGCGTAACTACCCTACAAAACAGATAATAAAGATGACAACTGATTAATCGTAAAGTAATATTAACCATTTGGAATATGGTGTTGACATTTTATTTTATTTTTATTTTTATTTATTCGGAAAACAAACAGTGTTTCATTACAAAAAAAAACATATCCAAATTAAAACAATACACCAATTACATGTTTTCACAATTAAATTACAAAAGCTTGTTCACTTGATACAGTTGTATTAAAATAATAAATGCCACCTACGGATCAGTTCGAGAGCCGTCAAACTAAGTGTTCGTCAAAGTAGTTTTGACATCTTTGAACTATTCCGGTATTAAACGAATAAAAACTAATATTAATACAAAATCCAATTTTTTAAAAATTGTCAGAATTAAAATTTTGAATGTTAACAATTTTTTGATTACGAGTGATAGTAATACGAAAAAATATAAGAACATAGAACACGATTTCCGTTAATATTTATTCTATAATCAACATTGATTTATAATGTTCCTTTTTCATGTAAACAAAAACAATTCCATGTGACTGACAGCGCATTAATGGAAGTGTCAATAATAATAGGGAAAACCAATATTGTACGGCATCATCACGACATCAGAACACTCCTGTATCGTAAACTGTTAAATATTAATCCAAATCAATAGTCTAGCTCACTAACGTTTTATGACAAAAAGAGACAAGAATAATTTAAGACACCAGTAAAGTACGTTGTCTTCACTTCGTCAATGAAAACCAAAAACAAATTATTGATGCTATTTTTTTATTAAGATGTTCTTCAAATATAATACATAGTAAATGAATATCTTTAAACATACGGTCGTGTTTTTCTAAGTTTAGAAGTAATTCGGTACTTGTGTTACAAGTAACAACCGACTGATGTAGCTACTGAAAATAATATAATTCTAGATAAGTAGTAGTCTTTCACCTGATAATAAGGTGGTGTGTTTATTCACAGCATGTGTCAATTGTACTAACAGTTATGTAAAAGATATCACATTACAAATATTTTATAGGCTGTGTATGTGTTTTTCATTGTCTGAATATTAGTGTTTTTGTCGTGTATTCAACAAACAATTTTCCTCCTACTTCATTGTGTAGTGTTTCTTTATTTGCGGTACAAATTATATTTTTGGTGAGAGATTTAAACGTTTTCCACGTGTTATTTACTGAGTATTATAATTTTTTTTTTTTTTAAATAAGTAAAAGTTCTAGTCGTTGTTGATACAATAGGTCTTTTACTACCAACATTGTTTAAAAATAGAACATCAAATATACAACATTAACATAGAGTATCCCAAAGTTTTCTAGTTTACAGTCAAATATGGCTTTCACCTAATCCGCAGCCGTGACTCTTTTGAAGGCATTAATATTTATGTAATACTCGAGTCAATGTTGTTGAAAGCTGATTTAAATTCATCCTTGTTACTTCTTAAAAGCGAATGCTATCTAAAAATTCAAAATATACTTAAAATTTATCAGTGGACATCCGAAAGGACAAAGTGAATAGATTTGAGTGTCTGATGACGAATTCATGAATATCTTTTAAGGCTTTCGATTTATTTAATGTTGTCAATCATGGAAATTTTCAACTTTTAATTTTAAGTGCCGATGTGCATTTGGTAAATTTTATATATTTTTATTTTGTTCATGTAAATTTTTTAATGTCTCTTTTTGTTATAATAATATTATATCAAACCGCAAATAGAGAGAGAATAATTTAGTAAAAAGGCTTAATTTAATCGTTTTTCTCATACGGTGACATTCATATGTTATTGGAAATATATTTATTGGTTTTCAGCATAAAACGTGACATCATTGAGCTATAATTAAAACAAAAATTAAAAATGAACTTAAAATTAAGCGTTTAAGAAATTATAAAGATATAGAAAGCATACTTATTGACCTCTGAAATTAAAAAGTATTCCATATAAATAAAATCAACAATACCAAAAACTGTTCCCGTTCACGTCAGAAATTTGCTGAAATATATCAGAGAGGATCCCAAGAGCTCTAGTAGTTCAGAATCCTCACTAACGAGCGAGTCTGTCACATTTAGATAAATCTTCCGGTCAGCAGACGTGAATAGTCAGATATGTGGCTTGTACAAGCCGTTGTTATAACATGATTGTGTCAACGTCTCGTCGAGTGTCACGTGTCAAGTGCTTAGAAAAATCTAGCAGGAATACTTTTCTAGTGAGAATTGTTGAATTTTTATTTTTCATCGAGTATTTTTTCGACATGTATCTTATACACGACAGAAATAATTAGGTTCTTATATTTCGATAGTGTTTTGTACTATTTAAAAGACGTATAGATTTATAAAAAAAAATGAAATAAAAAGCTATAGCTGCATTTATACAAATTGTATATCATTTTATTAATAAATCTATATATTAATACGTGAATAGAAAACTGTATACCCCTTTTTACGGAAATTGCGTAGATGAAGGAGTATGCAATTTCGCACACTAATATTTGGTATAGGGAAGGAGTGCAGAATGCTAATATTTTTTTTTAAATTATGCATAAAGAGTACACTAAATCAATTTAATAGACATTACACACACTACCATGTATTTGACACACACACGCATATATTATTGCTCTTTACGCTCTTTTGTTTATTATTACAGAAGAGAATTATTAACCGTAATAATGTTCAAACTTAGAATTTAATTTAATTATGGTCGAATTTCAACCACTGTGACCACTAATAGTAATAATTACTGATCAAAGCAAATGAATAGATCAAACGAATCTTTATTAACAAGGTAACATTATATTACGTATATTACTCAGAATAAAATGAAAGTAACACTAAAATTAACACTCGCAAACTACATCACTATGTTTTAAGCAGACAAAGATTTTTATTTATGAAAACAGCAGTTCTACTAATATTTCTCCTAACCCGAAGAAGGTATACATTACCTGCCGTGAGTTGCATTCGATATTAGAACAGCTTAGAGCACGCAGTGTGTGTGTTTACTGGCAATTTACCGGCATCGAGCGGGGCGTGGTAAGTCAGAGGGTAAGGGTTTGGGTTAAGATTACAACGCCCTGTTGTAGAAGATAAGGCATGCATATGAACCCTTGAAACTAGGAGTGCGAGGAATTGCTGCCGTTACGTAGACAATAGCTTCCTCAAAGCGAGTATAAGGTACAATATGCGCGATATTCTAAAACACAGTTTCTAGATTTACGGTTTAAACTAATTTCATAAAGGTGTTTTAAATACCAATAAAATATAAATTTAGTAATCTATTAAGTGTGCGTCAAATAAAATAAAGTAATCCTTTTAACAAAATATAACCTACATAAAATACCAACAAGCTTTGCTTGAACAGGAGTTGGCGCTCGAACGCCATATTATTTTTTAATTTGATTATGTAACCCTGGCAGACCCTTCGATTCTATTTATATTTAATTCCGTCTGAGCACCAAAGGGTGAGCGGCGAAAAAAGAACATTTATGTACACTACAAATACACAAGTTTACGTGTAATAAAGTGAACAAATATTTGATCATTGGGTAGGGTTGGCAACGCACTTGCGATGCTTCTGGTGTTGCAGGCGTCTATAAACTACAGTAATCACTAACCATCAGATGAGCCGTACGCTTGTTTCACTACCTAGTTGTATAAAAAAAACCACATTTATATGACTTCTCAAGACTCTAGACAAGTGTCTAGTGTATCGTTTGTACGTTACAAATATTTTTTTCTAGTCTGATATTAGCTTGCCTTGAATAATGTGTACAGCCTTCCAGTTCCAACTATCATCATTAATTATTTAACAACATTACCTTTGTTACTATTATTTTCACTAACCTGTAATAAAATAATATGGGGAATTAAGATCGACATTTTTCCTTTATATAAAAGACTTAAACTTACAATAAAACTGCAAGTAAAGGTTATTATGAATCCAAGTAATAGTCATAATTATGTCTTTATCTTCTTCATTGCATCATCAATCAATCAATCATTACAGCCTATACAGTCCACTGCTGGACATAGGCCTCCACAAGTTTACGCCAAAAATAACGTGAACTCATGTGTTTTGCCCATAGTCACCACGCTGGGCAGGCGGGTTGGTGACCGCAGTACTGGCTTTGTCGCACCGAAGACGCTGCTGCCCGTCTTCGGCCTGTGTATTTCAAAGCCAGCAGTTGGATGGTTATCCCGCCATCGGTCGGCTTCTTAAGTTCCAAGATGGTTGTGGAACCTTGTTATCCCTTAGTCGCCTCTTACGACACCCACGGGAAGAGAGGGGGTGGCTAAATTCTTTAGTGCCGTAGCCACACAGCACAGTGCCGTAGCCACACAGCACTTCATTGCATATACTCATAGAATCTATTCTTATCACGTCTAAGAAGATTCTTTTGAAAATAATTCTGGAATTATATTATATATATGACTATCACAACTTAACATCACAACTTCAGATTTTTTTTTTTTTTTTGATGTACTTTTAACTCGAAAATATTTTAACAAGTAATAAATTTTTGTGAAGCTAATTTCTTTTATAAGAGAGCAAATAATATAAACGAAAAAATATTACCAAGTTTGTACATTGTAAGAAATATTTTTACCCTGTTATTCCTTAAAGAATACCGTTGGTTGTGTAATGTAGTGCATTTTCCTTTCATTAGTAGTAGAATATTAAACTTTAAAAAAAATCGGAGTTAAGTATTAAATTGTCTTAGCACTAGCCTGTATTTTGGTTATCTTGGAATCTTTTACAAAATATATTCCTATATATATATATATATATATATATATATATATATATATATATATATATATATATATATATTGTTCTTGATACGAAAAAACTGGATTGATGCAACACGGCGTGTTTTGAACATTATCCCTTTTCTATCAGGGATAAATAATTTATTACATCTAAAGTTGGTAAACAGTTTCCAATATAACGATGGTGTTTATTATCCGGAAGCATACCCACAAATCGATTCTAATCGAATTTCGTTTTCTAAAACGGTAAGTAGGTCAGAACAAAATAAAGGAACTAGTTTAACCAAAAAGGTCAAGCCATTAAGAAACCCAGGAGGCTTGGAAGTTGTTTAAGCATTTTATTTATAGTTAAACTTTTGTTCTGGATTCGTATGCTTAAAATTTTACTATTTATATAGATGATGCTTCAGAAAATCTTTCTAAGAAGATCACAAAAATATTCAGCCGTATGTCTCGTAAAAATACAGTTTTTTTTTTATACAACTATGTCGACAAACAAGCGTTCAGCTCACCTCGTGGTTAACGATCACCGTAGCTTATAGACGCCTGCAATACCAAAAGCATTGCAAGTGCGTTGTCGAACCTACCCCAATCTCTCTCAGGAGCTGCTACTTGAAAGCAGTATTTTTTTAGCTGTAATCTTCTCAAAGGTTAAGGTGCTACCCCAGTCGGACTGATCCAGATTTTGATACGGATTTCCTTCTATACCCTACCTCAGTTGCTGAGGTAGGTTTGACGAGATTAAATTATTCAATACAATACAAGGAAAACATTTTCATATCACAAAGGATCTTCTCTCAAATAAGAAGTGTTAAGGGGAAGTATTGTATCTATCTGTATGTATAAAATTTCCCTGGAATTAAAATATAGCTCTCCTCCAGAATCGTCTTCATTCTTTTTGTACGTTCTTACTGTATTTATTTTAAATTTACATCCAACGCAAAATATTTGTCGGCTTAGTAGAATAAGGCTTATAGCATTTTTAGTACAAAAAACGAGTGTGCTTTAGACCACACGACTGAAGTAAAACTTTTGCACAATAAGCCTGCACTGTGTTTTAAATATACGAAACGTAACTGGCTAACAGAGAAAGAGAGAAAGAAAATGCGTGCTCGCAACTATCTCTCTTGCTCCGTTCGCCTCTCCCGATCACACTTTTTGTAACACTATCATCACGCATTCACAAGCTTACTCCCTAAGGCAAGCGGGCTAAAGAAGTCTCACTTCAAAAAAATTTACGAGAATCCAGCAAACCCAAAGATAACTTCTTTGGGTAACAAAAACGTCGATCGTTTTTTTAAGATCTGTCACAGTATAAATAATATTTACCAAAGCAGGAAAGTTAAGAAAATTAAGAGACGTCCCATTTGTAAGGTCAAGAGAAGTGTGGACGAACGTTGATGTTAATGAGACAAGTTTTATCCTGTTCTTGGAATTAACAATAAAGGTCGAACAGAGATGAAGATAGTTGTTATATCAAGAGCCCCCTAATAAAATTTATCAATTTTCAGACTTCAGTTTCGCACTAGTTGCTCGCTATAGCGCAAGTGTCAGTTACAATCCTACTTTGCTTCACATTTCCAAGAGCGTAGCAGCGAAAGGTCGCGATATATTATTTCCCTGCGGAAACCCAGGGTTGCCCAGCAGCTATTAATAACGGCTTTCCTTTGCCAGGGCTACATGCATCTGACAGTAACGATCGCACTTTTACTCTGTCATTTATCGTGTCGACCGCCTTTATTATTTAAATTTTGCCCCAATTTTTACACAAATTTAAATTTTTAACGTAGTTCCCTTTTTTACGCAACAATTAACCGAATCATGCAAATAAGCAGTTTTTACAACGTTGATTTTATATATTTTTTTCCCTTTGTTGATTTTAAGTCTTGTTTATAGTTTAATGACTCAGTCACGTCTAAATGTTTACGTGTTTATTTTTATAAGTAAAGAAGTCGTTGTGCTGTGTGGCTACGGCACTAAAGAATTTAGCCACCCCCTCTCTTCCCGTGGGTGTCGTAAGAGGCGACTAAGGGATAACAAGGTTCCACAACCACCTTGGAACTTAAGAAGCCGACCGATGGCGGGATAACCATCCAACTGCTGGCTTTGAAATACACAGGCCGAAGACGGGCAGCAGCGTCTTCGGTACGACAAAGCCAGTACTGCGGTCACCAACCCGCCTGCCCAGCGTGGTGACTATGGGCAAAACACATGAGTTCACGTTATTTTTGGCGTAAACTTGTGGAGGCCTATGTCCAGCAGTGGACTGTATAGGCTGTAATGATGAAAGAAGTCATTCAATTAAACAAGTATTCACTTCTTAATTACATATTTTTTATGAGTAATCCTCTCAAAGTAATTAAATTCATTTTCATAATTTGTTGTTGAAACTAGCCGACGTAATTCAAAAACGAATGAGTATGTTGGTTATGTACAAAAATATATGTAAGAAGGACCCCAACTATTATTGAAATATAATTGTTAGTTGATTTTCGGATGCAATAGCTACTAGCAGTAACAATCCTAGTCAACGAGACGCTTTTATTTCCTCATGACCATTGAAAAATTCTAGCGCAAGCATCAACCATCCCACCACAGTGATTAGCCTATTATTTAGTAAAGAACCAATGTACAGACAAAAATACATACAATAAGGTTCATTTTCTGAGAAGTATAAAAGTTATGATTTTCCCCAGCTTCCGCAAACCTAACCTCATTTGACAAAGTCGAAATATTTCTGAACCTTTACAAGGTGAATCACTTCTGATTATTTCAGGGAAAAAATAAAGTGTTTAGTATTGGTCCACAATTGAAGAAGTTATCACAGAGTTCATAAAACACACAAGCATATAAAAAACTATAAATAAAAAAACTATTTTTTTACAGGACAGATTGAAGCTAAATGAGAAAACCAGCGACTGTCCATTAAAATCAGAGGGATACTGCCAAACTTGTATATTTTATTATCCTTTATTATTATCCCTAAACAAATTTAAATACAAATAATACACTTTAAGTGATAATATTAATGAATTTATTACCTTTGATAATTATGATGCAAAAAAAACATCTTCCTCATTACAACAGCATTTATCATGAGATAATGGAGCCGAGACAACAAGGAAACGCCACACGAGAAATTATCTTCATTTCGTAATGAACCCCAATGTTTCCTTATCATTATTTTATTATCTTCACTAAACTTGTGCTATATATGTACGTAGTAATAAATTATTAAGGAAAATATACTATATTTTGAGTTTAAATGTCCTTATGTATGATATAACATATTTTCAGTCATTTTCACTGAGGTAGGGCACAGCTGGAATTTCCTGCTCAAAATATGGAGCAGCCCGGCTGGGGTAGTACCTCGACCTTACAGAACATCACAGCTAAATAATACTTTTTTCAAGCAGTATTGTGTTCCTGTTGGTGAGTAAGGTGACTAGAGCTCCTAAGAGAGGGGAGGGTTGAGAATTGGGTCGGCAACGCGCTTGCGATGCTTCTGGTGTTGCAGGCATCTATAAACTACGGTAATCTCTTACCATCAGGTGAGCCGTACGCCTGTTTGCCGACCAAGTGAAATAAAAAAAACGTTTCGCTTCAACCTGTAATAGGCATAGGCCTCTTTTCCCATTTTGGAGAAGAATAAGAGCTTAATCCATCACGCTGCTCCAATGCGGGTTGGCGGATATATTCCTTACTATGAGTAACGATCGCTATTAGATATACATTATAACAATCGGGACCGGCTTAACGTGTTTTCAGAGGTACAGTGGGGAGACCCACAAGGACTGCATAAACATCTAGACCACGGCAAACATTTGTGTGATCAATACAAATGTTTGTCATGAGCGTATACCAAACCGCGACCGCCAGAGCAACAGCCAAAACAAACATCTATCAACAAATTTCATCGATATTTCTATATTACTATTGAATACTAGTAAAGAGTACAGAAAGAGTTGATGACTTTTCAGTCAGATATTATCATAATTAATTGAAAGTGAAGGAAAAAAGAATATGGACATCTGTAACTAAGTGAAAATAAAGCTATTCTTAATAACATTATATGTATATAATATTATGGTGAAATACATGAGACGACTCGTAAGTATTGCTCGATGAAAGTAACGTACATTTAAGGATATTGATTTAGTTTAAGACATTAATTATTTAATTATTAAACTATCAAAGGGATTTTTGTGAAAGATCTAATTTCATGTGCTTCATAATTGACAATCAACAAACAGTACTTCATTCATACTATGTGTAACATTAAATGTTTAATTTGATTACATATATTCGATTACATAGCTCCAAATACTTCGCATACTAATTAAGTATGTACAACGAAATTAATTCTACCATGAATAGACTTTCAAGCCATTGAACTATTTGAATTTCCACAAATAGTTTTCGTTTCAATAAATCTAACAGAACAACTTCGCTTTTGGATACAATTGTGACTATACAGAAGTACTCGGAGTTCGATTCATAGAAATTCGAACCCGAAAGTTGTTTCAAACGAAATTTAGCTTTTCAAGTTGACTCGTAAATCTTCAGTCGCTCGACCCGAGGTTATTTTATTAATTTTTAACTTTTTCATAAATAAATCATTTGTTTTCAACAACACGCTCGCTGTGTTCGCGGTGTGGAAACGTCACATATTTCATAATAAGAAGTGAACTCATTAATTACTCGTAAATGTTATGGCAAAACATGAGTGCATTTATAGTTCATTATTCATATTTTTTTCGGTAGAAATATTCGCATATGTAAAACAATTTTATTTAACTTTTGCATGTATTTTAAATCTGATACCAATTCTGAATTTAGATTCGGTATCGATAAGAATCAGCAATTAACTCTATAATTAATGTTTAAAATTGACTCCAGTATCCAGTAAGCTGACACGATATTACGTGTTATTATTTAGTAAGAGAATATTCGATATGGAAACTAAATTGGTATGAACAATTGGGTCTTATTGTATTGATACAGTGATTTTCATTATCCGAAGTTTAGTTTTAGCTGGACGAAGGTTCATTTCAGGTGGTTCAATGAATCTAGCTAACTTTACTAGCAAGGTGGCACACAAGCGTACTCTCTATCTGATTGTAATATAGTGTATATGGATGGTCTTGCAAGAGCAACAGTATCCAAAGCCAATCAAAGCTCTGAATATCTTATTGGAGCAAATATTTTAACCGACTTAAGAAAAGGAGGAAGTATCTTTTGTGTCTGTTCGCAGATAACTTCGTCATTTATAAACCGATTTTTTGGAAAGGAGATATCCCAAGGGTAGTACCATGATAAGAAACCAATATCTGATGATGGTATCCCAGAGAAATAGAGGTGAACCTTCGTAAATCGTAGTGACGGCTAGTGCGTTTGTTATTTTTTTTTTTTCGTCTACGTAGTTGTATTACTTGTCGATGTCATTGAAGTCAGTTTTTTTATTATTATTTGGTTTTGATTTTCCTTAACGTTTAGGTACGTTCCCAGTCAAGGTGGTGCAGATTTTGAACAAGATATTTATACTAGTAATATGTATGTCTCAATGAAGCTCTGATTCAACGGCTACTGCTTTGTTTTTGGGTTATTAGACATCTCTAATATCAATTTACATTTACTTAAATAGTGTACCTTACTCATAAATCACGATGGCCATAGCGGAATGATGTACATAAGCACTACGTCAAATATCAGTCTATCTACTCATGATATCGACTACACCAATGTCCAGTAAATTTCGGATGAGTTTATGTGACATTTGTAATTTATATTATTTCTTTTATGTATAGTAATAAAATAAAATACCGATTTCATAGTTGTGAATTTAATGGAATTTCCACTGAAGAAATTCATTTGGCATTAAAATCAAGTCTGTAATAACTCATTAAAAACTAAGCTGTCATGGTTGGTTGTTAGGAGAAATTGGTCGTAAAGCTAAAATTTCTGTTTCGCCTTTGATAATTATTCCGTTATTGTATGACGACAATCATTAATTTTGATAAGTTCTTATCGTAGATTACATTAGTACGTTAGTACAAGCTATCGCCACCAATGGGTAATATGCTTACACTTGGTATTTTGATTTCAAAGAAGATCAATTAACGAAACTCGAGCAAAATTAATCTTTGGATTCACCAAGTATTTTCTCTATAAAATATGACTACATTTCTGACCTTTGTGACAAGGTCAGGTGATACTACTGAACTGAACTGTCTTTGCGAGAATTCTCAGTTTCATTTTCTGCGGTTTGATGAAAACTTGCTCTTTAGGGATTCTTCCAATTGTAAAATTACGGGTAAGTTAAAAATTATCTAAATTAAAATTAGTTGCAGTGGAAGTCCAGATCTAGTTACCTACTACTAGCTACCAAGAAGATATTATAAGCTTAAATTTCTCAAATACTACATTTAAATATTTAACTATCTATGCCTGCAGTTTCATAGGCTTTAATTTGAGGACAAAAAATAGCGTTCCCTGGTAAATGAGTTATGGAGCAGAAAAATAATTTATCAATTCGTACCAGCAGTTTTTGAGATTAAAGCGTACACTGATTAAAAAAAAACAACTTTTCAGCTTTATAATAAAGTATTGATTAACAATATTTTTTTAAGTAATACTACCTACTTCGGAACAAAATTAAACTAATTTTAAAATTAGAGAGTATAATAAAGCCAAACTAAATGTTAATTTGTTTTGTGCGATGCACTGAACTAAAACGTGCTAAATAGCAAAATGTTAATTGCACTAAGAACATGCATGCAATAAAGTCTGCGCGGAGGAGAAAATGATTTTTGTTTTAATTAATTAAAAGGGAAAACGCGAGTGGAACAAAGTAGCGCTTTACAACACAAAAATATCGTTGTTTCTGGGATGAAAACGAGCGGCGAATGTAGGTCATTCCGTCCTGGAGTAACTTACAAAGATATAAGGTTTTGGTCTAAGACAAAAACTGAAAAGCGAGTCTAAATATATTAGATTTTTATATAAATCTTAAAACAATGAGGACGTAACAAATCGATCAGATTCACAAGTATGGAAAATGTTAATTATAATACTTCGGTCAGAACTTATTATCCTACGCAATACGGCTCCAAAAATACAATTGTGTAACTCACATATAACGTTTAAAGCTATATATTCATATGAATTGAATGTAATTAGTAATAATAGTAAGATATTAGGCTGAAAAGGTTTCAATCAACATAATCGTCTCACTTATGACTTAAGTCGTTCACTAAAAACTACGCGCTGTGTAATTTTCTTGTGATCTCGAAATTCTCTCGGCCCCGTTCCGCTTGCATTTGACTTTGTTATTATCTATTTGCACTTTTTACCTAATTATATAGGGTACTTTTTGTCCGGAAAATTCGTATAGTTTTCTTTAAATTCTTAATACTCTTAAAATCTTTTTATGAAAAAGAATTTGTTCGGACAAAAAATGAACATTATTTTTCGTAGATTGTAGCAAAATGTTAATATTTAAAAAGCGGCTTGGTAAAAAAAGTTTCAATAGTTGAAAAATAATGTGAAAATTTATATTTTAGGAAAATTATATACAAAGAGTTTGTATATTATTTTTTACTTTGTACTTCAAAAAAAGATAATCTTTATATACAAAATTTTATAGAGGTAAAATCTCGTAAATATAAGCACAGTTTTTTTATATAAAATTTATATAATTATGCTAAGCGAATCTCGTTCAATCTATTCTCGTGTCAACAAAACGAATCTAATTTTATTTTAATATAATTATTCTAAAGTCTCCAAGTACGAAATAGTAACATTTAAATTTATTTTCATTTTCAAATTTGAAACAAAGTTCGACAGTTTTTCTCTGTAAGTGATTTGAAGATTTGAGTCAATATATTCCATTCTGAATATTAGGAATCATCTTATCTTCATATATAGTTTATAGAAGCAATTCGCTCACGAATTCGTCCCTTTGTAAGTCTGCAGCATATTTGCAACGAAAACAAAGATGCTCTATTTACATGATTGCTATTGCCTCCATTTGTTTATGATGAGGCGTATGTATATGTTACACTACTCAAAGCTATACGAGCGTATGGAAACTATACAGAGATTATTAGACTTTATTCCCATAGACTTGGGTCTTTAATCGCATGTCGTTATTAAAACGTTCAAGTACCAAACAACCCACGTGGAAGCTCGGTTAGACTACTTGCCAAGACAAATTTATTTATTTTAAGTCCACCTCTTTGCTGATGACTTGTTTTATTGTCGTCTAATACAACAAATGGAAAATGAGTTTCTCGAAACAGCTCAGTAAATAGTTTTCCAGTCACAGGTGAAATGTCAAAAAGACTAAGTTCTTTGTGGCACGGCTTTTCAAAATTGGCTTTTTATTTACCTTCCTTTACATTATAAGTATTTAGTCAAACTTCTACTATGGAAATAAAATATCTAAATCGCTCATCTTCGTAATATCCTAAGAAAGCTAAGAGAATATTTTTGTTTTATGATGTTTTAATATTCTTCAACTTCCGCGTACTCCCTCAAAGAGAGTATCCGGTATATTCAAATTTCTAATTAATTATTTACTCAGATAATATAATGCAAAACCAATTTGATAAAAATAGGATTTTTCGTAAAATTCGATATGAGCGACGGTATAATTAGATGAGACCCGATTCCACTTGCGTTAATTTAAAGAAAAAATACGTTTTAAAATTTTATATAATCTTCTTTGGTAGATTGACTATCTACCAAAAGATTTTTTCAATCCAGAACAGTAGTTCATAAGATTAGACAAACAAACAAGATCTTCAGCTTTATAATATTAGTATAGATAAAAAAAACTTTTAAAATCCTAAGTGACTTACATTTTATAATATATGTCCTACAAAAGGTCATAATAGAAATGAATTCGGCCTTGATGCGTGTATCAAATGTCAAGTTTTCTAAGGGATTGGTTGCCGAACTGTGACATTTATACAGACTACAGCTTAATCTACTATGAAGACACACCCTATCATATAATCGAAACTTTTGCTGTCATGTGTTTGACAGTATACAGAGTATAGAACGAGACAAGTACAATTTTAAATATCAATATACCCTCAAAAAAGTGTGTAAAGTTTTTAAAATTATTATACTGTAAAGTTACAGCTTGTAACCTTTTGATTAATTTAAGTATTATATTCAGTTTTCTCTTTTCAATATACTAGTGAATGAGTATGTAGTATGAGGGTTTTTATTCATTTTCAATAATTAGGAAAAAGTAAATGCTCATTTCCTGTATTCTAAAATCATTAGAAGTACTACAATTCGATGTATATATATGCTTGGTTATTAAATTTGAATTTTTAACAATTTAAAAGCTAAAAGTTAAAAATACAACACAAAAGCGCTTGAAAATCGAACGTTGAAACCGTTCCACGTGTTTTATAAAACGGATCTTAGTTAATAAAAACTGCTACTTTAATCAAGATCTTATTTTTCGTTCAGCAATAGAATGGGCAGTATAAATAAAGTTCGCAATATCAGACAAAAGATTCAATGGCCGGCCCGAGGCTTGTCGCTTCTCAAAGATCGGAAGGGAACTCGTTAAATTCATCGAGTGAATGTCCTCGACAACAAAGTTACCGATTTTCCAACAGTTACACATTGATGTGGAACGTCGCAGGAAGTCAGACAATAATCGTGATTGAAGGACGGTTGATTTGTTTTATAGAAATAAGAAATGGAAAATTTTTACTACTCCGTTGAACTTTTATAGTTACGATACAGTAATATTACTAACATTTCTTGATTTTCTCCTTTTATTAATTGTGTCTCGCGGTTTCAACCGCGCTAATTTGAGGGAAAATATACTAACATATTTTTAAACCTAATATTATTTAGTACTGTGCAACTCACTCAGCATACAATAGCGCGCCGTGACGCGGCGTCGTTTCATTTGATTTTACGTTGTATTCTAAACTATGCGTCCAAATTAACTTCTCTAAAAGATAAAGTTTATCTTCATAAAATTGCTTTATTGAGAAGTATTTTTAATCCGTAAGAGTTCATATGCCTGGCTAATAATAATGCAATAACCTTTTAATCACCAACACGTGGCGCAGCGTGGTGACTATGGACAAAACACATGAGTTCATGCCATTTTTGGCGCGAACTTGTGGATGCCTATGTCCAGCAGTCGACTGCGATAGGCTGAAGTGATGAACCTTTTTTTTTTGGAAATATTAATTCGTTGTAATGTTATTTTAAAACTACGATATCTTCTCGGATATTCATTAAGATCAAATAATATAAATAATTGTATTTGCTCGCAAACGAAACGAAACGAAAGAAAAACCGACTTCAATTACCTCAACAAGTAATACAAAGTAGGTAGACAAAAAAATAGTCAAGCAAATAGACGATATCAAATATTACTCAAAAAGTTGTCATCAGATCTCGATGAAATTTAAATGTGACATGATAAACATCAGCTTTTGATTAAATTAAAAAGCATCAAAATCGGTACACCCAGTAAAATGTTATGTGGTATAATACAACGCAGGTCGATGGAAAAATAGTCAAGTAAAAACACATATTAGATATAACTTAAAAATAAAAAGCAGTTGTTAGATTTCAAATAAATGAGACCAAATGACACACACCCCTTTCGATTACTATTATTTTTTTTGTCGAAATCGGTCCACCCAGTTAAAAGTTCTGAAGTAACATACATAAAAAATACAGTCAAATTGAGAACCTCCTCCTTCTTTGGAAGTCGGTTAATCTAGTACAATTTTATGCAAAAAACAACTTGTGATAAATAAAGTATTTTATTTACGTATTTTATTTTGACTAGCTCGTTGGCACAGTTTGTAGTGCTGCCTGCCCTGCTTTCTGCTCCGGGGGTTGTGGGTTCGATTCGCATTGCGAGTCTGGGTGTAATCTATAATCTATAATATATATAAAAGCGAAAGGTCACTCACTCATCACGAAATCTCCGAAACTATAATACCTACAAACTTGAAATTTGGCAGGTAGGCTCCTTATAAGACGTAGGCATCCGCTAAGAACGGGTTTTATGAAACTCGACCCCTAAGGGGGTAAAACGGGGGTTGGAATTTTGTATGAAAGTCCTATGTTTTTGAAGTAAGAGACTTGAAATTTAAAACGTAAGCTCTATAGATGGTCAAAAGGTGTCCAAATAATGTATCTTTAGAAATCAACTCCCTTTTGGGGTTAAAACGGGGGATCGTAAGTTGACTCACTGATCGCGAAATCTCCGAAACTATAACACCTACAAACTTGAAATCTAGCAGGTAGGCTTCTTATAGGGCGTAAACTACCGATAAGAATGGATTTTACGAAACTCGACCCCTAAGAGGGTAAAACGTGGGTTGGAAGTTTGTATGAAAGTCCTATGTTTTAGAAGTAAGAGACTTGAAATTTAAAATGTATGCTCTTTAGATGATGAAAAGGTGTCTAAATAATATATATTTAGAAATCTATACCCTTTTGGGGTTAAAACGGGGGACGGTAGGTTGACTCAGTCATCACGAAATCTCCGAAACTATAACAGCTACAAACTTGAAATTTGGCAGGTAGGTTTTTTATAGCGCGTAAACATTTGCTAAGAACTGATTTTATGAAACTCGACCCTTGAAGGGATAAAACGGGAGTTGGAAGTTTGTATGAAAGTCCTATGTTTTTAAAGTAAGATACTTAAAATTTTAAATGTATGCTCTATAAATGGTGAGAAGGTGTCTAAATAATGTATCTTTAAAAATCAACTCCCTTTTTGGGTTAAAACGGGGGATGGTAGGTTGACTCACTCATCGCTAAATCTCCGAACTATAACAGTTACAAACTTGAAATTTGGCGGGTAGGTTCTTTATAGGTTGTAGACATCAGCTGAGAACGAATTTTATGAAACTCGACCCCTAAGGGGATAAAACGGGGTTGGAAGTTTGTATGAAAGTCCTATGTTTTTGAAGTAAGAGACTTGAAATTTAAAATGTATGCTCTATAGATGGTGAGGAGGTGTCCAAATAATGCATCGTAACCTATATATATAAAAGAGAAAGGTCACTGACTCACTCATCAAGAGAACTCAAAAACCTCTGGAGGGTCCATCCATTCAGGATGGACAAAGATGAAATTTGGCAGGGAGGTAGATTATAGTTAGTAGACGTCCGCTAAGAATGGATTTTGCGATATTCCACCGCTAATGTGGTTTAATTGGGGTTGATAGTTTGTATGAAACATATACAGCAGCTATAAGTTCGCCTAATAGGTTATTTATATTGCAGCCTGAAAATAAAACTAAGAATATGGTGTATAGAGAGGTTTTATAAATACAACTATTAAATTATACTAAATTGTGCCTTTTAAAAAGTTACTCAGTGTGATAAGCATTTCAAGTGACTTAAGTAAAAAAATAATTTGCGTTAAACATCTTAATCGTAATTCATATCTTCATAACCACGCGGACGTAGTCGTGGGCAACAGTTAGTGTATTATAAAACAAAGTCTCCAAAAGTGTATGTGATCAATTCCCTCAAAATCTACTGAGCGGATTTTCATGCGGTTCAAGAGGAAGGTTTACGGAGCGGCTAAGCCAATTTTGATGAGAGTTTCACTGAAAGTTTGCCGGGAAAACTTTGTGACACACTGATTTCAACGCGGGCGAAGCCGCGGGCACAGCTAGTATAGTATATTTCTATGTATATATGTATCATTTATATGTATGTTTATTAAAAAAAAATGTACTATACCACTCTGCTGTTACCTATAACACAAGCATTAAGTTGCTTACTTTAGGAACAGATGACCGTGTGTATATGTTGTAAATATTTATTTATTGAATAAGGATTTATATCATGTATATAAAAGCATCTTCTCAAATAATGCATTATTTTAGAACAAAGTTAATTAGAAATATTAATGAGAAATATTTATTACTCCGCGTTATATATAAAAGTGATAATTTTAAATTTCTTTCTGCAGCCCCGGGCTATCACGATGCTCTGCTATTAAGCTATGTATAAGCGTACTAGTATTATCGATCCTTGCAGCGACGTTACATAATTACATTTTGGTATTGACTAAATGTCTCCTATTTTTTCTTTGAAATAAATATTCATTTTTTGAAAAATTGAAGTAGACCGTACTTAATTTGTATTGCTTTTTGCATGTAGTCCTGATAACAAAAATGGCGTTTTACAGTTCTGTTGTTGTAGAGAAAACGAATGACTAAATAAAGCAATAAAACGCGCAATAAAATAAAAGTACTTAATATTAAGAGCGAGCGTCAGTTCAAAGCCGACTTAGCACTGCTGAGTTTTCATGTGACTCGACTCTTAATAATATCTTCGTGTTGGAAAGAAATTCTTTTGCATATCATGAAACCCGCAGAGGAGAAACGTGGTGGATTATTTTCAATTCATTTTTCTTTATCAACAGCAGCGGGAATATTACAAAATAAAAAAATCACTAATTTTGATATTACACATTCCCTTGTCACTACGTGGTAAAAGGTACCTATTCCCAGCAGTGGAATGTAAACTAATAACTATACTTTAAGCCAACTTCTCCACATCGTCCAGCAAAAACAATAATCTTAGTACAATTAATAATTTAAATACAATAAAATATTACAAGTATAATTAAACATTTAAATAGCAAAAAAATGAAAACATTTCTCTTTTTTAATTCTTATAATCGAATAAATTTCATGTCATACACGTTTAAATCGCACGCGGATAGCAGTCTTAAGATAAAGCGGTTACCCGACCGTTTTAAAATGCAACGTCGAATCGAACCAGCATTTCTGAAGCTTAGTTATATTTAAATGAGCCTCTTAACGTCTCACGGTTGCATGCATGATTACTATGGCTTGTTCCATGCATTCGTATCGCGTGAGAACGTTTTATAAGATTAAAGGCGAATAAGTTACTAATGTAAAAATTTACATCAATTTTACGTTAGATTTGTGCAGCTAAATGGCATTTAATATACTTTAATGTTTAAGTTTTGAAAATGGAATAGGTTAATATTTTAAATAAATATTATATTTGATTATTTTTTGTATCAATAATAATATAATTTTTAAATATAAACGTCACAATTATTATTTTATGAGCACGAAAGTTTTTAACTAATTAAGGTTAATGTTAAATAAAATCCAATATAGTAAATTAGAAATTATATAAATTCTTGTTAATTCTATTTTAACGTTTTGAAATTCAGTTCAGTAAGCGCCGACTTCTACTGTGAGCAGAATGTAACTACTAAGTTCCTTGAATATTCATGCTCTCAATCTCTACACTTCTTACTAGATCTTCATTTGCTACATTAAATTAGGGTATATCCTTAACAAAGTGCTCGTCAAAGACTCAACGTTTATTTTACATTCAATTTTATTTTGTATTACATAGCGTTTTACGTAAACCGGCTTATACACTAAAAGACGTAATTTTGTTGGTATTTAAAAGGACCGTCTCTAGGCCTCGTATCGCTTTTTTTTTTCTTCAGCTAATGAACCTGCCGATTGCGTCGTCCCCGTCGTCAGTGTAGTAGACACTGGCGTTAGTATGTCTTGTCTCCGCTACTAGCGTATGAAGCTCACTGTCGTTGATTTGAAGTTGGATATCTTCATATCGTTAAGTTTTATTGCCTATTAAAGCTTCCTCAAGAAACATTCTAACTAATACATTATGAAAACCCTTCTTAGTAGTATTTTGAAATATGATAACCAAAGGAATGAAATCATGGTTTAAGAAAAATTTGCCATATTTCTGAAGCTTATCCCCATCTCATAAATATATCAATCACATAATGAAGTTGATCTTTCGAGATTATTCGAGCAAGTCATGTGAATTATAAGGTTAAGAGTGATCGGAGAAGAAAAAAAACAATCATTTTTCTTTCTCTATTTCAAAGTTTTAATGGGGTCGGTGACGTGGCTATAAAAACCTTTTGTAATATGAAGTTCGGCTTTCTTACATAAATATTAATATATATGTAGAACTAAGACCTTAAATATTACTTTATTAGAAAATATTCAATGTTTTCAAAGGTTTTTTTTGTGTATTACTTACTGTGTTTGTAAATTTAATGCAAGAGAGTGTTTTAGTATCGAGTTACTATTTATAAATACATAAAGTAATCACGTTTAGTGACCCCAGCAGATTGGGTCTTTTATTTTCTATATATAATATTTTTCTACATAAAATCAAATATCTCTGATGAAAATATTTAGAGTTAAAGAATTTCTGCTAGTTAACCTTGTAACAAAATATCATTTTGCTTGAATAACTTGAATACTTCATTTAAAGAGTAAACGTGTTTACGAAAAATTATTTATCGTCCTTCACGAGCAAATAAATAATGAAATTTTTTTAAAAAATACATTTTTGTAGAGCGCGAACTTTGAACCAATTTCGAGGGTTTGTCGCGAACAGATTAGAAATGTCAAATGTCTGTCCTTCAGATGCCTTCATTGTGTTTCTCCAGAAACATAATATTAATCAAAGCACGTAAAAAGTCTTGTTTGAACAATTCTGTTTAAACTTGACAGACCCAATTCATAAGTGATAAAATATTGTAACAGAAAACAGTTTTTTTTTTCATTTTTTTATGTCACTAGGTCGGCAAACAAGCGTACGGCTCACCTGATGGTAAGCGATTACCGTAGCTTATAGACACCTGCAACACCAGAAGCATCGCAAGCGCGTTGCCGACCCAATTCCCAATCCCTCCCAGGAGCTCTGGTGACCTTACTCACCAACAGGAACACAATATTGCTTGAAAACAGTATTATTTCAGCTTATTATTTTATTTAAATAATTAAATTGTACCTCCATTATATTGCAATACTTTGTATAAAAGACAAAATCACTTGTGCATAATTCCTTTTTGAATAGTCAAAAAACAGAAATTCAACTTCAACTCAACAACAAAACCGTACGAAACAGCCATTTTTTTTTCAAACATCGGTTGAAGGCTCTTCTGTGTAAAGCTGTGAAAGGACGAGAGGTCAACTGTCAACATGCCACTAAAAATTCCCTTTCGCGTTACAGATCGGACCGATAGTGAAAAAAATGGCTGAAGTAATGTTCTGATTGGTTCAAGTTGTGAGACTACAGCGTGTAGCGCTTTGCAAACGTTTTTAATATGCACTCGTATTATTATATTTGTAATGAAATATGTCGGATATATTTACATTCACAGTATTTTGAATAGCTGCATATTATTAGACATATTTTGTTTTTGTTAAAATGTGACTTTACTTGTAAAGACCTTCTTCAACTTGTACTTGAACTGTTTTTATAATTTTATTGGATTGGTTGATATTACAATGAAATAAAATATATAAAATTTTAAGTAAATTTTATAACTGGTATATATTATTTATTTACGGGAATTTGACAGAGAAACAAAAACCTTAACAAAAATATTGTGACTACTAAGAAATGGAATGCAAAACGGATTTTACCTAAGAATTAGTTCACATCAAGCTCTTACACTATCCCGCGATAAAGTTCCTATATATGAAAAATAATTTCATTATTAGTTAATAATTGTTAACGCACATCGCTTTTAACTTGCTGCAAAATTGTTCAGCCGAGTGTGTAATACAAGAAAATAAAACAAAACGCGTTTAATCGAAGAATATAGAAAATTCTGTTGAATTTTTTTTATATAACAATAACTATAGAAAAAAACATCAAAACGTCTTTTTAATTCCTAAAATTCGTACTTAAAAAAATGGAAATAACGATAGATATAATATAATAATTATGTGTTATGCATGCAGGTATAAAATTAATTACTACCTACGTTGTTAACGGTGCTAACCATCAGAATTTCTTATATTTTTTTCAAAATAAACTTTATATTTATTTATTAAATATATATTTATATATAATTGTGGTTTGCATCGACCTGACATTATTGCACAATCTCGTTTGGTATGAATATTTAGTTACAAATGCATGCACCAATTATTCTACAAGTGATAATGTTTCCTAAGACTATTTTGATATTCGGAATTAATACTCAGGAACGTATTTGGTCTCGTTAAAGATAATAATTACAACAATTTCTTACTTTTCGATATTAATTGAAATATATTAAGAGTTAAAATAATATTTTATTTGATGATCTGGTTTTTAGAAGAAAAGTTATATGATAATGACGTTATATTACCATAAAAATATAAATTATGGTCAAATGAAATAATTAAATATTTCAATCTATTTTGAGTTATTTTTATTGTTTGCGAAGAAATTTTCGTTCTTACGTAACATTGTTAAATTTGACTATACCACCATATTACTATATTACCAGTACCTACAAATGAAGGTCATCAAAACTTTATTTATATTACACCGCCGATTGTCTAAGCATTAATATATGCATCATTTCATATATTGTGCTGTAAACTATACTAATAGAATATCTACACCTGTTAAGCTTCAAACGTAAAACTAAAGCTTTCAGAAGAAAATTCACAAAATACAGCTAAAAATCCATCGAACACTGATATAACCCTATACTTCCGTAATTTAAATTTCGATCTCTTAACTGGTGGCCGTGGTGTTAGCGAAAATGACAGAGCATGACTCTGCGATCCATCGCTAAGTAATTACGGACACGTCATAACGTAGAACATACTTCAGGCGACGGTGACAACGACGTCGCGTCAGATGGGACAAATAATTTCTATTCGGCTGTCGGACACAAATATTTGAACGTTTGTCATCTTGGAATAATGGAGTTTTGTAGTTCCATGTTATTCGTTATAGCTACAAAAGAAAAATACGTTGATGTTGCAAACGTAAGGGAGACATTTTTTGATGAATTTGTTTAATATCTATCTATAAGAAAATACTTCTTCATTTTTTTATTCTGTAATTTTACAATATGATACATTTCATAATTTACAACTTATATTCTTTACAGATATGTGACTAACGATAAATATTATCTAGCCATGTCTTTACCGATGATGGCGTGTAGAAAAGCAAATAACAAAAAAAAATGTGAGTCCATACGTGCAAAAGTTAACTAGAGCTTCAAATATGTATCGTATGTCTATCTTGTTCAATGTAATTCTTTACCGAAGTACTAATAAAGTGGTACAGTTTGAGGTAAGCTCATATATTTCAATTCAAAATCATAAGATAGTAGAAGTTCAAGACGTGAGTTAGAGTATAATCAATGAATATTTTACAATAGGGGTCATGCTCTTTTTCTTATTAATAACGAGGATTGATTTGAACTATATTTGATGATGTGCACATAAGTTCTAGATTAACACTATAGAATTTATAACTATTTAATTTGTTTGAAATTAATTTATTCAACATCGTAGGGAAAAATCCAGACACAACTGTCAACATTTTTGATTTATAGATTCAGCATATCACTTCCTGCTCCATTCTGCTGCCCTTTTTCTCTATGTAAAAGAAGGTTATATTACTAAATTAGTTGAACTTTATTCATTTAAAAAAGTCTATATATTTTTTATTACAAAACTAACAAAAGAGTCCGACACAATAGCAATACGGAACTCCAAAATAAAATATATATTAAGTGTCCTCAACAGTCGGACCAACATGGCGACACCGTATTTCACACGCCATTCAAGGCCTCTGAAAGCAAGAAGCTGACTTGTAAATAAAATAATATAATGAAAAACGTTATTGCGGCATGAAACGTTTTATATTTAAACGTATATTCAATATATATTTAATTATGAACTAAGTCTGGCCGTATGACAGATTATTTTTTTACGGTTGACAAATTTTTTGTTATTTTCGTTAAATACAGAATTTAAGAAGCATGTAAAATTAAGACCACGAAGAATGTACAAGTTAGTTTAGGATTTTTCTTAAATGTTTCTCTGAAGTATATATTTGTTTAAACAATATTAATTATTTTGTTTCTGTCCATTAAAAAAAAAATACATGTCTTAAGCCAACAATTTGAAAAAAGACATATAAGCCCATTATATAGGCATTATATATGGAACATTCTACGCTGCTATAATAAATCAGAGACTACATATAACTCAAATTTGATTTAAAAAAAACCGGGTATCACATCTAGTCTTTCCATATACCACGTTTTAATGTAAATGTAATTTCGTGTCTAGCAACATCTGTACCGTTTGGGATAACAGTATTGTAATTTACGGAGAATTAAATTTCTGTAATTACTCCAGTGTAAACTTTTCCGTTGGGAATGTTGTATTGTTAACGTTCTACCTTTTTATTTTTCATGGCTTTTGTATTTTTTCATACCACGATGAATTATTTACTCTTTACTAATCCGTATGTAAATATAGTTAACACGCAAGTTTGTAAGAGTTGGTGTTTATTACTTTTGAAGTATAACATCTTTACGCACGCTTGACTTGGGAAGTAAGGTGATGAATGCGTGACGAGAGCGTTACGAAAAGTGTGATTAGGCGAGACGAACGGCGAAAGAGAGAGAGGTGCGTCACTTTTTCTTTCTCTCTTTCTCTCATGCTAGTTACGTTTCGAATATCTAAGACACAGTGCAGGCCTATTGTGCAGAAGTTATACTTCAGTCCTGTGACGCACACTCGTCTTTTTTTTCGATGTTAAATGTGCGATGTTAATTGGTGTTGGTATGTGATGACCTGAAACAAAGATCGAGTAGTGATGTTGATGTGATGGTAGTGCGTGTACTTCTAGGTCCATGCAAAGGATTCTCATTTTAAGGTTTTAAGTATATTTTATGTATTTCACTTCAAAACCAATCATTACAATGTTTTTTTTTTTTTTTTTTTAATAAGATGTTTATTAATGACTACTACACGATGATAATTGAAAAGAAAAAATACTCATACTTTTAATTTTAAGACCTAAAATGGTTAAGTAATTTGTAACTAACTTTCTGCCGGCGCTAAACAACCAAGAAAACGGCGTAAATTGTAATCAAAGCTGCTTACTATGTAACGCTTGCCTAAATTTAATTTTGAATTTCTGTTTAACTTTGTTGTATTTCTTAAATATCATAAAATAAACTATAAAAATATATATATTTTATCCTGTCTTCTTGATATTATCCAAAATAATTTGTTACTATAAATCATATTATATATTAAATTTCATAAAATTTTCTTACCTTATTACAATTTTTTAATCATAGGATGCTTTCTTTCCAATTTTGAATTATTGTCTATGAAATATGTTGCATATAATGCGTGTGTTGTTGTGAATATCCAGTTAGTTAATCAATGGTAACCCCTTGCTTTTATTAAAAAAAAAAAAACTGACGTATAAAAAACAATAGACGAAAAAATAAGAAATCATTTAACATTAACGACACATATGTAACATATAAATCACAAAAGAGGATTTCAATTAAAACAAAATACTACAAAGTAATAATAAAGTTAACGCATCAGCAGTCACCGCTAGGATATCCTGTGCCGGGGGTCCGGAACCACACAATACTAACAGACCGTGACAGACGTCAATAGGTCTACACTATTTAACACGAGCGGTAAATAGCGTCCATTGAACCAAGCATATTACAATTGTCATGTCAATACCTAAGGTTATAACAAAGCTTCCCACAAAAAATTATCAGATATCATCTAAAATATTCTCAATAATATTATTATGTAAAGAAAATCCTTTTAAAATGATGAATGCCAGTACGTTATTAACGAGCTTTTATTTATAGGAGAGGAGCTGTAATATTTATAACAAAAAGCGAAAGCGTAGTGGCGTTGCGTTAAAGCGAGTGAAATCAAGTGGACAGTCTTGCAAAATAAAAAAGAATCCATGTACAATGTCAATAACCAAGTATAAATTTTTAGGCTTAAACCTTCTGTCAAAAGTTTCAATAAAAAAATAGCCAAGCTGAGCGGCTGAATTCCGAAACATTGCGCACCTATTTTTGTATGGAAATTATTCCTGCAGCCATATCCGATCTGATGAGAATCGAACATCTGTCCGGAATCGAACTGATACGATTTAAAACAAAAACGAATTTTGAAATGAAAACGTATGCTTAATCGACAATCGATACGAAGGGTGTAATCCATCACTAGTGACGTTACTGTTGCGACTAAATAATAATATCGTAGCGTAGAGGTTTTATTGTAGGTTTACTGAAAACATTTTTTGCAAATTCGTGACGAACTATGCACTTATTTAATAACTGTAATATAAAAAAATAATAATATGACCTTTCCTGAGTAAAACAGAGCAGTTTAATTAACCACATTCTTAATTTAATAGGAAATTTGTCATTTTGTAACATAATTTACTTTACAAAAAAATTGTTACGAAATAAAAATTTAAACAATCAAGTTATTTTTATAGATGGTAACTTAAGAAATAAATCAATATTTTAACGTGTATATTTAAAATTTTTAAGTTACTGTCTGTACGAAACTACTATTAGCTAGTTTTAATTAATTGTAGACTAAATTTAAAATATTAATTTTATTGATAGTCGATAGAAAGTTACTAGTATTAATATAATTTATTACAAGTGATTCAATAAAAAACAATAATAAAACAACTTTTTCGGATTTTAGCTGGGTTTTTATTAACTTTTTTAGATGCCGACGTTTCGAATATCTCACAGCAACCATGGTCACGGGAGGAATCCTCCGAGTCCTTCGAAAAAGTTGTTTCATTATAACAAGTGAAATTTGCATAACATTAGAAAAAAATATAAAAGGTAATAATTTGTAACACACCCACGTAGTGTATTAATACCTATTAGTTTTTTTTTTTTTTTTTTATGTATCGATAAATAGTCGCTACTTCTTACTAATACTACTCGTGATAAAACAAACTAATCCTCCACTTTCACGTAGTGGCAAGTGACGTCATAAAATTACGTGGCACAGCAATATCCCAACATTCGTGTAAAATACAATATAGGAATTGTATATAGAATCGTCTAGTATCGGAGATACGAGAACAAAATGTTTGAAAGGTTGAATATATGTCTTTAGAAGAAAGCATTTTTAATATATGTAGCGTTAACTTGTAAATTAGTATAATATATAGTATATTAATTCTATTAAAATATACCAATTAAACCACATTTACAATATTTCAATCGCATGAAGTGAATTTCTAACCATACCTACAAGACTCTGTTTTTTTTTTATTTAGAGCGCTCAAATACGATGTCAATTCATCTTAATTATGGAATCTTAAATGAATTACTTTCAGTTCGTAGGATAAAATCTTAAAGCTCGTAAAACTGTCAATCCCGGTTATTACAAAATTCTGAATGATGATCATTATTCTAGGCAGTGTAATTATTGTAGACGCTTAGCTTAGTATCTGTGAAGGAATCGCGAATATATGTATAATATGGAATTCTCTACCAGCGTCTGTGTTTCCGGAGAGCTAGAAACTGGGGATCTTTAAGTCACTAGTGAATAGGTTACTTCTAAGCGTGCTCCATCCTAGACCGCATTTTCACTTATCATCAGGTGAAATAGTGGTCAAATGCAAGCCTATCATTGTTTAAAAAAATGATCCAAATGTGTACAGAGTTAATGAAATAAAGTCGATACAAAAGAACATAGACTTTTTAAACATAAATAAAAATGGTAACGAAGCAACGGCCCAGCTTTGTGACTGATAGTCTTTTTTTTTGGTTTAAGACTCTTCTGTCACTTTTTGTTAAGTCATATAAATAGTTTTTGAAAGTTTTATATAGTTACGTAAAGAAATATAGGCGTTATTTATAATATACCTACAATATAACAGGACTAAGCTATCTCTATACATTAAATATTGTAAAAAGATAAAAATATAGTTAGCATGCAATGATAAGAAGAGATACCAAGTATTACTTAGCATAACGCTATCCATAAATTTATTTATTCGCGAAATAAAATATTATTCCTAAATTCTAACATCACTCCTTTGAAGTGAAATTCAATCTTATTCTAAGAAATGTCAAAACCATTATATGTATTGCAATACTCATTATTTTTTTATCCAAATCGAAAAGAGCTTTAATGTAATCCTATTTAGATTTATACTTTTCAAGCGATATTAATTCTTTTGAGAGCCATTTCAAAGTAAATCGAATCACTTTTTGGTAACATTCGGTGTGATTTTAGTTTTGATTATAAATGAACAATTGTTATTATTTTTTGCTTCGTCTTAATGTTATAATCTTACTAATTTTTATCAATGATAGTATAGAACAAAAATTATCTACATTTTTGTCTAACATCAATCTTTTGTAAAATTTATCACCACAATTCAGCTGTTATTTCTCACATGATAAACGTCAAACGTTGTCATCGTTAACGTCCAAGAGTGCGTCGTAGCATACATATGTTAACAAAGTAAAAGTCATTTACTCAACAGACTCGCAAAAACAGTACAACAGAAAATGTAAAATCGTTGACCAAAAAGTCCAGAACATTGGGAGCTGCGAGCATCCAGGCGTTAATACTCGAAAAACAAACCGGACGTGTCCGTTCGCAAGCGACATTAAAACTGGGACGGTGTTATCTTTACCGCTTTTTCGGGATTCCGCGGAAACCCTTCTATATTAATGCCGTTATCAAAATTCAACTTAACTGTGATTGCCTCAAGTGGAGGTTGGACTGATTAAACATAATTGGCAATTTGACGAACTGATACTGGACGATTTTCTTTATGAGATGGTTACCAACAATTGTGTGGAATATCTAAATGAGTATTTTTTTTTTCTCGGTATATTTTGCCTTATTGAGGTATACGTATATGTTAACCACTTGTGTTTGTTAATAATTATCATAAGTTTCATAATTACCAGTTATGTAATTGGGAAAATTTATTTTACCGAGTTAATGTTGCAGTTGCGATAAATCAAAAACAAAAATCTTAATATATATAAATCTCGTGTCACAATGTTTGTCCTCAATGGACTCCTAAACTACTTAACCGATTTTAGTCAAATTTGCACACCGTGTGCAGTTTGATCCAACTTAAAAGATAGGCTATATTTTATTTTGATATATTATGTTATTATTATATTTCAGAAAAAAATATGGTGATACGAAGTTCGCCAGGTCAGCTAGTGAGCTATAAAATCAGACGAGGCGTTTTAGTGTGCCAAAATATTACCACTGTTTATCTTCAAATTGCAATACTTGTAACATAATCCGAACTTCCTGCACCCCGTTCTACAGTTCCAGGTCAAACAAATTATCGAACTTTCCTATCGTATGAGTCCATCTAACCGTCGATATCCAAGTCTATAATAGATATTAACGTGGCAACACAGTCATTCAATTTATCATCTTCAACAATCAAACTTTTTTTATAGACTTTTTTGTAGTCTAATCTTTCATCCCTTAATTGTTATTTCGTTATATTTACTTTTTTATGATTAATGTTGAAATAAATAGTCTTTAGTGAGTGACAGCTGACCTCCATTTTTATTTAATTTATGTTTCTTTCTCTTTACCACAATCAATACAGAATTTGTAACTCAGTTCATTTCAGTGAAATTATTTTGTATAACTTTCTCAAAAGAGAATTGTATAACGAATTGTTAAATTGCAACATTTACAAAATTACAGCATGTAATACGCATCATTAAATCCAAGTAAGTATATAATTATAACATTATAAGACAAGTAGGTATTGACCATTAAATATAATTTTCATTCTAACCACGCGATACAGCAATGAAACAAAATAGCATCGCTAACTGTTAATTCCTTCGCCATATTGGCAAATTACATTTTATCCCCGAAGTGTAAAGTAACACTTCTAAAGATCCAACATCCACAATATCCGAGACCTCGACCTTATGTATTTCAGCTTACGTAAACGGAATACTAAACTAAGTTAGCGAAACTTGTGCGCTATAAACGCTAAAACCGGTGATAAGAAGTTATCTGTACGCTACAGTACAGAAGACAGTGTATTATTACAAGCGTTAAGCAAAAGCGGCATATCTTTGAAACTGTTTTAGTATACTTTAATGTTACTTCTTCTTTTGATATTCGAAGATTTTTCGTTTGTATTAGATTTTCCTTCTCGGACGGTCGCATCGTTTTTCATGCAAATTAATCTAATCATGATACAAAGGTTTTTTCGGTCTTTCTATGTATGTACACGTATCTTCAATATTAAAAAAGTAACATTTTCTGTTTAAATGACTTACTAATTGGCTGGCTCTCTGCTTGTTTCATTAACCAACGTTGCTAGTTCAATGTAAATAAGATGTTTACGGATAGCTAAATATTATTGATTGTCATTATAAAAAATGATATGTAAAAAAAATACAAAATATTACAAATTTTGTTTTTTAAATTAAATATAAAGTATTAAAAATACTCACATGCATATAGACTTAAATTCAAGCATGATATTTTTCAATAAAAACAAAATAATCACTTATTTCAGTATTTTTTGAAATTGATTTTTTTTTTTGTTATGTCACTAAGTCGGCAAAAAAGCGTACGGCTCACCTGATGGTAAGCGATTACCGTAGCTTATACCGTAGTAGACACCTGCAACACCAGAAGCATCGCAAGCGCGTTACCGACCCAATCCCCCCAGGAGCTCTGGTCACCTTACTCACCAACAGGAACACAATACTGCTTGAAAACAGTATTATTTAGCTGTGATCTTCTGTAAGGTCGAGGTACTACCCCAAGTCGGGCTGCTCCATATTTTGAGCAGGAAATTCCTGCTGTGCCCTACCTCAGTTATATTTGATAAACCAAACTAAGTAGTCAATTGATTTATACAAAATAATTCGAGTTTCCGCTGTGTTTATTGCAAAATTAACGCTTGTGTTAAATGAAGCACTGTGTAACAGTGTCTGCATTACATTGTAACGTTGACCGATGGCCCAAAAACTGTTGGCATGACGCGTAAAAAAATTGTGAAGTAAAACATCGTCTGGTCTTGGAGTACATTTATCAGTGCCTCATCCATTATTCAACAAGGTGTAACACTTACCAGTAGGTGCGGTTGGCTTAAACCCAGCAAAGATAATGTTATGGTTTATTAGACAGTTCATAAAGTTTACTATAATACTTTTAAATTTATTCCATTTTCCCGAAAATACATATGGCTGTCTGGTTTACTAATGACAATAAAACCGCCTTTAAATACTCAAGTTGTATATCATTTTCGTTGTCTTTTTTTACTATATAGGTACTGTAATTGTGAATGACTGCAATAAAATTTGTCCCTATAATTTAGGTACTTAAGAAATCTTGAATCTTCCTTCCTTTGATCTAACTTACATTATTTGAATCATTCAATCGCATTTATTCTTTGTAAAAATATTCTAATTCCATTTTGAGACGACTTAATATCTTTGCATAAAGTATAATATTGAACGTAGAATGTTTAATATGATAAAGATCCTTTCCTTGAGACGAAATTAATTCAAATAGTACATTGACCATCTTTACGAAATTTTGCGGATAGTATTCGAGCTTTTTGTATTCGCCTACAAGTGACTTACGAATAATGGGAATTATAAGTACCCCATAAGTTAAACGAAGTGGATGTTCACATATTATTTAAAAAAAGGTTCAGGTATGCGTGACCGTACTTCAGGTGAGTGGGAATCGAAGGCTATTTTAATAATGTCTACTCAACCTTCCGTAGTTAATGACCATTATTGCGTTATAGCATTTTTCAAACATTCATTTTTAGTTGTTGTTGATTTTATAAGTCTCATTTGGGTTTGAAAGTAAGTGCATATATAATCCAATTATTAAAAATTATTTGCATTTATTTAGTTGTTAGTTTTTTAATTATAATATAGGTATACTGATTGATATAAAAAGTGGTGGATTATTCTCATCTCAAATGTAAATACAAAAAAAAGGTTAAAAATTAATTATATAATTTGGGATCTGTAGTAAAAATAAAGCCATTGTTATTATGACTCCTTGGAACATATCACATGTTCCATTTAAGGCTGTTAAGGAACAGTTTCTAGTAAGACATACATTTTTTCAAAACAATGTATAAATATTGTCGTTATTTAACGTAGATCATGCTTAGAAACTTCAAAATGTTGATTAATTAACACGATAAAAGAGTTATAGATGATATTCTTACGTTGAGAAGTGAAAATAATTGTGTTTTACTCACAAACGAAAAAAAAACAACTTCAATGACATAGATCGGTAATTCAACGTAAGTAGTTGAAAAAATAGTTAAGTAAATACACATCATTAGAGATAAATCAAAAAGTATTTGTTAAATCTTAATTAAATTTAAATGGGAACACATGACACGGACCACCTTGGGATTTAAAAAAAAGCATCAAAATCAGCCCACCCAGTCAAAACTTCTGAGCTACCTATATAAAAAAAATACAGTCGAATCCAGAAACTACTCCTTTTTTTTGAAGTTGGTTAAAAAGTCCGAAAGTAATTTTGGGAAAGTAATAACAACAAGGCGACTAAGGGATAACAAGGTTCCACAACCACCTTGGAACTTAAGAAGCCGACCGATGGCGGGATAACCATCTAACTGCTGGCTTTGAAATACACAGGCCGAAGACGGGCAGCAGCGTCTTCGGTGCGACTAAGCCAGTACTGCGGTCACCAACCCGCCTGCCCAGCGTGGTGACTATGGGCAAAACACATGAGTTCACGTTATTTTTGGCGTAAACTTGTGGAGGCCTATGTCCAGCAGTGGACTGTATAGGCTGTAATGATGAATAACAACAACTTAAAAATATATCATAACTTGGTCATTATCTACTTCACGATACTTGTTTGAAGAAAAAAAGGGCAACAAATATTCTTTTAATTGAAGTGTCACTTTCATTCTTAAATATTAGAACTTCTAATCTTAGGATAAGTCGTGTTGTCTATATCACTAAGTACACCTTGTCATATCAAGTAATAAATATGTAATAAAAAATCACAGCCGTCAGTGACCCTGTGGGTGTTATTTTAAATTACTTTACTTTTAATTATGACAAGTGATGTAAAAAAAAAAACAAGTGTGCTTTATATTTAGACCACACGACTGAAGTTAAGCTTCTTTAGCTCCTACAGTAACATAAGAAACATAATTGTTTTCTAATGTTTACGCGAATTTCACTCATTGAAATGAAATAACATTTCTTTCTCAACTTTTTTGTTGCGGTTCATTAACCTTTTTAGATTCCCTCCATTTCGGATACTTTACAGCAACCATGGTCACGGGAGGACTGAGGTGTCAGATGTCCTAACGTTACAAAGTTATTCGAAACTACCCGACATATATCAATATTTTAGTTAGTCCTATCTACGCAGAATGTGCTAATTGAGTCTTTAATCTGTGGTTTAAAAAAAAAGTTAATAAATCGCAATAAAATCCGAAAAAGTTGTTTCATTTCATACGAAACATAACTCTCTCTCTTTCTATCTTTACGTATTTACCAGTTACCCCAAGTCATCCTTGCGTTCAAGTATTACTTCAAAAAGCATGTTCGTAGGAAATTACAAAAAAAAAGTAAAAAATTTTGAACTTCCGCGTTTGACACTAAAGAACATGACAGCATTCGTCGCGTCAGCGAGTATTAAACACTTTAAAGTGGAACAATACCTACTGGTGTTAAATTCATACTTGGCCAGTTTATCTGAACTATGCTGAAACATACCACACATATATATTATGAAACTAAGAAAATTACTGGAACTAACTAGAGATGTTTGCGTAATACCGTGTTCCGGGGATTCCAAACTTGGTCGTCGGTCTTCGAGTCGGTAGATTAGGTTAACAAATTCGATAATTGGAATTATTCGGTTATACTCGCAGGTAAGCGAGCCGAAATATTTATGAGATTTAGCTTAATCTAATAGTTCTGTGAAAAGGCATTATGTGATGGAATAATAAACTAGCGGATCATTGATAGTCCCTAAGCAAGAGTCTATGACTACTTACTGAGAAGAAAATGTATTGTACAAGATTTAGAAATAATAAGAAAAAAAAATTGAAAATTTTTAAAGTTTTACTTCTTTAGAATTGTTGTAATATAAAACTCGATGAAACATAAATGCGTGACGATAAGGAAATAAACACATAATTGTATAGAAGAAAATGAAATAGAATACAGAAGGCTATTTTTCACCCTTCTGATGTGTTTAAATTGAATACACTCAGTTTTTAAATCAATAATGTGTCCCGGCTAATTCGTCGTTTTAGAATAAATTCAGATTTAAAGAAATACATATTTTTTAATTTTGATTAATTTTGATGCTATAACTTGATTTATATGTAGTTTTATACTGTTTATTGTCCGACTGTTGCCACTTACCATAAAAAGAACACTTGCTACGCTAGTCGCATAAACAAAAACAAAATATATATATATATTTTAGTATTACTGATATTGCTTAGAATATAAAAAGATAATATTACATATAACGGTCCAAGATGACAATATTTTATATAACAATCTTTACAAAACGACCGTTGTTACAGGCCACTAAGAAAATAAAAAAATATATATAACATTTCGTCGTAAATATTACAGCGTGATCGTAACAGATAATCTCGTACGTAATATCCAATGTTAAATTTTAAGCAGCTTCGGTCTGCGGTGAATTGGTTTTACTGCCGATTGTATATATATATACCGTATATATAATCATTCGTGGAAATAATAAAGTTGGATCTTTTTTTTTAATGTTTCGATCTACTTCGACATCTTCTATGAAATATACACTTACACTTTGACAAATTGCAAATAAAAGTTAGAACTTGAATTTTATTGAGTTTAAAGTAAGTTAAAGCTTTACATCCTTTAGTTTCCTCAATATATATAAATGTTAATATTTAATTTGTATTGTATTTTACTCTTGAGAAATGATATCAGACCCGTGACATGAAAAAAGAAAGTAGAACATATAAAAAATTATTACTGAGCAGTGAAGCTGATATCTACCTTAAAAGTGACGCTTTAATTTTAGAAATAAATATATATTTAAATTACTTCGGTAACTGTTCTTAAGATACTCCTTAGAATCCTTCTAAGAATTTACTGATTTTTGTCGCAGTAGTGATAGTATTGCAATAGGGGTAATTACTAATATTCAGCGAAAAACTTGATAAATATCACCTTTAACATATAAATAATAGTTTAATAAGTATCTTATAACATACACACACGGCCGTCTGTTCCCATGTTAAGCAACTTAATGCTTTTGTTATAGGTAATAGCCGACCCCTATAGCTATTTCTTTTGTTTAATAAATATTCATGGAAATAATACATATAAATACAAATATTATACCCCGACTCAGGTGGGAACCGAATCCACAACCCTCGGAACAGAATTCAGGGCACTACAAACTGCACCAACGGTCTAATAATAATAGCTGTGACAGCTTAAAAAACAAATAAATAAATAAACAAAATAAATGATAAATAAATTAATGAACCCCTTTATCGAACATTACAATTCCATTAACATTAAAAGCGAAAATGGTGTCCGTTATTTTACATAAAGCGCTCAAATTTCTTGCATTGCATGCCGGACATTTTACAAAACATCATTTCTCTACGCTTCATATTTATTAAGCTATTATCACGAAACATTTTAATGTACGTATACTTAACAACATGTGAGGCGTTCAATATACGGAACACTGCAAATGGAAGGGGCTGTATTACTTTATGTATTATTTTTAAACAATACGCTATTATGTGCTTAGTTATGGAGTTTTTCAAAGGGCAGCCAGTGTTAAGTTCGGATTTGATTGTGTTTACAGCCTATGAAAAAGTTTTAAGAGGTCTTTATTTCTGGTAAAGCGCTGGTGTTACAAAATGATAGTTTGTATTATAACACGTAATGTATACTGAATTACTGTGGTTTCGCCCAGAGTGGGCTGTGATATTTACATACAAAATTATGTATAGATTTAAAAATATACACATGCGTATATATTGTGAATATCATACATATACATTGTAAATATCACTCGGTTGTTATTTAAAACACAGGCCCTAAGTCGAATAACGTACGATTTTTTTTATTTCACCTCATGTTACATAAAAAATTAGAATAACGCACTTCGAAAATCACGGAGATCGGTCCGGTTAAATGGGGTTCATTTAGGCAATTAACAAAAAGGTGGGTAGTTCTACAAACTAAAGCATAAAATCTTTTGATTCGGTGTAAATGCGTACGCAGGGAAGGCGATCGAGAGAGTTAATAATTATTAAAATATCACAAATAATCATAATTATGTGTGACATTTTAATAACGTGATTTCTGAGTTAATGTGCATTATAAGGTGTCAAGTGATATTAATACAGATCTAAAAAAAAAATAATGACATTATTTATAAAATAATTAATCAAAGATGTTTTCCTCATTTTTCGAAAATCATGAATCAAGAAATCTTCTACGTGACATTGGCGAAATCATCTGTGCTCATTGGGCACTAGTGAAAGCCATTAACCCTGAAGAAGAAGAAGAATAAGATTAATAAATCAACACTATTGAAACTCATTTAGGAAGGATATGGATTACTCACGCCTTATGGCTTTAACTGCATATTAAGTGGACTTCAAATTCTCTACATGTCATATTAGTCTCATCATCATGAACTTAAACTGAAGTGTTTGCGTTGCGACTTATATAAACTTATTCCCAAACTTTCGTATTTATTATAGTTAGATAAGACATCAAATAGTCAACTGTAGAAATAAATATTGGGAAGCATAATATTATAAGGAAAATTCGTACATGGCCTATACACCTATTTGCTGAGTGAAATAAAAGTTACAGCATACAGCCATTAATCAAAAATACTCATAACAACAAACCAAAATCGTACAAAGCAAATCGCCCGCAAGCTTTCCTCGTACGTTCAAAACGTTCAAATACACTTCAGAATATTACGAATTTCAGATTCAATGTCAGGATTCTCGTGTAACTGGCTCTCGTCAAATGTAAGCGGTATTAACAGTTACGAGTATCAACTACTGTCCGACAAGTGTTGGAAACTCGTCTTGATTACGACACTTTAGGGATATACTCAACAGAGATTACTACACCTATAATTTGTTAGTTTGTAATCATTAGAATAAATCGATATATTTCTAGAGATTTGCTTCGTAATGACAATTTTAATATTTTTAACTTTGTGTTAGTGTTTAATGAATGATACATAGATTAAACCTAACAACAGATGTGTAATAAAAATTATCAGCTATCTGTAAAAAGATACTTATTTCCATTTTTTAGCTATTTTCTACTTCTATTAAACAACTCTATAATAAAAAAAAATATTAAAAAACCCTACTACTATTATAAATGTGAATGTAAGTTTGTTTGTTATGCTTTCACGCGAAAATCACTTAACCGGTCATCATAAAAATTTGTACACACATTTTTGGAGGTATTAGAAGTAACATAGGATACTTTAAAAAAAAAAAACAATGCCAGCGAAGCCGCGGGAAAAAGCTAGTATGTTAGTAATTATTAATGTAGTTTTCTTATCTACAAACTGTAGCTTAAAATGTTTGTATTGTAAAATTTCATAATCATATTTTTTACTGATGTAATTTTTATCACGTTTAAATTTTCGTAAAAAATACTTCTGCTACCGTAATTCCGTTATACGGAAAATCCAGAAATAAAACAAACACAATCTTACTTCTAGCCAAAGCTAAATAAATTGATACTTGACAAAAAGAAAAATCCAAGAATGCCAAATGTCAAAACCATATCACCATTATGTCTGCAAGAAGTCGCGGAGACATTGGTATTTTTTACTTTAATATCCCAAGGCTCGTACGATGTCTCTCAGGCACTGAATAACAGTGACTCACCCCTTTTTACGAGCCTGTGTCAGATTTTACTCTCGCAGGACGTAAAGAACATCCAATTTTCTTTTCGACGGAACCCTGAAAAGCTATTTTACAAAAAAAAAAACTGAACCAATCTGTTTACAAAGGACATCGTGACGTGAGGTTTTTAATGAGCTCGCTGGTCAAACAAAAGGTCAAGCTTATAGCATTTTATATTGCAATAATGACAGTTACGACCGTGCTGATTTTTAACCGACAAAAATGAGGAGTTTCTCAATTCAACTGTATTTTTTATGTGTGTTACATCGTAACTTTTTATTGTACTTATAAATTTTTTGATTCTATTTTTAATCGAAAGCTGTTGCTTGTCATGTGGTCCCATTTGAATTTGATCGAGTTTCTAATAAGTACTTTTTGAGTTATCTTTAATAATGCGTATTTCCTATTTATGTATAACTAGCTGTGCCAGCAATGTCGCCCGCGTGGATTTTAACAAAACAGTTATTGTCCAGTTCGCAGACTTATAAAATAAATAAATTTCTAGAATAAAAGTAGCCTAAGTTACTCCTTATTAACATCAGCTATATATCAGTGAAAGTTACATCAAAATCGGTCTAGCCGTTTTAGAGATTAGCCGGAACAAACAGACAGACAGACAGACAAAAATTATAAAAAATGTTATTTTGGTATATGTACGAGTATAGACATACGAATTTAGTAAAAAGCGATTATTTTAATAACGAGTATATAAATACGAATTTAGTAAAAAGCGATTATTTTAATATTACAAATAGACACTCCAATTATATTTATTTGTATAGATGCACTAACAATATCGTTTGTATCGTTTGGATTTTTCCATTGGTATTGCATTGTTTTTATCAGAAGCATCTGTCAGTAATTGGAAACTTGGGACGATTATCGCTTCACCCCTAATAACTCCGGAAGATGGATTGTTTTCGTTGACATCTATCTAATAATATGTCAAGTATAATTACAGATGGTATTAAATGACACATAATGTTATAGGTAAGGTCATAGGTAATAGGTATATTACATCATATCATCATGTCTGGCTGATTCTTAAAATATCGATGTTTTACTCACGGATGAAATCACTAAAACTTATTCGTGTTTATATTCTATTGTAAAAAAATATTTTAATTAAAGTTAATAAATAAATAAATAAATACGGTTTTTTCTCCTTGTTTTTTTTTTTTTTTTTTTTTTTTTTTTATTAGAATATTTCATGTCTATTTTAAAGATTCATAGTATATGGTAATGGCATGAAAAAATATGGTATCATTAAATATTTAATTTAATAGAGTTTTGTACCTTTCTTGTCACATTAAATTTGAATGAGTTTACAACATACAAACTTCTGGGTATCTGA
Source organism: Melitaea cinxia (assembly GCF_905220565.1). Classification (NCBI taxonomy): domain Eukaryota; kingdom Metazoa; phylum Arthropoda; class Insecta; order Lepidoptera; family Nymphalidae; genus Melitaea; species Melitaea cinxia. The sequence continues at coordinate 2,890,333 of NC_059397.1, read as the reverse complement.
TAAAATAACTTAATAAACCGTTTCAATATAATGCGCTGACCAAGTATGTCTTCTAAAGTTATATAACATTCCTTGACATTTACTTAAGATAACTTAAAATTTAAATTTAAAAAAAGCTGTAACTTATTTAGATGTTAAGTTACACCCGCCTTTAAGTACGTTTTTATTTGGTGTTAGTACGTATCATAAAACTATTATTAGACGTATTTTAAAAGACAGTTCTGTCATTTATTATTATATGACTAGGTCGGCAATCAACGTACGGCCTATCTTATGAAAAGCGGTCACCATTGTGGTTACCAGAAGCATCGCAGACCGTTATAGTGCTGTACTCCCGACCCTCACCAGAAGCTCCGGCAAACCTACTCATTACAGGAACACAACACTAATTGAGAGCAGTGTTACTTAGCTGTGATCTTCTGTAATCTTGAGGAACTTCCAAAGCCGAGCTGTTCCAGATTTCGAGCAGGATATCCTAGTATGCCCTACCTCGAGAATAGAATTCTCGCACGAGACAAGAGTCATCTATTTTTTTTTTATGTCACTAGGTCGGCAAACAAGCGTACGGCTCACCTGATGGTAAGCGATTACCGTAGCTTATAGACACCTGCAACACCAGAAGCATCGCAAGCGCGTTGCCGACCCAATCCCCAATTCCCACCAAGAGCTCTGGTCACCTTACTCACCAACAGGAACACAATTCTGCTTGAAAACAGTATTATTTTGCTATGATCTTCTGTAAGGTCCCAGTCGGGCTGCTCCATATTTTGAGCAGGAAATTCCTGCTGTGCCCTACCTCAGTTAATTGTTTGCCTCGATGTTAATTTATTACTTTTTTATTTTTCTTTGTCGAACAATTAAGGGAATCGACATTTTTTTTAAACAGTTAACTAAAAGTCTTGTAGCATCAGTGTGTAATCAACTCATAATTTATTACCGGTATAGGGGTAGATAAAGCGTAAATTATTATGAGTGTGTCAGAACACGACTTGGCTATAAATAAAATGGAAAAATTTCATGTATTTTTACCGTTTTTCACACCATTAAATGTTACGCTGATCGTAAATTTGTTATAAACGTTCCAAATAAAATGTGGAACAAAAGTCGAATAATCCTTAAAATATTATGCGTGATTTTAACATGACAGACAATAATTATTATAGACATGGCATCGTTTTTTAGATTAAGACAGAATTTTAGGTCAAGCTAATATTTTTTTCGTTGTAACACGTGCTCGAAAAAAAATATTTGAACGGCCTGTTACAATGTCGTTTAATTTGTTAAGACATCTGTATAAAAAAAAATCATCGCTACAATCTCTGTACTCACACAACTTCCGAACAATTACAACAAAATTTTGTATTCATGATTTTCTGCACAAAATTTGTATACATATATAATCATTAAAAAAATCGATACATTCAGAAAAAAATTATTGCGTATATATATCCCCAAAATGTTTGGCGTGTCTGCTCGTATAAAATAATTCACTCACTTCAGCCTATCGCAGTCCACTGCTGGATATAGGCCTCCCCAAGTTCGCGGTAAAACGGCGTGAACTCATGTGTTTTGCCCATCGTCACCACGCTGGGCAGGCGGGTTGGTGACCGCAGGGCTGGCTTTGTCACACCAAAGACGCTGCTCTTTTCATCTTTTCGTTTTTTCTTCAGTTAGATGGTTATCCCACCATCAGTCGGCTTTTTAAGTTCCCAGGTGGAAATGGAACTGTGTTATCCCTTATTCGCCTCTTACGACACCCACGGGAAGAGAGGTGGTGGCTATATTCTTTACTACCGTAACCACACAGCAAAATAATTAACAACATAAAAGTATTTAAGTTTATTTACTACAAACCTTTCGATAATTTCTGAGAACAATATAATACAGTTTAGGTCATTATGTTGACTAAACCATTTTCTAATAACTGCAACATACTAAAAATAACATGAAAATATAAAATTTATTTTAACTAGTAATTGTACATTTTTAAATCATTCTGTGGGAAAAAATAAACTATATCGACCTTCGATTACTAGAGCAATTAACTGCTGGCTTTTAAATTGAAACAATTATAGTTATTTCTTAATTTTCGAAACAAGTCTTTCATTGTTCTATTATTTTATTAATAGGTGCGTAATAAAAGGTTCTATTTAACATCTATTGAATATTTCGAAAGTATTACTTTATACAAGCTATTTTTACGTACTTGTATTTTTCGTAACTACATAACTTGATGCTGTCTACAAAAAGTTCACACCGGATAAAGATATTCATATAAAAAATGAAATCAAGATGACACACTGCGAATGTATCGCAGAGTTTTACCATTAAGTGTTGTATATAAAAGTTTTTTTCAATGTATAAATAGGGATTCGAGTATTTTTTTAATGCACACATACCATTCAATACAAAATTTATGCATATCATCATACCATTGAAATAATATATATTCACGCAATATCTTATCATAACTACAAGATGAAATAAAAATCAATAACAAATAAACGTAATAAGCATCTTAAGATATATAAAACAGAAATATGACCTAAACTAAAAAGTTTACATTTCTATTTTATACAACACAAAGAGCCTTCGTATTAAGGATGACCTATTTTTAACTCCGACAAAGCGATATTACGAGAAACATTTTTATTATATTTGTTGGTTTATTATAAGCGGTAAGGTTGAAGCGCACGAGGATAAAAATAAAATGTATATATAGTAGATATTTGTAACGTATCCTATATTATAAATTTTAAAAATTACTATTACAGTATAATGTTTATACGTTTTAATTTTTTATTTTTTAAAATATGCACTCAATTTTTTTATGGGAACTTTAATATATCAGAAGTGGGGTGTGGAAAAGAAGAAAAAAAAAATAGGGCAATGGCTAAAAACGTCGTTTTCGATAAATTTTGATTTATAAAGCGCTATCACCCGGCCGGAAGCGGGCCCTTCTTCCGGAATGTTCCCGAACAAACATATCGAGTTCGGTTAATCGGTTGGACATTACCGCAGCACCGGACGAATGTGTCTATAGTATCTCGTGAGATACACTTCTAGAACGAAGTGCTTTACTAAGATTTTGAAGAATCTTTGCTATTTTTTTTTTGTCTATCAGTTTTGGTATCACAGAACACCCACAAATAAGATCGAATATGTTCTCAGTGTACTCTAAGCGAGAAAAGTATCTTAAGCCTGAGTTATTCTTTTATTTATCATCTCGTATGTAATAAAACATTATAAATAAAATTACATCTTGAGGCAGTGGTCACATCTATTGATTGATGAGGTATAGCACATGACATATTATATTAGTGGTGCCTATAAAGCTTTTTGTCGTAGTCTGGGTGTTTTTTAATGTTTTATGGGATTGGCCTAGCCTGACACAAATTTCATACCCTACTGAATTTAGTACGCTTTAAATGACCATGTCATATAATTATTTTATAAAGAAACCGATAAAATTTCTACTAATTAAAGAATATTGGCTTATAACCCAAAAACCATGTCACAAAATATCATTGAACTAAAAACATCTTACACAGAATTTTTCTCGAAAATAATCTCAGGCAGAACACATTTACGATAATGTAGCTCTTCCAATATATTGGTTAATGGGGTGAACGTTATGGCAAAACGTTTGGCAGCTTTTAGTTAGATTACTACAGGTCCAGAAAGAGTCATTGTCATTTGGCTCTATTAGTAATTTCGCTGACATGCTTCGTTAACAAGAAAAAAACGCAAACTCAACACTATTTAAACTATTTGAGTGTCCGTTTATGAGATTGGAATTTTAATATTTCGAAAAAGAGTTTCGTGCAAAGGAGTACTTATGCAAAAAATATATTAAGGTTTTATTATTTCATAAATTATGCACATAGTTTAATTTGCATTTTTACTACATTTAAATAAAAATTTGTAATTTTTTTTGTATAAAATATTTAAAATATATCGTAATCAATTATGATGTGTAGTTACGGCAATAAATAATATAGGATTATTATTATTAAATGTAAAATATTTGATACTTAAACTAGTAGCTCTAGACATAAGGTTCAATTTTCACTAACTTCTGTTTATCAGTGGGATATATGCGTTTTTGTGCTCTCCGGGTTGTAATAATGTTATTACTATCAAAAGTTTATTATGAGCCGTGAATCTCGCTTATGATCTCTGTGTATGTACAATTAGATAAAATTAATTAATAACACATCTGAATATTTGTAATGTACGAATTTCTTTAGCGCGTTCAAACAAACAAACAAACTCTTCAGCTTTATAATATTAGTATAGATATATATTTTTTATGTATGTTCGGGGTAACACCGTCGTTTATGAACTGATTTTGATAATATTTTTTTTGTTGGAAAGGATATCTCCTTAGTTTGGTACCGTGATAAGGAAACCAGGATCTGATGATGGGATCCTAGAAAAATCGAGGGAAACTTTCAAAAATCCTGGGTGTACCGATTTTGATGATTTTTAATTTAATCGAAAGCCGATGTTTATCATATTTAAATTTCATCGAGATCTGATTACAACTTTTGGAGTAATCTTTGATAATACATATTTACTTGACTATTTTTTCGTCTACCTACGTTGTATTCGTTGTACCTGTCGATATAACTGAAGTCGGTTTTTCTTCGTTTGCCAGCAAACACAATTATCTAACATAAATTCAAGTTAAAGAATAAAAAAAGAATAAAAATTTTAATGTATTGAATGTACAATAACTTTAACATTTGTATTATAACAGATGAAATAAGATCACAGTAAGTCGTCTGACACATTAAATTGATGGAATCAATTCATAACGTCAGATGTATGCGGGCTTAGAACTACGAACCGTCCTGAGTTGTCCGTGTTATGATAATTATATGGTGACAATATCAAAGAATCTTTTGAACATAGGAATAGTAGAATATTATTGTATGCAATCATACTTTGATAACTTACATTGTTATTGATACAAAAAACCAAACTGTATACTTTCAAAAACTAAAAGAGGATAATCATAGGCGTTCAAACATCACGTTCATCAATAGCTTGTAAGTACGATATTAATGTAATTTTATCGCGAATAGATTACATTAAATATAAAACCAGGTGAGATAAATAAAGATAAATACGTAGATCAAATCTAAAACTTTTAAATAACTTTAGAAAATTCTGTATTTAATTTTGTCCTATACTGTACTACCGTGCGGTATTTCATAAGAAATAAGAGACGTTATACATTGGACTGTAACGCTATCAGTAAAACAAACTGGAACTGGTAATACACAAGACTCTAACGCAAACGCCTAGACTCCGTCTCATTAAGTGCAATGCATCGGACATCTACATCGAACTTTAAAAAGTAGGTAACATGTAACTAAACTAAACATAACATGGTCAAGTGTACATCATTACAGCATATACAGTCCACTGCTGGACACAGGCCTCCACAATTTTACGCCAAAAATAACGTGAACTCATGTGTTTTGCCCATAGTCACCACGCTGGGCAGGCGGGTTGGTGACCGCAGTACTGGCTTTGTCGCACCAAAGACGCTGCTGCCCGTCTTCGGCCTGTGTATTTCAAAGCCAGCAGTTAGATGGTTATCCCGCCATCGGTCGGCTTCTTAAGTTCCAAGGTGGTTGTGGAACCTTGTTATCCCTTAGTCGCCTCTTACGACACCCACGAGAAGAGAGGGGGTGGCTAAATTCTTTAGTGCCGTAGCCACACAGCACAATCAATTGTACATATTTATTTATTTATTTTAATAATGGTTGCTAACAGAGTCAACAATAAAAGTTATCCACAAATATACGTACATTTGTTTCATAAATAATTGCCGCTCTAATTATTATTATAAGCAAGTGTTCATTCATAGATACAATGACTAATAAAAACTTGAATATAAAAACTACCAAAAATAACAACGAAAGTTCAAGTAACTAAAGATTATTAAAAAAGTAAAAAAAAAAAAATCTTAACAAATATCACTGTTACAACATCGTCTTCTTATGACTACACCAAGATTCCTATTTGTCCTTACAAACATATAACTGTTACACTCGAAGCAACTGGATATAACTCGATATAATTTGATAAATAAGTATACAAGTACAGCACCGAGATACATTTATTCTTACCCTTCGGCAAAAGTAAATAAAATTCAGTTAGAAAATAAAATAAAAATACTTATTCAAATGGTAGCCTTCACCAGTTGGCACCGTTGTTTGAATGTCAATTTTATTGAAAACCGCAACAAAGGTTTTACGAGGAGCGATAAAAAGTACCAAGTTTTGTAACGGTTAGAAAAAAAATATGCAGCAGATATAAAACAGTAATATCTTCGTAGTAACAAACAAGATTGAATGTTTTAGGATTACGTCACTAAACAATTTATTTTTACACGAATTAGATGTATCGAGAAGTGATTCAAATCACCTTATCGACAACAGTAAATAACCGTATATCAATATATTTCCTAAATTAGAGAAATTTGAATTATTAATAATACATAATTATAGATAATTAGCGACCCGCCCTGGCTTTGCACGGTCGAAAAAACTATCAGCGTCCCTCTACTATATTATGAATATATTATAAATATAAGCTCTAAAATACATGAATAATGTTTTTTGTTATAGTATATGTATTCCAATTTACCCTAAAAACATTAAAGTCAGTCATATAAATATCTATATAAATAAGTGACTTCACGATTCTAAGGAAAGCACTTAAGAGCGAAGACAGAAATTTCTATAGACCCCCCTATATATAGAAGTATAGTGTTCAACTACTTGAATGGATTGAACCAAGGAAGAGATAGTGAGCGATAGTGAGACAAATAAAGAAAAAAAGTCTATGCATGTGTGATATGACTTTTCTATGGTATTGGAAACGTGTGCTATTGAAATCGTTTGAGTAGACTTACTTCTAGATTATTACTTATCTTCAATTTACTAATGGTCTGTTTTGTCGGTTGCCGTTCAGGCTTTTTGACGTATGATGGCTTACAAAGAATAATAATTTGCGATATATTAATACTGTTATCCTATTGATGGTCATATATGACTCGATGGATAGACGAATTTTGTTGAGTTTTTATAGCTTGTAGATGTCTGATTTAAGAGTAACTTTGTTAGTTGAAATCATATGAGATTTAAAATTACATGGGTTAAAACAAAAAATGCAAAAATTTGTGACAAGTATGTTATCTTGTTTTCTTGTATTATACAAAATACAACGAAACACTTAAAACAACAAGTTCTAAGGGAGTAAGGAAATGAAATGACGTAAAAAGTTCAAGAAATTTTTACCTTTTTCTTCAAATATACTCAATAAAACTCATCAAATTAAGAAAAGTTTTAAAAATTAAATTATTTTCTAATTTAAATTTATATTTATTTGAGTGCTTACCACGTTTATTGTTTTGTTGAGATCTCATCTATAGGGATCTCACCGTAAGCACCCGAACAAATCTAATATATAAAATTCTCGTGTCACAATTTTCGTTGCCATACTCCTCCGAAACGGCTTGACCGATTTTGATGAAATTTTTTGTACTTATCCGGTATCTATGAGAATCGGCCAACATCTATTTTTCATCCCCCTAAATGTTAGGGGTAGTCCACCCCTAAATTTTTTTTTTATTTTTTAGACAAAATTTTTAATTTCTATTTTTTTATGATACAACATTAAAAAATACATACAACCCTAAATTTTCAACCCTCTACCATCAATCTCTATTTTTAAATAGCGTTTAGCGGCAAGACAACGTTTGCCGGGTCAGCTAGTATAAATTTAAATATGAAAAGTGATCGCGTTAGCTCAAAACACTATATTATTTTCTAAGTAAACATTGTAATTTAATGTAAGTCTAGATAATTTATAAAGTTAAATATTAAAATTTGTTTTAAGTCAAAACACAAGTTGGTGCATTTTCAACACCGCGTTCAGAAACTTTATCTATTTGAACAAAATTTCGTGTTTACCTTTTAAGTTTCGTAGCCGTAATGCATGTTAAACGCGTTTATGAAAATATCCATTAAAATGTCGAAAAATAAGGATGTACGTCCCGTCCCAGTTTCTATGTAGTTTATTATATTTAGCCAAAAAATATTTATAAAAAGACCATTTTAGTGCTCCACCATTAAAAGCGTTTTTAGTCAAAAGGTTTTTCAGGTGACATATTAAGTTTACTGAAAGAGCTGGCGGTAGACAAAAAGGTAAAAGTTTTCTGATTTCATATTTAAATACAAAAGGGAAGACATTTAATTTAAACTTTGCGCTGAAACTCATGAAGTTTATCACAAATATTATTCCCTGTATTCCTATTATAGTGGCTATTATATGTGTAGTAAAGGAAAGACAAGATATCTGGTTCTCTGAAGCCATTTACTCCTCTCCAGTTCAAGCGGGTATACTCAATTATGCACTCATGCCAAGAGGCCTTTATGTGTTACACAAGTTCCTAAGTACTGCGTAAGCTTCTTGATACTTTGATAGTAATGCGAGCATCAGCAATAGTTCGACCAGGAATTTTGGTAGTTGCATTATTGGAGCGATTAATGATTTCGCTATGCGATGGCACTTACTTGGATTTAATTTCGTTAATACTTTAGTAAAATTTGAACTATGTTTTATTTCTTATTTACGTTAATTCAACTTACATAGAATACTTATTTATCTAGTCTCGTAATATTAAATAATTTATTACCTTAATTAAAATTACAATTATATAAGTCATATGCAAAGATTCCAAAAGGGTCCAAAGTAACAATGCCTTAAAATAACAATTTTGTATAACTTTATAAATTTGAGAAAACATTCTTGGAATTGGAAGACTTACATCACAAGCATAACAACTTGTATTTGTAACTGTTCGTTTTTACGCACTAATGTTAGGCTTTTCAAATCTAATATATAAAATTTTCTTGTCGCGGTGTTTGTAGTTAAACTCCTCCGAAACGGCTTGACCGATTCTCATAAAATTTTGTGTGCAAATCAGGTAGGTCTGAGGATCGAACAACATCTATTTTCCATACCCCTAAGTTATAAGGGGGGGGGGAGGGGATTGAGAAAGTTTATAAAATATATTACAAAACAACGTTTGCGGGGTCAGCTAGTTTTATTATAAAAAAAGGTCCGTATTGGAGATTTAAAATTTGCGGGTACTTCAACAGATTTCATAATTATTAAAAATATTTCCACCTCTAAATTAATAGTAACTATCAGGAAATACCCCCAGTTTTTAATGCGTAATTCATTCCTCTCTTTGTCCTGAAAATATGTGGAACTCTGTTAACTTCGGTGTGTTTTCATCAAACTTCCCCAGTAAGTGTGTTAAGCAAAGTTACTTCGTGTTAGTTTTGAGTGGTTTTAATCCTCAATCAATTATTTCCTTGAAAGTCCAGATGCGTTTAAGTAGACTACTTTAGGACTTACGTAACTTGTATTTAAGCACTGACATACTTAGTTGAAAACGAGTTTCGAATAAAAATACTTTAGTTTGTTACAACTATAGGTACAAAATAAAGTGTGTAATATGTAATGTGTAATACGTATTAACTGAGGTAGGATACAGCAGCAAATATCCTTCTCAAAATGTGGAGCATCCCGACTGGAGAAATAGCTACCTGACATAAGATCACAGCTAAATAATACTGCTTGCAAGCAGTATTGTGTTTCTATGGTAAGTAAAATAACCAGAGCTTCTAGGGGGATTGAAAAGGGAAGACTCATAAGTTAATAATGTTTGTATAGGCTAAATACTCGACGCCCTGTTAGTTACTATCTGTGGGGGTAGCTATGACATTTTAACCAGTGCGTTCACATTTAGCCCCTTACTTAAGGAAGCCCTATCGATTCACAAAATAGTTCTTTTATTTAAAAATGTTTGCAAGAATTCTTTTCAATTGTTTAGTTAATTAACATATAAAAGAACGACGCAAATTTTTGCGCGTCACTACAAACAACAAAGCTAAGTTACTATTTAATATTATAATTAAATTTAAGGCTTCGCATTTCGTGTTCGTAATTGAAAAGAAAGGGAAACTTCCAATTTCAGCATTTTGACTCGATAAAAGGACTAGACGCCTTTTGTTTCTGGCTTTCGATGCTAGACAGGTTAGTTGACATTTTAAGTGACTTCTTGGATAACTTAGGTAACTTTTAATATTTTGTTTCATGTCGTGTCATCATTATAATATACAATGCTTAAATGTGAACCCCTTTATTTTATTATTTTTTTTGTATATGATTGTAACTACTTCTAACTTGATACTTTTGTGCTGCAACTATTGTATAACATTAAGATTAGAGTAATATGAGGATAATGGTGCTGATTGTACAACAACACATATGCTTTAGTTATAATACTTGTTTATTTTATCTAACGTATAATTTTTGTCCATAATAAAATAAAATAAATAAAAAATAAAATTAAAATCATAGTTTTTATTTTATTAAATATCAAAAGTGATTCATAAAAATCTGACGCTTCATCGTATTTAACATTATTTATGAAAGCCTTGTTTGTTGAATTTTAACCTTTGTACATTCAACTCTAGCGTTCAAAAATTGTGACATTTTTAATTTTTAATTATTTCAGACTCTCAAATCTCACTCTTCAATTAAGGAATTTTATTATACTTCTATACTTTTATACAAAAATAAAAATAAAAAATGAGTACCACAATAATATATTTTACGTGTAACGTTCAAAGATAAAAGGGAAAATTGGAGTAGCTATTGTTTAAAAATGAAACGTCACATTCAAAAAGCAGGAAAAATTAATTTAATTCTTTGTCTTTGCTTCATGACTATTTAAGAAACAAACAAAATGAATGTCGAAAAGAGAAATTGAATAAATTTTGACGTAACACAAATATCCATGTTTTTTATCATCTTATCTTTGAATTGAAAATTGTCGAAGAAAATAAAGATATGAAATTATTTGAACACTTTATATAATACGTATATATGGGTCGGCAAACAAGCGTACGGCTACCTTATGGTAAGCGATTACCGTAGCAAGACCCTAAATCAATCCCCCTCAGGAGCTCTGGTCACCTTAATCACCAGCAGGAACAAAATACTGCTTGACAACAGTATTATTTAGCTGTGGTCTCTATAAGGTCGAGGTTATTTGAGAGCGAAATTCCTGCTGTATCCTACCTCAGTTGAAGTATTACTTGCAAGAGTATATTTTTATGTTATTAAGTTAAAATATCACCCATTTTACTTTATAACTTTAAAATCTGATTCTTAAAGAATTCTAGTCAACAAAAATAGTAAATAAAATTTTCAAAACAAACGCTTATCTACATGTAAGAACGCCCGCATTACGTGACAAATTAATTAATTTTTGTGAAATTTCTGACTGCGTTTGCTTGAATTTTAATTAAGAGGAAGAACCATATATGTTTTTATTTATTTATAGGCCTTGCTGTTGTCGCTATTAATAGATACAGATGACGTATTAGTAATTGAATCCAACCAGCTCGTATCACTGACGTGAATATTATGAATATGTCATCCCGGTAATTTTACTTGTATTCCAATACAGATTAATTGCGAATCTGTCTCTAGGGGCGTGTTCATAAATTAACTACAGACAGCCGTCCCCAGCGGTGGGGCTACATTATTACAATTGCATATTCGAACAGACGAGTTAAACAGAGCTTTAGTTGTTAGTGATAGATTAATAATTTAAGCAACTCCATATGGGATAATCAAATCAATATATTATAAAGAAAATTGTAGAAAATGCAATAATTTATGGCTTTTAAAAAATTTAACAAATGTAATATTCAATTTTATTCATATGTAGGAATTTAAAAGTAACTTACTTTATGAACGAAACTACGAATAGATTATAATTACGTGCTATATTGAATATGTTTGGATTTAGTGACGCTGTACTTCATGTATTACTAATACATTATTTCATTTATTATTAATTATTATATATTACTAATTTTGTACTAAAACATAGTTTATAATTATTTAAATATAGAAAATGCTTGATTGTGTTAATTTTATTACCTGTGTAACATAAATAACATTAATAATTGTGTTTGCTGGCAAACGAAAAAAAACCGACTTCAATTACATCGACAAGTAATACAATGTAGGTAGACGAAAAAATAGTCAAGTAAATAGGCGTTATGAAAAATTACTTCAAAAGTTGTAATCAGATCTCGATGAAATTTAAATTATATGGTGACGACATGATAAACATGGGCTTTCGATTAAATTAAAAATCATCAAAATCAGTATACCCAGTAAAAAGTTATGCGGATTTTTGAGCGATTCCCTCGATTTCCCTGGAATCCCATCGTCAGATCCTGGTTTCTTCTGTCATGGTACCACTCTTAGGATATCTCCTTTCCAACAAAACAAGAATTATCAAAATCGGTTCATAAACGACAAAGTTACCCCCGAACATACATAAAAAAAATATATATATATATATATATATATACTCGTCGGTTAAAAAGGTTTGCGAGCGTGTTGTTAATCTGTCATTCTTAGGAGTCGTAGGCCATTTTTTTTATTGACTTAAGACCTCCCTTAATAAACATACTTATTTGATACGTATATTCTTATGGTTTGAGAGAGATTACAAAAAAGTGCAGAATATAAAGTTCTCACTTTTTGCCAATTTTCTATGAATGTAGTACTATCTACCACTATACGTGGTTATGTATGAGAATATGAAAAGCTCCTGTCCTAACAACAAAAGGCTTGGAGCTATTATTATTATATATAGCTTATTATCGAATCACTTCCTTACCTACATAATGTGTAGCGATTGATATGTATTACAAAATTATTTACAGATGATTTGATGTCCTCCCTCAGACACAGTGGGGAGACATAAAAATATTTGTACGAATTAAAATATCTTTTCCGAGCGGGCATCAAACTCACCATAGCCATTATTAAGACATCTACTTGAACCAGTACCGAATGCGGAACGGTTGTCTACACTGATTTTTTTTGAAAAGACACATAGTTTTCTCGAGATGTTTCCCTAACAGCCACACTAGAAATGAACTTTAGGATTAAACACTCGAAAACTTAGCGGTGTCCTATATCCTTCTCCCAAATAATAGTACCCTCAGTTGTAAAACATTATACAAAAATATCTTTAACATACACACACGGTCGTCTGTTCCTAAGTTAATGAAATTAATGCTTGTGTTATAGATAATACCCGTTTGATACAATTATATTTTTTATAATTACTAATCATATAAATAATAACAAAGTAAATAAATATACATATAAATTACACTCAGACTCGGAGTGGGGATCGAATCCATAACATTCGGAGCAAAAAGCAGAATGACTATAAACTGCACCAACGGGCTAGTAAAATTACTGGTAATATTTTACAAAACACGCTTTTTATTAAGTGTACAGTGCGTAAACAAAATATATAACAAGTTTAAAACAAAAATTAAACCGACGGTAGAATGAAATAAAAAAAAAAAAAAAAAAAACCAAGACTTATTGCTCGCTAACCGAGCTCTTCAACTAATGTAACTAATTTCGAGTCGACGCCGAACAGACAATACACATTGTTACTTTCATTTAACATTACATCGTTATCTTACATTGTTTAGATTAGTTTTATTTATTTTTTTAATAATAATTAAATAAAATTGGAAAAGTTTAGTCCCTTAGGTAAAATGTACGTTCAGCAATTATTCGACATTGACTTTTACTTTTTAATTTATTGCAATCAAAAATGTCAAGAAGTTATGATTATTACATATGTTTTTAAAACAACTTTTTGAGAACACATCCGCCGACCCGCAGTGGAACAACGTGTTGGATTAAGCGCTAATCCTTCTCCGATATGGACAAAGAGGCCCATGCCCAGCAGTGGGGTGTTATTGAATGCATGAGTAACGATCACTATCAGGTGTCTATAACAACCGGGACCAACGGTTTAAAGTTGTAAGTCTAAGTTGTAAGACCTAAAGTTACTCAATCATAATTCAAATTAATATTCGAAAGGAGTTTGCTAACCTCCTCTTACTTGCTGTTATTTGAAAATAGAATTCAATCAACAATACCCTTGTTATTTAACGCACACATTAGACGCACAAACATTTAAATGTAACGCTCCTAAAACACAAGTTCGTGACAACAAACAGCGGCGAATATGAACAATAGATAAAACGACCCTTATTATAAATTTCGCGACATGTCTAAACTTTGCAAAGTTACGTTATGTTTGCGCTATCTGTAAATCATTTAGGTCTATGTATTTAGTAACGGGCCATATATGTAACGTTTGTTTTATCTTTGACTAAATACTGTCCGTGGCTATGTCTACTCTAAAGTGTTTCTACGATAAAATTACAATTGGTAGGTACTAAAATTATGTGACACTTAAAAACTACATTGGCTGTCAATTAAACATCATAGCAAGACTATTTATCTCTTTCTATATTAAATATCATCATCATCATCATCATCATCATCATCATCATCATCATCACCATCATCATCATCATCATAAAACTAAGTCGGCAAACAACCATACGGCTCACTTGATGATAAGCGATTACCCTAGCCTATAAAGGTCTGCGATACCAAAAGCATCGCAAGCGCGTTGCCAACCTTACCCCCAATCCCCCAAGAGCTCTGGTAACCTAACTCACCACAGGAACACTACACTGTTTGAAAGCAGTATTATTTAGCTGTGATCTTCGGTAATTAATTTTATCTTTTTCCATGACAGTGGAACACACGTTTAAACGAAATACAATATTTAAAGATATTTTATTAAATGTATTAATCTTTTATTATTCCAATTATTTTATTTATGAATTTTATCTTTGCACATTATTGTACCTCACTAGTTTGTCATTGCCTTTAACAACAAACAAAGGAATTTTGCTGTTTAATTAAATACAGTTACAAAGCAAAAGTCAACTTGAAGTTTCTAGATAAACTAATAAGATTTATCATAATAAATTACTCTTACTTTTGCTATTCCAAGAACTATAGCAACGTTATAATTATATTTAAGGGAATATATATGAATATTACATAAGCTAGCTGTACCCGTGAATTCGTTCGCGTTGGTGATTTTAAGTGGATACTAATTACTTTTTAACGGCGTAATCCTGATCCTGATCCTGATGATGATAAATAGTATTTGTTGCCATATGAATGGTTAATTTATCTTATTTTAGACGTTCCAGGAACAGTTGTGCAGACATATAGACAAACGTTTGAAAACTGTCATGTTTAATAAAAAGTGTTTAGTTTTGTAGAAGCCCCATAAAAATCTCTTCAGCCATTCCAAAGATTAGATCTGAAAAACAGAAAGACAGACAGACAGACGAAATTTTTAAAACCATTTGTTTATATTTTAGTATCGTGTTATTTTTTTTTTTATTGAAAAACATAGTTATTTTGAAATCACGGACAGACACTTCAATTTTATTTTTATATGTATAGACGCTATAACATTAACATAGATTATTTTAATGGTATTTACGTGTCGTTTTCGATACCAATAAAATTACCACCTTAAAAAAAACATATTTAGTTAAAAGCAAATAAAATAATCTTTTACGTTTTCAATATTAACTGTTACCACATTTATAATTTGAGTAGATAAGTGATTGAAATATTATAGAAGTTATAAAGCCTTTTTTACCACTTAAATAGTGTATCAGCAATTAAAATAAAGTATCATTGAATTATTATGAACTACGATTAAATTACACGGTTTACTACACGGCACTGTGTACCGAAGTGGAAATAATTTTATACTCCATTTCATATATAATTTCACTTAATTAAACCACATTTTTTTAATTACTATTAATTACTCTACGCTGCACTAGATGGCGTTATATGCCGAACAATATGTTTTTATTTAAATATATTTCATAGAGTTTAAATTTTACGAAAAGCCTATAAAACTTGCAGCGAAAATGGATACATAATAGCAGGTACTAATTAATTAGTTGAAATACCCGTGTGTAAAGTGAAAAGTTTAAAAATAAAGTTCAATATTCGAACGTTTTTTTCTATTTTTTAACAGAATATCCTTTATCAGGGTCGAAGCTTTTCCATTAAAATATTTAATCAGTAATTCAGCCTTGAAAATTTAATCAAAAGAACGACTTATAGAGTACTATTTCATTTATAATATATAATAATATGTTGATAATAAAATCCCACGTGACTAATATCGCTTTAAACATAATCTCGGTTTAGATGTGATCAATATTTGTTCTAGGAAAGTAAAACTCCTACACTATATTTTCTTATAAATAAATATTTTTTGTCGTTTTACCCACAATTAATTAAGATACTAAATATTGATGTTACTAATTATCTTTTATGCGTCGAAACCAGATGTGAGATATTGACGTTACTTTACTCATTAAATTTTTAATTTTTATTTTTGGTTTATAAATTGATAAATAATTACCAGAATTAGCCCTTATTAATTTAAATATAAAATAACAAATTCTGCAAATCTAAACATTGTCTTATAGCACTTAGATTTAGGTACAACGAATCCAAATATTATGAAATTCTATGTTAGATATCGAATAATTGTGTTTGCTCGCAAACGAAAAATAAAGCCGACTTCAATTACATCGACAAGTATAATAACGAAAGGAGACGAAAAATAGTCAAGTAAATACGCGTTATCAAAGGTTACTCAAAAAGTGGATCTGATCTGATCTGTATCATTTGATATCGACCAAATTTAAATGGGACCATAATACAAGCATGAGCTTTCCATTAAAATTATTTATAAAGAATAAACTGCTACCTTAGTGGATAATACAGTTCACTACATTATAGTAGAATTGGCCATGTCACATCATTTAATCGATATTCACCGAAGTAGTTTTACTGCATTCCGATAGATGGCGTTGTGACAAAGTACGCACCATTCATAAATAGGCATCAACAAAGATTACTCAAAAAGTACTCATTATATCTTGATCATATTTAAATGGGACCACATGGCAAGTACGTATTAGCTTTTGATTTATAAAAAAAAAAAACTACAAAATCGCTGCACTAAGTGTGTACAACGTAGGGTGACGAGAAAACAATTGAATAAATATGAGTTATCGAATATTACTCAAAAAAATTTAATCAGATCTCGGTCAAATTTAAATTAGATTACATTACAAGCATTAGCTTTCGATTGCAGTAAGAATCATCAAAATCGGAAAATATTCAAGTAAATACGCATTATTAGATATAACTCAAAAAAATACTTGTAGGGTCACAATTAAATTTAAATATGACCACATGAAGGTAGGGCGTACCTTTCGATTAAAAAATTCATCCAAATCGGTCCACCCAGTCAAAAATTCTACGGTAACATACATAAAAAAAATTGAATTGAGAACCTCCTCCTTTTTGGAAATTGGTTGAAAACACACTTAAAACACACACACACACACATTTTGAAAATATTATTTTAAATCTAATGCCGAAATTAATGTGAAAACGATTAGGAACAAGGACCTATGTCAATATCAGACATTTTAATAAAGGCAGCGTTCGATATTTTATCGACATATAAATTTAATTTCACCCAAACAAATTGAAAAACTTTAATTAGAAAACCGATGGAAAATATTTATAAATTAAAAATAATATTTATAAGCTATAATCAACAAGTGTCAGGTGTGTTGATTGCCTCTTTTTAATACAGTATAATCTCTCTTGTGGTTTCAGATGCGGCTACATTTAAGGCTAGGCTATTACGCTCGAGTCTAATATAAATATAGATGTAAAACTTCTTTACATAAGCTTGACTTGGGGAGTAAGCTGGTGAATGCATGACAATGGCGTTACGGAAAGTGTGGTCGGGCGAAGCGAACGGAAGTTGAGAGGGAAATATAAGTTATATGGAGCTAAAGAAGTCTAACTTCAGTCGTGTGGTCTAAAGCACGCTTCTTTTTTTTTTGACCTATTTCACTTTTGTATAATGTGATTTACTGATATGGTGATAAATAATTAATACCACTTTCATAGTTTCAGACTATTGTTTTCTGAATGAACAATATTATTTTCCAGTTTTCAACATTATCGATCTTACCGAGCTTTAGAATCTAAACAGACAGTTCTAATAATATAAACAGAAATTAATTGAACTATGCTATATTTTTTTTCTTTTCTTTTGAAAACAATCATATATACAGAAACATCAATATACAGAAATACAAAACACAAAAATATCACTTAACTATAAATAGTTTCCGATATTAAAAAAAAACATATAACAAAGTTAAGAAAAGATGCTTAACATTACCTATATAATTTGGTTTTATATTTATTTATTTATTTATTTTTATTTATTTATACTTTATTGTACACCACAACTACATTTTAAACAATAAACACATTTAAATAAAACATTTACAGACTGTGAAGTACAATGGGCGGACTTATGGCTATTTAGCCATTTCTTCCAGACAAGCCAATATGTTTTTATATACTTAATTTGTTTGTACAAAAATATCATAAAAAGGTTTAACTTATATTTACTTATTCGAGAAAAAATTAACAATAATTATAAAAATAAAGATTGCGCATTCTAGAATGGACTATTAAATTATCAACTGTATTGAACTTAAAAATGTTTTTAAACTAATTTATGAACCTACCAAACACCAAAAAAATTTCGATTTTCTGCCAAATTTTGTAAGAAAAGTTAGCTTCTTTTCCACCTCAGAATATGGTGAAACAAAAAGTTAAGTGTGTGAAAAAAATGTATTATTTTTAAATCTATGAGAATCTCTTTTCCTAGCAACTATTTTAAAGGTCAATTATAGTTAGATTTGTTAAGCGTATTCAATTATAATAAATATTTTATATAAGATTTAACAAAAATATTCAATGATAAGTAAATTATATTTTGGTTTTAAACAATGCATTAATAATTTTTATGATACGTAACATCAATAAAACTTATACAAAAATTTGTTATTTTTTAAATTTTATTATTTTAGGTATAATCACTGATACATTAGAATTATTTATAGTGAATGTGATTTCATTTTCCGTACTCCTTTCAAAAATACATAGATATCTATATTATAATAAAATACATTAAATAAATGACTATAATTAACTCACGAGTACAACAGTAAAAAAAAAATTCAAAATTCAACCCTGACTTGCTAAAATATATACTTACAGCTTTAGTGTCAATTACGTACTCTGGTAAAAATGTCCTCCTTTGTTCGCTCAGTTAATAATATACTATTATATTTTGTAACACAAAAACAAAATGGCTATAAACTAAGCTTAAGATCGTGTCTGCTCGATAACACGATAACACATTTTTAAAATTCAAATCCTTTGCAGTATTTCCTCAGAAATAAAACCATTTCCCCTTTATTGCTGCATAAATTTTCTTTTTTTGAAAGAATTATAAAGGCATTGTTGGTAACATTGAACAAATACGCGCTATGTCATTATCGAGTGCAAGTCGGTATATACCCGTATATTATTCAAATGCAGCGTAATGTTAACAGAATCGTTAAAATTATAAAACCATTATTTAGCAAAGCTTTTGCACTTTTTTATTTCAATATTCCAAAGTTTTTTTTAGACTTGTAGATTATTAAATTTGTTTTTTTTTTTTTTTTTTTTAATTAAATACATTTAGACTATCAAAAGCCTGTAGAGTATGTTTGTTTTTTTTTTTTCTAAATATAAATGTCATTATTGACACTTTTTTTTTCTTACAGAGTCTGTTTATAAACGACGGTTCTATATGATATTGCGAAATTGCGCAACGTTTTTTAAAAAGGAAAACTTTGTAAAGTAAAACAATAATTGTTTAAATATGCAAACCATCGGAACTCAACGACTGTGAAATCGCACAGTACGCTTAGTCAAGCCTTTCTGACACAGAGTACAGTGAATAATGCCAAGTTCCTATCAGATTTGACCGATAACCGACCACCAATACGATATTATCATATCAAACGGTAATTACTGATGACTTTACTCATAGTCCCCTTTATCGTAAGTGCCCCGGGTCTTAATCATTAAAGTGACCCTGGCCCCTAGTAAAATTCGGTCATGTGCCTAGTAATACATATATTTCTGTCTGACTTCTCATGATTTATTTAAAAACATCCTAGCAAAGTTTTAATAGGTTCTCAGTGTGATGTCGCTTCAAGTTCGACACAGTTTATAAGTAGCTGGAAAATATAAATGACGCCCTGCAGGTTATGAGTTCTAGATACGCGCAGATAGTAAACAATTTAAATAAAGTTATGCACGAGAAAGTGATGCTTCTAAAAGGTTTTAGTTTGGACTGTATTTTAATATTAGTGAACGTTTTGGTATGAAGGTAATGACAGATTCAATAATGTTAAAAATATTTGTAAAAATCAACTAAACTTCATAAAACACGTGAAAATTTAGTTATTATCATAAAAACTTGATAACGATCGTGACAGCAAAATTACCCACAAAGCAGTATCGAAATAAGCTACAATTGCATGAAGAGGAGGTCCATTTATAGAAAATTATAGGCCACTATTCCACTTCAATTGAGTTCACGCGTGTGTTATAAATAATAAGTTATTTTAATATTCTCGTAAATTATTATGTGGTATAAAACAAAATCGCTTCTCGCTGTCTTTATGCTTAGATCATTAAAACTATGCAACGGTTTTCTTTAGTAAATAGAGTGATTTCAGAGGAAGGTTTATATGTATAATACATGCATAATATAGTAGAGGAACACTGATAGTTTTTGCAACCGCGCGAAGCCGGGGCGGGTCACTAGTTTCATATAAAATATATTTCACTTTTTACTTCAACCACCACTAAATTAGAATTGTGATTTTACAATTACAAAAATTAAATATACTTTTGTCATGAATTTTAAGAAAAAAAAAGTTAAGATTTTTTTATATTGATATAGTAAAAATTTACGCGGTTGTAAAAAGGCACTCTGTCGATAATCTCACAGCTTCACTTCGTTTGCTAAAAGATGTTTTATTTCAAAAGAAAATTTTTGAGTATTTCTTTTCATTTCCATATAACCTGAATTGATAAGCAGACCTTTTTTAACACTGAACGATAAATGACAACTGTTCTTAAAATCGCTTTTATAGGTCCTTATATTTAATTGGTCCTGCTACTTTTGTTTGAAATGTTAGCAAGTATTGATTGATGTTAATCAGAACTTTTATGTACTTTAATTCCTACCACATTATTATTACTGCTTATTTTCTAACCTATTTTAATAATAATTAAATATTATATTATTTTAAATATAAAAATATACATTAGAAAGAAGTGGGATAAAATAATTATAAATATAGCTTTGAAAATATGAAAAATTAATAGCGTTTTTGTGACGCTTTATATTGTGTTTATATACATTTCAAATCAATTTTATTATTGAAGTATAAAAAAAATATTAATTTTATTTAATATTTTCTTAAGGAAAATCCTTACAAAATAAACCATCTCATATTAAATTTAGCGATCAATCATTTAAGAGTCTATCGAGAAGTGATTAAATAGAGCACCACCGTACTTCACTTTTTAAGAAAGTTATCGACAGATAACTGTACTTGTACTGTGTGGCTACGGTACTAAAGAATTTAGCCACCCCCTCTCTTCCCGTGGGTGTCGTAAGAGGCGACTAAGGGATAACACAGTTCCGCTACCACCTTGGAACTTAAAAAACCGACCGGTGGCGGGATAACCATCCAACTGCTGGCTTTGAAATACACAGGCCGAAGACGGGCAGCAGCGTCTTCGGTGCGACAAAGCCAGCCCTGCGGTCACCAACCCGCCTGCCCAGCGTGGTGACTATGTGCAAAACACATGAGTTCACGTTATTTTTGGCGTAAACTTGTGGAGGCCTATGTCCAGCAGTGGACTGTATAGGCTGTAATGATGATCGACAGATAATTGAATTTGATGTTTTTTTTACGCGCGAAATTATTTTTTAATTTAATACAGAAAAAAGTTAATGTAATTTTGAAAAAAAGAAGTGGTTGCTGTTTTTTAGTTATATTTATTTAACCTGTGACAACGCTTGCATTAATATCAAATGCTTACTTTTTAAAACTTACGTAGAAAATTATCGTTAAAAGTTATTGCTGTTTATTGTTTAATTTTAAATTATTACTATTCATTATATGTGCATACATAATTTATGTTACAAGATTTTCAACGGAATGCTTTAATTATACGAAAAAAAATGACAACGTCCGGTTACAATTACAACCGGGAATAACAACACGATACCTGACAGGAACTACGCAACGGTCGAAAGCAACGGACCACAACGCAACCCCTTCGAGTCCATTTTGACCCTTATAACTTAACTTACCGCTAAATAAGGTCAACAGCCATAGGAACACCGCGCACAGATACGTAAATTTATCCTTACGCCACACCATTTTAACTCAATCATCGAACCACCATGCCACTAAAACCTCACTCTATCAAACGTGACGTAACATAAAGTTCGTCGAAAGCGACTTAAAATTCGTCGTAAGTGACATCCGCTCGCTCCGACGGCCGGCGTTCGACTGAAGCTACCCCGAGTGAAGGCTTTCGGAGGGGGCAGGGTATCAAATGTTTTGTATCTCAACGCAGCTATTTACTCCGAGTGTCGAGACCACGTGTCAGTCCCAGTCGATTTTCGTCTCATTGGACGTTAGCTTTTCATTTTTATTATTTCCTAAGCGTTGCCGTTTCAGCTTGATTGCCTTCTATTAGGGTGCAACGAAATGTTCATGAGTTTTCTTTTTAAATTGATTTACGCTTTTGTTTTTTTTAAGTGCTAAAGCTTGTGATATTTTATTTATACGTACAAATATATTATAGCATAATAGATACAAGAAATAAATTATTTCATATATTCAATTTTACTACGAAAGTCAACAGATTTAATTGCTACTAACATAAAATTTATAAGTAAATAAGTGCTTAAGATTAGCTCTATTCGTTAATGTAAGGCTAACTCATTATTCGAAAAACAATACATTTACTTGTACATAGTGAAAAAGTTTGGCAGATAAAACTGAATTGGAAGTATAATAAAATGACTGAATTAAGTTTAATATGATAGTAACGCATAGCACTATCTTTATCTATCACTCTATAGTACTATCTTTATCATCTGTATCACTTATCTTATTAGTGTCGTTTCTATTTATTTTACACAATTATCAAGATATAAAGCAAAAAAAAAATAACTTCCACGCTCAATTCTTACTAATGATAGAAAGGCTGGTTCATATCTTGTCCATAGAGTCGAGATATATATTATATGTTCGGGGATAACTTCGTCGTTTATGAAACGATGTTGATAATTCTTCCATGATAAAGAAACCAGGATCTGATGATGGAATCCCAAAGAAATCGAGGTAAAACCGGTTTTGTGTACCGATTTTGATAATTTTTAGTTTAATCGAAAGCAGATGTTTATTTTGTGGTCACATTTAAATTTCATCGAGATCTGATAACAACTTTTGGAGTAATCTTTGATAATACGTATTTACTGGAATATTTTTTCATCTACCTACGTTGTATTACTTGGCAATATAATTGAAGTCGGTTTTATTTTCGTTTGCCTGCAAACACAGTTATTATTTAAGTTTTTTGAAAAAAATTAATAAAATTAGAAGCGACACCCCGAAAATAAACACAAAAGATACGAAACGACAAAAAAAGGCATTGGACGGGCGATTTTATAACGATAATACTGAAACTCGTATTAAAGTTGTCGACGATGAAGTTTCGGCGCAACGTTAGGACGGAGATATCGGGAATTTTAAAGCCAAGTGGAGCCCCGAAAAGTTTGAGGTCTTCTACTCGATTTGTAAACTTTTATACACCACGTGATTCTCTCCAGTTGGTTTTGTGTCGTTTGGAGTAATTTTTGCTTGACTTCTAAGAGAAAACTATGTTTTTTTTTCTTCTTTTAGATAACGTAGCTTCGTTAGTGGAAAAGAGTTATTAAATGTATTTAATAATATGATAACAACTTAATTCTTATTTATATAAATATTCGTCAGGGTCTGGGCATATGTCTTAATTGACTCAGTTTCAAAAACTCCGTCATAGAAATCCTGATCCCCTCTTCTGTTTTTTTTTTTTTTTTTAATGAAACGCAACTCAAAGTAACGACTATCACTAGTTATTATCTGTATAATGAAATATCTAAGAATATTCTTATGTAAACGTATATAACGTACTAATGTTTCTTCTAGTACATATTTATTACGTTATATTTGATATAACTTTACAGTATATATAATAAATTTACGATAATAACGTGACAAGGTCGACGACATCAAATCATTTGTATATCAAATTATCGTTACTTGTTGATATCGGTTTAGACGTTATTACTCCGAGAATTTTCTAGGAATAACGTAAATATATTTAATAAACTTCTATCAAAACCACGATAAAGCGATAGAGTATATTATTTGAACGCAAGTTGTGGAATAACAGTTAGATTAACATAAACGCTAATATTTTTAATGCCAGTAGATATAGGCTGTAAAACGACATATTATGACTAGAGTAAAGCTTAAGATTAATCATTTAGTATAAAGCGTGAAGCAAAAACTTTGTACCCTTTTATACGAAAATAGCGAATGAAATTTCGCACACTTATAGTTTATATAAGAGAAAGAGTACAGAATGCTTTTTTTAATTGAGCACAAAAATACATTAAATAAATAAATAAATAAACATTACACACACTACCATGTATTGGACACACACACGCATATATACTATTTTGTTTATTATTAAAGTTTGTGGTTAAATTATTTTCGAATTTCGACCACTGGGCGACCACTAATTTAGTCATCATTATCATCATCATTACAGCCTATACAGTCCACTGCTGGACATAGGCCTCCACAAGTTTACGCCAAAAATAACGTGAACTCATGTGTTTTGCCCATAGTCACCACGCTGGGCAGGCGGGTTGGTGACCGCAGTACTGGCTTTGTCGCACCGAAGACGCTGCTGCCCGTCTTCGGCCTGTGTATTTCAAAGCCAGCAGTTGGATGGTTATCCCGCCATCGGTCGGCTTCTTAAGTTCCAAGGTGGTTGTGGAACCTTGTTATCCCTTAGTCGCCTCTTACGACACCCACGGGAAGAGAGGGGGTGGCTAAATTCTTTAGTGCCGTAGCTATACTAATTTAGTATAAAAACATAATATGCATGAAGGTGGCATCTGTCATATAATAAGTTTTAATTTATTTATTTAAAAATGTTTATATAACCTCCTTTTTAAAGCACTTAACCCCTTGTTTAGTCGATGGTTTCTGTCAATCGATTAGGTTTCTGTCAGTCTATTAGGTAATATTTAGATTTATTTTCGAATTTTCCATACTATTAAATAAATCGATTTACGTGTAAATGAATAACTAACTAATGTTTTAGTAAAACGAACAAACAAGTAAATAGATAATATAATAAAAAACAACATCCTACAATATTTTAACACTCTACCAGTATATTTATCAATAGTTTTCAAAAGTTAAACAAATAAAGTGTCCGAAAATATTGATTCGGTACAAACACGTTTGTTTAGTGTACAGTTGAATGGTGGAACAAACAGCATCGTAATCAAGTGCATATATAATATAATTTGGCCAGTTTAATATCTCTCGTACATCAAACAAGGGCCGTTTGTTTCATTTTAGTACTTACGCGGAATAAAAGAACAGAATATCGTATATTATAATAAGTGCTTTATTTGCAATGACACACTGCGATACAATACGATGAAAATGAAATAAGATGAAAATTAACACAAAAGAAATTGAAACAATTGAACTCAAAATTGACGGGAAAAAAGACATTTAAAATATTACTCACTAATAAAATACAATATCCGAACGATTTTATTTTTGTGTTACCGACACATTAAAGAATTCTAAACATTTTTTTAAATAGGTATAATATCAAAAATTGACCGTTGCAGCGGGTATAGAACCTGTATCTCTGACTGACCGTGTCGGTGCTCTAGCCAATTAAGCTATAGAACGATGTACCCGCTAGACCAAAAATTTTGATATGATGATTTTATATACGGTTCTAAGCGACCGTGGCGCCGTCTATAGTGAGTTCTTTACAGTGTATAAAATCACCATATCAAAAATTTCGATATGACAGGTACATCGTTCCACAACTTAATTGGTTGGACAACTGACACGGTCCGTCGGAGATGCAAGTGCGATCCCCGCTGGAACGGTCGATTTTTGATATTAGTTTTAAAAAAATGTTTAGAATTCCCTAATGTGTGGGTAACATAGAAATAAAATCGTACAAATTAAAAAAGCTATAAAATATATTATAATATAATAATAAATGTCTACAATGAATTATTATTAGATTTAAAGCTTCTAGCATTTTTATAATTGAATCGGTGATTGTTAAAACCCCACAAGTAACACTTTTTTTGAAATTATTTTTTTTGCATTTTTGTATCCCTTGTCTATGGTCAAATTTAGAATGAGTATTTTAACAACACAACTGCAGTCAAATCAGTACAAAAAAACGATCGTCAAAATGCCGTTGATTGTTAAAACAACATAACTTTTTCAAATATGTTGTTTTGACACTCAAGTTGGCAACACCGTCAATTCGCGCGCACAAATTAGAAAAAGTAGATAGGATCTATTCATTGGGGCAAATCATGAAAATTATTATTAGTAGCTCTCCATCAAAATTTCTTGTCCATCTTGTACAACCAAGTGATATAATCAACTTTAAAATATGGTGGAAGACATGGTTTAAAAAATCTTGTTTGTCAGAATGTTCATATGGGAGAAATGTGCCCAAAACTCAAAAGGTAAATTTTTTGATCTCAAAGTATTCTCATTTCATCCACACAGCAGATAATCCTGGAAATATTAAAGCATTAGAATATATTGACAATACAATGAATGCTTTAAACTTCCATTTGAGAATGTCCAAAAAATGTTGTTTGCCTGAACAGCTCACCCTTCCCATCAACCTTGCTTATTCAACAAAAAAGCCAATAAACTTTAAAAAAATTGGGGATGTAAGAAAATTAATACCCTATGTTCCTATAAAGTACAAAGAATTTTATGAAGATCTCCTACAATGGCCCACTACTAATTTAGAATGTACAAATGACATGGAAAGTGATTGCGAGTAACTGTTAGTGTGTTTATGTGCAAAATTTAAAGGTATTTCAATAAAATTAATAAGTAATCTGCTGTGTTTCATTAACTTTTCTTTCAGTTGTGTGTTAAAACAAAACATGTAACACGTTGATTGTAAAAACAACACAAGTGAAATTTTTTTTTTTTTAAATTAGTATACTAAACAAATTAAAAATTAAAAAAAAGTAAGCTATGGCTAGGTATATAAAAGAACTATAACATATAGCAATTATAAATATTTATATACAGTATATTATATTTAAATAAATAGATTTTAGTCTCTCCTGAAAAATTTACTCAAAGTTACTTGTGGGGTTTTAACAATCGCTAAATCAATTACATTTTTCCGAAGATTTATTACTTCCAAAACGATACTCAAATCGTTTTCAAATATATAATTATATACAATACTAGCTTCTCCCCGCGACTTCGTCCGCGTGGAACAGTTACTTGAAAAAAAACGGCCAGATTTTGAAACATTCTTCATTGGTGCTTCCGCTCCTATTGGTCTTAGCGTGATGATATAAAGCCCATAATAGCCTTCTTCGATAAATGGGCTATCTAATACTGAAAGAAGTTTTCAAATCGAATCAAGCAAACAACAAACAAACTTTTTAGCTTTTTAATTTTAGTATAAATATTCAATAAATAATCAAAATAATTCCATTAATTTTGCTCCAAAAGAACCCGTCTAGTGTTTCGTATAGCATAAATCAAATAACAGCTTCACCGACGCAGGAGACACTGTTTCCCCTTGGAAATCGCTCGTGATATTAGCCGGAAACCTTTTATTGCCCTATAACTTAATGGGGGTCCTACAATAATTCAGCCGTACATATAAAAGCCTCACATGCCATTAGCTGTGTGTATATGAACAGGAGTTTCTTTCTATTGGCCGTAATAAAATCGTATCTGTTGCAGAGGTCACTTTTATTTGTGTTTAGTGATTAAGTACAACGTCAAATTGTTGTTTGGGTATCTTTGTTCTTAGTAAATGTATAGTTTATTTCAAGTTTAAGTTAGTTTTGAAAATAATTTATTTTTTAAATTATCTATTATATTTTTTTTAATTATCTTTTATTTTTTTTATATTAGTGGCTGTTGCGCTGGCGGTTGCGGGTTCGATGGAGAGTGGAAGGTGTGATGATATTTGTTTTGGCCATACAGATGTTTTCCGTGGTCTGGGTGTGTATGCAGTCTTTGTGGGTCGTTATCATGTACACCTGATAACGATCGTCACTCATAGGAGGGAATATCCGCCAATCCGCATTGGAGCAGCGTGGTGGATTAAGCTCCGATCTTTTTCTTACATGGGGAAAGAGGCTTTATGCCCAGCAGTGGGATATTACAAGCTGAAGCGTTTATTTCTTTAGTTTCTATACTTCCTCGTAACAATATAAGGACTGTCATTTTTTCTTTGACAATAGGTTTTAAAAATGGATCACGTACATACATAATATAGTTCAGCACAAAAATTTTGGTTAAGTCAGTCCTTTGTTCCAAATTTATAATTCTACTAGTTAGTAAAAAGTTCAGTAAAAAATGATCAGTATATTTCATGACAATAAGAAATATTTACGTCACAGTCAATACTCGCGTCTTGGTATGTGTAATCAATTTTCTTTTCGTGTAAGACTTGGGCTGCAAACAATCGTATGGTTCGCTAAATTGTAATCGGTAACTATAGCCTATGGTCCGGACACATCTAACTAGAGTCTTAGCGAAACTCCGATTTGTTACGCGCTAGCGAGACTCCTGATCTTAGAGTATTCTCGAGAGGAGTGATATCTCCCGCTGTGATCTATCTAAATAATAAGTAACAATTATATTTTGCAGTATCACTAATGAGTCCTCATCATTCTTTGATATCAGTTAAAAATCAAAGCAAGGTGTAATGTATATCTCTTTGCATTTAATTAAACAGATATTACAAGTTTGTTAAGTTCAAAGAGCGTTTGTTCGTAGACGTCACACTTAAGACCTTAGCTACAGACATACATGATTCAAAGTGTACTGAAAAGATAAGACATTAAGTTTAAAATTCCTTCATGCTGCGTAATTAAATACTTTAATAATATAAATGTAAATTGTTTTACTTAATAATATGTTTTTTTTTTAAATAGTGACACCGGTAACGCTGGCTAACTGAAGTATTCTTTAGGGTGACGGGTAAAAGCCCGTAGTATGAAGCCATAAAGGATGGCAATCAATTTATTGTAACTAAACAATGACATAATCTTATACTATTAAACGAGCAATTCTTGTATATATATATATATATATATATATATATATATATATATATATATAATCTGAATCTCGGAAACGGCTCCAACGATTTTCATAAAATTTAGTATACAGGCGGTTTCGGGGGAGATAAATTCATCTAGCTAGGATTCATTTTTAGAAAATGTCGTTTTATCCCTGTTTTTAGGGAGTGAAAAAAATATCGTTAGAATACGAAGGTAAATTTCGAGTTTGTCAAGTCAGTTGCAATAGCTCGGTGAGAAGTCGGCCGGTCGGGATCAACCAAGAAGATCATGGTTCAAATCCCCATGTCCCTGATGAATTATTTTTTCTTTTTTTTTTCTAATTGCACTCGTTATTTTTTATTTAAATAGGCAGTTCTTATTTTTTATTATCATGTCGGTAAAATCGAAAAATCTTATTTATATTTTATCAATATGTAATTCGTGTTTAAATATAATTTCAAAACACACGATTTACTAAAAATACCGAGCTAAGCTCGGTCACCCAGGTACTATTTATTTAATTCTTTTAAATTTTTATACAACAACTGACGTCTGTAAATAAATAAATGAACGTATTTGACTTACAGACAAAATAGAAATACAAAATATTTACCATTTTTATTTTTTTAACTACACTTTGTTCATTTTTTTTTTCTTCAAATATATTCACACTGGCTGTGCCCGCGGTTTCACACGCGTTAATTTGAAAAAAATAGCCTATAGCCTTCCCCGATAAATGGGCTATCTAACACTGAAAGTATGTTTCAAATTTGACCTACAGTTCCTGAGATTAGCGCGTTCAAACAAACAAACAAACTCTTCAGCATTATATTATTAATATAGATGTATAACCGATGATTTGTGTAATTTAATGACATATTTTTATAATAGTTTATCATATTTATAATAGTTAATAGTTAGAAACGCAGTGCACTGTTAAACTGTTAATTGTATTTACTGTATTGTTTATCACATAAATTGTATTATTGTTCTGTAATTAAATCAATAAATAAATCATTATGTGGATAATGAGGAGTCCCCTGGACTTCTCTCCACCTTACTCTCCTCAGGAACTTAACTACTACTACTTGAAACCTTTTACTTAGTTGTGATCATCTATAAGGTTAAGATATTTCTACAGTCAAGTATGGTAAAATCAAAAATCAAAATCAAAAACAGCTTTATTCAAATAGGCTCCAAGATCACTTTCGAATCGTCATCCTACAAATTAAAACTTTAAAAATAAATTATAATATTTGTAGAAGTAAAGCTACCACCGATTCGGAATGTAGATTCTGCAGAGAAGAATCGGCAAGAAACTCCGCAGTTACTCTTTTGAAAAATAATATATAAACTGTGTTTTAATACTTTGTTATAGAAAATTTAATCGCTTACGCCTCAACATAGTATAAATAATACACTTCCAATCTAGTATTCGATTTGCGTGTCTCATTTCAACATTCTGAATTACTTTGGGATAGTTCAGATGCTTGTTTGTAAAGTTCAGGCCGCAATCACGCGAACTTTATGAGCTATATGGAAATGAATCAAGGAATTTTATGCCCTTTATCGTGAACACAGATAAAAACGACCTCAGTCCTAAAAGCTTGAAAGTAATAAAATTTCGTTGTACAATGACTCGTTTTATTTGTTCCATTACTAATTATAGTGGTAGTAAATTCGCAATGTATAACACTAATACATAATATGATCGTAGCCAGTTTTTGGGATGGTGTTTTGTTATTAAGCAACTTTAATTTGTTTCTTGTAACAAAATATGTAAGAAAATATTTACATGTATTTTTTTTAGTTCAAAAGATTGTCTCAACTATGTTTCAAGAGTCTAAAGGCGTTTGTGTCATTTAACTAAACAAATTAGATAAGAAGCAACATAAAAATGATATCAAAGAAAATTAAAAATGAAATACAAAGGCACTAAACACAATATGGAAACGATTATACAGAGCATCGCTAAATGCTACACGTTTCAGTAAAGGCTTATACTAAACTATCACTTTTAATATAAAAGAGTTAACCGCTTAATGGATATTGTACAGTTTTTTTTATTGTTCTGACAAATGAAACAATTCAATTGTGTGTTTACATCAGATAAGAGGTTGATTGAAGTACATTATTGTATTAAGGTTATTAAATGGTAGCTTTTAAAATTGTTATAGTACAAATTAACTTCAGTGTAACGTCCTGCGGGATTTGTACTTTTTTATATAGATACCGTTGATAAATGAAAACTTTTTGCATTTTCTAACTGTTAATCGTTATCATCATAATTATTAATTAATACATTTAATTTTAACTTCAAATGAATATCGACTTTACAGATACGGTAAATAAAATTGTTTTTCATATGAACACTTCATTAGTACATTATTTTAGAATGTTATAAGGCTAGCAGAGCTCTGAGTGGTTACAACGCTATGTCATCTATAATCATTTCTTTTTAAACGATAGATTCGATCGATTTACATCTTCTTCTATAATATAAAAATGAGTCGCTGAATGTGTTGCTAAGCGCAAAACTCGAGAACGGTTGGACCGATTTCGCTAATTCTTTTTTAAAAATATTCCTTGAAGTACGAGGATGGTTCTTACGGAGAGAAAAATTCTAAAAAAAAAAAAATTAAATTTTCTGAAAAAGTCTAAAAACAACACTTTTCTATACTCCCATACAAAAGATTTGTGATAATACTTAAAAGTCACTGTTAGGCGATACGAAGTTCGCCGGGTCAGCTAGTACTATATAGAATTTAACTTAAAGATATAATTTTAATCTATAAATTAAGCTTACACATAATAAGCGTTAGGCAAGTAGAAAAATTACTTTTTTTTTGAGATTTTATGATCTGAAAAAATTTACCTGGAGTTTTGTTAGTTATTTATAGTCACTGATTTATCATTTGGATACGAACCCTAGTTGTTTCTATATTATTACCGATCACATTTAATCTATCCTCCGGCCCGTTGGATCGACGATCTACTTAAGATAGCCAGTGTAGGCTAGATAAGGATTGCGGAAAACCGGGATTTCTGGCGCGAACTTGGGGAGGCCTATGTCCAGCAGTGGACTACAATAGGCTGAACTGAAGATTTGATGTATTCATTTTGTCCAAAAAATAATAGCGTATCATCTGATAAGTTCGTCGTATTACTGATATTGTAACAAGTAAGTTTGTAATATATTGTTATCATATATACCTGATAGCGACCTATACTGATTTTTTTTTATGTCACTAGGTCGGCAAACAAGCGTACGGCTCACCTGATAGTAAGCGATTACCGTAGCTTATAGACACCTGCAACACCAGAAGCATCGCAAGCGCGTTGCCGACCAATCCCCCCAGGAGCTCTGGTCACCTTACTCACCAATAGGAACACAAAACTGCTTTAAAACAGTATTATTTTGCTGTGATCTTCTGTAAAGTCGAGGTACTGCCCCAGTCGGACTGCTCCATATTTTGAGCAGGAAATTTCTACTGTGCCCTACCTCAGTTACTGATAGACTGATAGAGATGACTGGAATATATCCACCAAGCTACAATCGAGCAGTGTGGTGGATTAAGCTATGATCCTTCTCCTACATGGAGAAAGAAACCTATATAGCCCAGCAGTAGGATGTAACAGGCCGAATCGTATCGTCGTAAGTTTATGAAATGTCCTCATTTTTGAAATAATTACATGCTTTCAAAGCGACTTTGACGCTTGCCTGTAAAACAAAAGCGTTATTGTACTGAGTTGCGTATTAAGTATTACGTCACGTAGAGTGTATATGTGCGCTTTATCTTTCAGAAGTAGAAATATAGTAGGAATTTTTACTTTGAATGTGTTATATTTCTCTACGTAAGCATTATTTATCTAAGAGAATATAACTCTAATTGACTATGTTTTTATGACTTCAAATGTTTATAACTCTAAAGAAATGTGAATGATAATATCTTCAATAATAATTATAAAACAACTTGTTTTTTAACCGACTTCCAAAAAAGGAGGAGGTTCTCAATTCGACTGTATTTTTTTTTAATGTATTTTACATCAGAACTTTTGACCGGGTGGACCGATATCGACAATTTTTTTAAAACGAAAGGTGGTGTGTGTCAATTGGTTCCATTTAAATTTATTTGAGATCTAACAACTACTTTTCGAATTATATCTAATAATGCGTTTTTACTTGACGCTTTTTTCGTCGACCTACGTTGTATTATACCGCATAACTTTCTACTGGATGTACCGATTTTGATAATTATTTTTTTAGTTGGAAAGGGGATATCCCTAGTTTGGTAACATGATAAGGAAACCAGGATCTGATGATGGGATCCTAGAGAAATCGAGGGAAACTCTCGAAAATCTGCAATAACTTTTTACTGGGTGTACCAATTTTGATAATTTTTAATTTAATCGAAAGGTGATGTTTATCATGTGGTTTTACATATAAATTTTATCGAGATCTGATAACTACTTTTTGAGTGATCTTTGATAACGTGTATTACTTGTCGATGAAGTTGAAGTCGGTTTTTTTTTCCTTTGCGAGCAAACATTGTGTTTACAATTATTTATATAATTTTTTTTATTATAAAAAATATGTAATCTTAAGTAAACTTATTCCTATGCTTATCATTGCTTCCGTGATATCCTCTATACATTTTTTTCATAGGCCTCTTTCCTCATGTAGGAGAAGGATTCTAGCTTAATCCACCACGCTGTTCCAATGCGGGTTGGCGGATATATTCCCTGCTATGAGTAACGATCGCTATCAAGTGTACATACATGTACGTAATTGCAAGAAAATAATGCGTAGGTGTAGAATAACTATAATGTAATATAATAAAACATAATTTATTCGCACATACTATAAAAATAAGTGATTGTGCTTTTTAAACTAAATAAATCTATGACAAGGTTCTAATAACCAGAATCTGCGCTACGGCTACAAGCGTTTAACAACTTTTTTGACATTATAACAACAAAATTAACCTATCACTATTACTTAACACTTTCCTCTGAATAGTATCGGATCGAGCAAAGTTCTGAACCGCATGTGAAGTCACGCCCGCGAGATCAAAGCCTGGGAATGTATGCAGAGAACGCAACAGACGTCGTGCTGGATGAGCGAAAGAATACCTAGTAAAAAGAATATGTATCAAGCGACTTAAAAACTTGTTATTAATTCGATTGAATTAGATATTTTAGCGAAAGGAATATTATTTAAACATCATTTGTCAAACAAAAGACTGGTTAGAAACACACAGTTTAGACTTTAATTTTAATGTGCACCTTAAGAAATTGCAACACTTATCCGTATTGTAGTTTACGTTTCAGCCTGTAATATCCCACTGCTGGGCATAGGCTTCTTTGTTCATGTAGGAGAAGGATCAAAGCTTAATTCACCACGCTGCTCCAATGTGGGTTGGTGGATATATTCCCTACTATGAGTAAAGATCGCTATCAGGTTTACATGATAACAACCGGGACCGACGACGTAACGTGTTCTCCATGGCACGACGGGAAGACCCACAAGGACTGCACAAATACCCAGACCACGGAAAAGATCTTTATGGCCAATATAAATGTTTGTCATCTGCGGGGATCGATCCCGCAACCGCCAGCGCAACAGCCACATACCAGTGCGGTGACCGTTGCGACAACACGTCGTCGTTTTGTAGTTTAATTTTATTTTATTGTGTAATTAGTTTTAACAAATATTGGTAATGATGAATAAATGTCTATGGGCTGCCATAGTTAAATAAAAATAACCACGGAATTCAAGGATAAAGAACATAAAATAATGACCATAGAATACTAGAATTTATTTATTTTTAAATCTAGTCAATAGTAATAGTAAATCTCCTGGCTCTATTTTGTTATACTCTAATTCTGTAAATTCGTGTAGTTCGTATCATTTGATTAAATCTTAAGAGGCAATTTGGAATTTAGATTGTAAGCTTATAGACCATTAGAAGTCGATACATTTCAAAGGTCAATACAAGTAATTGAATTTAAATTAAAACGGTTTGTCTTGTAAAACTTTAGAGAACAATGTAAAATGTTTTAGAAAATTCAATTTGAGCCAAACACCAAGGTCAGACATTGAAATATGTATACTTATCATTTTTGTTTTCTCATTTCATATTCTTTGAAGGAACTTCAAAATCCCCATTTTGCTATTATACGTATAATTATGTTTCAAAATCCCTTATAAAATAGTAAAGAAATATTGTGCAAAGCGGTTAAATCGTAAGAGGCGACTAAGGGATAACACAGTTCCACTACCGCCTTGGAACTTAAAAAGCCTACCGATGGCGGGTGAACCATCCAACTGCTGGTTTTGAAATACGCAGGTCGAAGACGGGCAGCAGCGTCTTCGGCGTGACAAAGCCTGCCCTGCGGTCACCAACCCGCCTGCCCAGCGTGGTGACTATGGGCAAAACACATGAGCTTACTCCATTTTTGGCGCGAACTTGTGGAGACCTATGTCCAACAGTGGAATGTATTAGGCTGAAACGATGCGGTTAAATCTATATATAAATAAAAATGAATGTTGCTAAGCGCATAAATCGAGAATAGAAAGAAAGAAAGAAAGAAAGAAAGACATTTATTTGAGATACACGAATAGCTTGACCAATTTGGCAATTTTTTTTTGTATGTTCCTTAATGCCCACGGAAAGTTTTAATACAAAAAAAAATGAAGTTTTTATATTTCTTTAATTTTGACCATTGACAGAACGAAGTCGGTCCGGGCAGCTTGTCTTAAAATAAATATAGATACATCCATAACATTCGTTAACTAATTTAAATTTTATTCATTTTATATTTTTTCACTTGGAGCTTAAACCAGAATTAGTTGACACGCTCTACAACGTAGCTCATTTTACTCTAAAGAATTTCTTTTGTTTAAAAGTTTTAGAGAGCAAAATAGAGGGATTTTAATCAACTAAGTAAATACGTGGAGTAAGGATATGAAAATAAATTCTGCGAGTTCGAGTCTTCTAACATTGTCAACGTGTGTAAGTTTTGATAATAAGCCTGTACTAATTTTATTAACTTACAGTTATATATTGCTACAATTTTGTATGTTTGGTATAAATTGATTTCTTCTGATATAAACTGGCCAATATTTTTGATGCTAGATTTAATAAGGTACTTATTGAAAAAAAGAATAGTTTTGGTTTTAAATTATCTATATAAATAAAAATGAATGTTGCTAAGCGTATAACTCGAGAATGTATCAGCCGATTTGGATAATATATTTTTTGTATGTACCTTCAGAGCCACGGAAGGTTTTAATTATAAAATAAAAGAAGAAAAAAATAATAATTAAAAAAATTACTATTAACTTTTGACAGAACTAAGTCTGTCCGGGCAGCTAGTAATAAAATAAAATCCTTCACGAATACTCGCTTTTTCGCAAATCGTTACACATTGGTGATTTTTTCATACTAAAAAATAAGTACATTAAAATGGAGATAAAATAAATTTCAAGACAATAAAAATATGCCTTAAAAACTTTCTCTTTATCGCGAAGCAATTTCATCTTGTAATAATTCAAAAAGTTACTCGTTATAAGCGACAGACTATTTTTAGTTTTAATTAATTTTCATATAAAAGCGTTTTGTTCGCTGATATCGAGCGGTCAAAGTTTTTTTTTTTCCTTTTATGCTTCAATTTTCGTTTGTAATAGAATTATTATGTATTTAATATTATGACCATGTCGCCGCAAAAGAACATGGGCCAATTTCCAACCAGTTGGGCTGACGACTTTCGAAAGCTTTTTATTTAAATAAATAAATAAATGTCTACACAATACACATACGGTCGTCTGTTCCTAAAGTAAGCAACTTAATACTTGTGTTATAGGTAACAACCGACAGGTATAGCTATATTTTTTTCGATAAACATACTTATAAATAATACATATGTAAATATAAAAATAAATATATATGTATTACACACAGACTCGGGATGGGAATCGAACCCCCAACCACCGGAGCAGAAAGTAGGGTCACTACAAACTGCGCCAACGGGCTAGTCGAGCTACTTAAGCGTAGGTACTATAAGTGTTTGTAGAAATTCCCACATCACCAAAAGATTTTTACGATTTCCTAAAGCCTTGGTGTTTTATCCATCCATATTATAACATTAGTGAATCTTTCACTTTTCAAATATCTTCCATATATTAATGTAATATTTGAAGGCTTACCTTGCAACTTTGTGTTAAAATTATAAGCGTAAAATCCTATACGAATGTCGTGTAACATAAATTTCAGTAAGGCCACGTGGCTCTAGAAAATTCGGTGCATAAATTTAACTGGCGGGTAGGCGGAGATGGCCATGGCGTAATTAGCAACCGTGATAGTCGCGTGTCCATTTGAGGGAGGTATTTTTCGAATCTTTACGAATAAAAAATATGGTACCTACTTGAACCTACTAATCATACAAGTAGTATTTAGATAATATTTTTGTACTTGAACCTGATAACTTACTTGTATTAGTTGTACTTGTATTAGTTTTTTTTTTAATTATGCTGTTTTTTATTTCAATATAACATAAGGACAATTCAGCTTCACGTAGGTTATCGGTTAGTCTCGCAGTTTAATTTCAACAAATAAAAATATATGTCCATAATTATTTATCAATTATTATTATGGGATTATTTCTATATTTAAAAATGGATTTAAGTTTAAATTTCAATACCTAAGAGTACTGATTCTATTAAAGTTTTAACAAATTTAATATTAATAAACGAACAAAGGAAAGACTAAATTAATTTTCAAGAATTTAAATCGAAATTAATTTTAAAACAGTTTCTTTCATTATAACTTAACCTTTCTGTTTAGTAAAACCCGAAACGAAAATATTTAATTCTAAAACTAATTTCAACTGATGCTACAATTTTCAGCTTTTACTACAAAAATTAGTTTACTTTCAAAAGTTTGATTCATATTTAATGACACAACTCGTACGTTGGGACGTCAGCCCGTAAAACTAATTTTCATATCTATAACCGACTTTGAAGAGAATGAGGTTCTATATATTCTAATGCATGATTTTTGTGACATATCTATATAATGTTAATTATTATTTATTTTAATATTCCTATGGGTGTTCTGTAACTACATCGTGGAAATTAGGGTATAATTTTTCTTTTTTTTGTCTTTGAAACACTATAAATTAATTCACAAATAAAACGTGGATTGAGTGTTAAGGAGTAATAAAAAAAATATTTAAAAAAGCGTGTAAGAAGAATTGCGTAAGACGTACGGTAAAATGTATTTCCGTTGTTCGGCTTGATAAATAGCTTGATAGCGGCGGAAAAAACCGGTTTGTTTTATTTTTTTATTTTTTCTTTATAATAAAAAGTATTTAACTTTATAATCAGTACGAGGAAATTTTCCTTTAAATTTATACAGATTGTGGTTTCATTGTTATTTTAAGATTTTTAAAACTTGACAATCTGTCAACTATCAAATTTTACTATCACCAGTTGTGGATATAGGTCGCCCTTAAAAGCAGGAGGTAGAATAGGTCATTAAGACATGTTCCATCTCAATTAAAAAAGTACAAATTTTAGATAAATTTTTGCAAATAGAAATATCTCATAAATACAGTGGAATTCGAAGGTGGAAAAAAATAATATATCACACACAAACACACACACACACACTTCAGCCTATCGCAGTCCACTGCTGGAACTGGTGAACTCATATGTTTTACCCGTAGTCACCACGCTGGGCAGACGGGTTGGTGACCGCAGGGCTGGTTTTGTCACACCGAAGACGCTGCTGCCCATCTTCGGCCTGAGTATTTCAAAGCCCAGCAGTTGGATGGTTAGCGGCCGGCTTTTTAAGTTCCAAGGTGGTAGTGAAACTGTGTTATCACGATACCCACGGGAAAAGAGGGGTGGCTATATTCTTTACTGCCGTAACCACACAGCAGAAAAGAATTATATATATATATATATATATATATATATATAACTTTTATAGAAATAAAAAAAAAAAAACTTCAACAGGAAAAATAAATACGACACACAGTTCACTCATCTTATAGTAATTTATCTATAATAGTGCGTATTTACTTGAATCTTTTTTCGTGTACCAACGTTGTGTTACTGGTCGATGGTATTGAAGTTTTTTTAACCGACTTCCAAAAAAGGAGGAGGTTCTCAATTCGACTGTATTTTTTTTTTTTTTTTTTTTTTTTTTTTTTTTTATGTATGTTACATCAGAACTTTTGCCCGTGTGGACCGATTTCGACAAATTTTGTTTTAATCGAAAGGTTTTGTGTGCCAATTGGTCCCATTTAAATTTATTTGAGATCTAACAACTACTTTTCGAGTTATATCTAATAATGCGTTTTTACTTGACGCTTTTTTCGTCGACCTACGTTGTATTATACCGCATAACTTTCTACTGGATGTACCGATTTTGATAATTCTTTTTTTGTTGGAAAGAGGATATCCCTAGTTTGGTACCATGATAACGAAACTAGGATCTGATGATGGGATCCCAGAGAAATCGTGGGAAACTCTCGAAAATCCGCAATAACTTTCTACTGGATGTACTGATTTTGATAATTCTTTTTTTGTTGGAAAGGGGATATCTGTAGTTTGATACCATGATAAGGAAACCAGGATCTGATGATGGGATCTCAGAGAAATCGAGGGAAACTCTTGAAAATCCGCTATAACTTTTTACTGGGTGTACCGATTTTAATAATTTTTAATTTAATCGAAAGCTGATGTTTGTCATGTGGTCACATATAAATTTTATTGAGATCTGATAACTACTTTTTGAGTAATCTTTGATAACGCGTAGTTACTTGACTATTTTGTCGTCGATCTACGTTGTATTACTCGTCGATGTAATTGAAGTCGGTTTTTTTTTTCGTTTGCGAGCAAACAAAATTATTTTTTTTTCGTTTGCGAACAAACAAAATTATACTTTCAGTTTTCTATTCTTCTAGTACTTTTTAGTGTATTGCCTTACGATATTATTAAAAAAAGAAAAAAAATATTACTAGTATTTTTCCTGAAGACGAAAATGTTAATAAAAAACAAATAGAGGGCATTTATATTTTTTTAGTATGATAAAAACGTATATTTATTGACGTCGGTCCGCTGATATATGAATTATACATATATGCCAATAAATAATTATGGCTTACTTAAACCAGCAGAAGAAACGTATAAAAAAAGCAATCAAATTGAGAACCTCTCTGGAACCTCTTTCGAAGTCAGTTAAAGAGAAAAATCGAGAACCTCCTTTTTTGGAAGTTAGTTAAAGATAAATCGTCATTACCTAGCCTGTGATATCGTATATTGATTACAAGGGATTACAAAACTTGTTCAAGATGCTAAAGTTACAAATTAAGTAACTGATCGATAATTTTAACATGTGGACATTTTGAAAATATAAGAAATACGTAAAAATTATCCTGCACGCTGCTGATAACTTACTTACCTATATACTGGCTAACTATACGCCTACTACATCTTAAATTTTAATTATCAATTTCTTTATTACGATACTTATATTCCTCTACACCTCTTTATACTTATTATTTTTATTTTTCAAAAAATTTATGTTACTTTCCAATTTCCGAAACAGTATATTCAAAGCTTCAGCCGTCAAACAAACGGAAGGTCGAACGCTAGGTCGTTATTTACTGTGTAATAATGCATATTCTGATTAATTAAGTTTGTATTCACGGAGCAAATATTTTGATAAATTGTGATGTTAATTATGTTTGTTTATTTGCTACGAGCAAAAGTTTCGTAAAATATTGAGTTTATGTCAATATTTGTTATTTTTATTGTACACTAGATCATACTTAAGATTTCACTTAAGATTGTCATCGAGTACAAGTTAAAAAATCATTTGAACTAAAGTGAAAAAAGTTTACCCTAACGATTAAATATGTAAACTAAAAATTTTCAGATTTTATATACATATATAGGAAGAGCTGTGAAATAAGGAATTGAAAAAATGATTTCTGAAACGTCAACAATTTTTAAATTACTGATCCAATTACAGTATAAGCAATAAAATCAGCTGGAACTACGTAACAGATGCGATAGCCTCGTGTCCCGGACCTTTCTGGATACGAAATGAAAACCCGTATTTTCGCGTAATAGGCCTACTCAAAGAATAAACAGTGTGACCGAAATGGTATCGCTTTTATACCTTTACGTATTATAATCAAACCATAGGACCCACCTCCCGTTACCATGGTTGCTGCAAAGTGTCCGAAACGTTGGGCATCTAAAAACTTAATTAACCGCGATAAAATCCGAAAAAGTCGTCATGGTTTTTCAACAAATAAAATTGCGAATAACGAATATTTATTGTTTAAGCGCTAAACTGTAACTAAAATATATTGTTTAATAACTAAAAAATAAAAACACGTTTCATTTAAAATGCGCCAAGCAACATGTATCAAAATGTTTTTTTTTTTTTTCTTGCAATTGTATGTATAATTCGTGATTATTAAAATTTTAATCACACATCAGTCATTCTTATTTTCGGAAATACAGATTGCATAAATTCAGTAATGATTGATACCACATCCATGAAACTATTTGTTCTTATGAGCTAAGGTATAGGCGAAAACGTTCGACTATTGTCGAGACTATTCGGGATTCAAATAATGAAGGGTAAAGAATGGAAGCTGAATCGAGAATGGGTTATTGTACTGCTTTGACAATTTGCTGGCGCCTTCTTTGGACAGACTGTCTTTTAGTTGGCGACGATTACAGAAAGGATTTGTGACCGACCGTTGGCTTTATTAAATTGTAATTAATATTATCTGTCTTTAGGTGTCTTAAAATCACTTGAATAGTATGAAATTAAATTCTTATGAATAAGAAAGTTTTACTGTGTGCTTACGACAGTAAAGAATATAGCCACTCCCTCTCTTTCCGTGGGTGTCGTAAGAGGCGACTAAGGGATAACACAGTTCCACTACCACCTTGAATATTAAAAAGACGACCGATGGTGGGATAACCACTCAACTGCTGGTTTTAAAATACACAGGCCGAAAACAAACAGCAGCATCTTCGGTGCGACTAAGCCAGCCCTGCGGTCACCAACCCGCCTGCCCAGCGTGGTGACTATGGGCAACACACGTGAGTTCACGCAATGCTTTGGCGCGAACTTGTGAGGCCTACGTCCAGCGATGGACTGCGATAGGCTCAAGTAATGAAGGCGGTATAATATTATACTGCTTTCAAGCAGTGTTGTGTTCATGTGGTGATTAAGGTACCAAAGATCCTGGGGGAATCAGGGGTGGGATCGGCAACTCGCTTTCGATGTTTCTGGTGTTACAGGCATTTATATATATATAAATTAAAGCTACGGTAATCGCTTACAATCAGGTAAGCCGTACACTTATTTGCCGACCTAGTCGTAAAAAAATTTCTATTTGTATTCATTTAAGGTAATTCAGTTAGTACATATGTACATAATTATGATATTGGTTTGATTTTGTGTTCTTGGTAAGATATAATATATATAACATGAGAACGCTAGATTTTTTCATATCGTTGTGGTGGTAGCACATCGCTGCTTGACGGCTTGAGAGCAGTTTTATTTTGATGTATTACTTCCCCAGTTGGGCCGTTTTAGTTTATAAGTAAGACTTACCCTTCTACTCTACCTCAATAAAACTCTACTAGAAGAAGAAAAATTTGTAGTCTTGGTAGCAATATAATATGACTGAACATAATACAAAAAAAAAAAATAACAATGGCTTTTATATAAAATATATAAATATTTTCAATTACATTTTATATAATGTTGAAATATAATATACCATTCGCAATATCTTCACCAAATGATAAAAGGTCAGAAAATGTTCATTCTTTACAATCTTTATGGGCACAAAATACTTACTAAAGTATTCCGCTGTCGAGTCACAATTTTGCACTGTGCAATATGATATTGCGACATAAATAATGTATCCGCTTTCGTATTTTTAAGGAGATGAAACAAGCATTGGCTGTGGTGATAAGCTTGGCACGATATTACTATATTAGATGATTATATAGGAATGACTAATACCCATCTTTCAATTTTCAATTATTCTTTTTTGCCTTCTGATCCGGGTGTTTAGGGTCTGCAATAGTGGAATTATATGTATTTATTATTATTTTTATTGTCAGAAAGGTTATTTGACTTCTTATCCTTAGGGTTACTACAATAACCCATACTTAGGATAATCATCCGGTTTCCTTAATATATTATAGGTACCTAAGTATGCCACGAATGCTTGACGAAGAAGGAATGACTCTTGCAGCCGAACTGGCTCCACACGTATCGACTCGTCATTCCTGTATGCCTAGCCAGTGATGTCGAGACGA
This sequence comes from Melitaea cinxia, assembly GCF_905220565.1. Classification (NCBI taxonomy): domain Eukaryota; kingdom Metazoa; phylum Arthropoda; class Insecta; order Lepidoptera; family Nymphalidae; genus Melitaea; species Melitaea cinxia. The sequence goes on along the minus strand of NC_059397.1, from coordinate 2,846,504 downwards.
TGGCGCAGAGCTTAAACAACTCTGCGTTTTTTCCTGAAGAGTGTCCTAGGGACACAGTGTCTGTCTGACACTGTCTAAACCGTCTGTAATAGAGGGACTAAGGCCAATGATGATGATATATTTATATATACTCAATAAAAAAATAGCCATGTCAGTCGGCTCTTACACAGAATTTTTATTACCTAGCATTAAGTTGTTTACTTTATAAACATAATTATGACCGTTTCTGTTTTATAGACATTTTATTTATTATTTTTCGAGTAATGATCATTATATCAAAATGTATCTCTTTATCACGTCACCCTGCTCTTGTTATAGTATTTTTGTTACTGTGTATTTCTGTGTATTTTTTCTGTTCTTTATTTTATACCTCAATAGATTAGAGAAAGTAAAAATTGACTTTCAGTGATTTTCTCTTATTTTTAACGTCCGATTTGTTTATTAATTACAATATATTTATATAATACTATATATATACATTTATAAATACAGATCAAAATCATTCTATTCCTTTTAGCCTTTGATGTTTAGACATAAATACAAAAGATATTGTATTATTAATATTTATTTACTATACTTTAACCAAAACAAAATTTACTATAAGACAAAACTACGTAATGAAAATAAATATTTCATTATATATTAATAAAGAGTTACGATTTATTACGCTCAGACCACAAGTAGCTCATCCGCTGCACGGCTCATTAAAAGTTTAATTAAAGTTTGTCTCACTCGGGAGTCGAATGTATAAACCTTGAGCGGGAATATTGCTCGGAGATAGAACTCTGTGCCAAATATAGATCTTTATTAACTTGTAACTGCATTTACTTTGCAAAATATATTACTCAGTTGGTTTTCTTCCACTAGTGGTCGTTTTGAGACTTGCTTTTTATTTATGACACCCTGGTAGATGAAATAATTTTTCACATTTTGTTTTATATTCTTCTTATAATATCACAAAGTGATTAATTTCGTCTATATGTTTGCCGTCTTGCCTCTGATATTTAGAAGTTAAGCTACAGATGACAGTTTAAGTTCTAGGTTTAATTATAAAAGTGTTTAATTGATACACATAAATTCGCTATAAATCAATAGAAAAAATTAATAAACGCACAACTTATAATTACAAAACTTGGATCGAAGCGAGATGATGCATTCGGTCAGTCATTTGAAAAATTTTATTCCAAAGTTTTTTACTAATTAGCACTACTATTTCTCAATATATACCTTTACATTTAATTTAGTTTGATACAAAAGGACTATATCAGTAATTAAACGAAAAATGTTAGAATGTGAAAATGTGAAAATGTAACCTCATTAGGAACAATGTTAAATCTTAGCTTCATAATAAAATAATTTTATATTTGTAATTATTGTAGATGTGTAAAGCTCACATTTACACAATTAGTCTATGTCATAATTATATTACTTTTGTTTTGTTAATATATCTATAGTAATTTTATAAAGCTGAAGAGTTCGTTTGTTTTAACGAGCTAATCTCAGGAACTACTGGTCCGATTTGAAACATTCTCTCAGTGTTAGATAGCCCGTTTATCGAGAAAGGCTAAAGCTATCATCACGCTAAGACCAATAGGAGTAGAGCACCAAGGAAGAATGTTTCAAATCGTTTTTTTTTTCTTTTGAGATCTTCCGCCGCGTGCGCTGCGTAAACAGCTTAAGCGCTGGTTAAAGTTAGTGTTAGCCCAAAGTAACTATTCCACGCGGACGACGTCACGGACAGAAACTAGTTACGCATATTTTTATCCATATTAATCTCTAATAGCAATTCCTCGCAAGCAAGATTTTATTATGATAATATTCTGTAACAAAATACGTCTAAAATTTCTTTTTACGTAAAAATAAATATACAATAATTATACGAAACTAGAAAATAATTACAAAATGTTAAAAAAAATCGAATAAATATGTATTATATAAGATAAAGACGTTTTATTAACCGATAATTAAAATCTAAAGGTACGGTCATTTGCCTAATTGCTTTGAAAAGGTCGCCCTTTGAAGAGGTATTATTATACGATAATAATTACTGGGGAGCAAAATGTATAGGCACGTCTCATTTCTCTCGATGCCAGTAATAAAGTATCCTACGAATGGTTGATGAGTTTTTATCATTAATTTTTTTGTCAATACACATAATTATGTTATAATGTATACCAAATTATATGATGCGATACATAATTGCTAAAAACATTTTTGCGCTACATTAGAGAGTGGTATGTTATTAAATCACCAACCCGCCTGCCCAGCGTAGTGACTATGGGCAAAACATATGAGTTCACTCCATTTTTGGCGTGAATTCGCGGAGGCCTATGTTCAGCAGTGGACTGTATTAGGCTGAAGTGATGTAATTTAATATCATTCTAAAAGTTTCAGATGTTCAGATAATAGATACAGGAAACTTTGAAAAAATGTGCGTAGCAATTTAAAGCGAGTGTGATTGCGTTGTAATTTAGTGTGAATTAAACTCGTTATTATTCTACGTCTGTCTCGCGCGCACATGTGCGCTTATCTTTTTTTAATATCACGTCACGGATTTGCAACCGACTTAAAAAAGGAGGAGGTTATCAATACGACTGTATTTTGTTTTACGTGTCCACTTTTCGAACTTTTTACTGGGTGTACCGATTTTGTTGATTTCTATTTTAATCGAAAGGTGATCCTTGTCAGTGGTCCCATTTAAATTTAATCGAGACCTGACAAGTACTTTTTTTAGCTATTGCTCGCTAATTATACGTATTTATCTGACTTTTTTATTATTATAACTCATAACTTTTTAGTGGGTGATAATTTTTTTATTAATCAAAAATTGGTGCTTGTTACATGGTCTTCATCATCATCATTATCATCATCATCATCGTCATTTCAGCCTATTTCAGTCCACTGCTGGACATATGCCTCCACAAATCGCGCCATTTGAGTGTTGCCCATAGTTACCACGCTGTACACGCGGGTTGGTGACCGACAAACAACCAACCACATGGTCTTATTTAAATTTAATTGAAACCTGACAAGTACTTTTAAGCTATCTCTAATAGTACGTATATACTTGACTACCTACGTTACTTTATTCGACTACCTACGTTGTATGATTGGTCAATTCAATTGAAGTCACAAGTATGATACGTATATGTCTTCTAGAAAGTTTTTATTTAACTGACGTTAGTTTTTTTTTATACTTAAAATAGATAGATCTAGCGTGTAGTAAAATGCATATTTTTTATTATTTTATTTTCAATATATCTCACATGGCTGACTTGTTACAATTGATTGTAATATAAAAAAATAATTTACAATATAATATTATTATTAAAAAAAAAATATATTTTAGTTCTCATATTATTTTAGTATTATTCATTTCCAAACCACATCTTTATACGTTGATAACTTAAGCCATAAATCATATCTACCTCCATGCAATCTTTAATACATTTGATTGTTTACTCCTCGGAACAGTCAGCGGTGGCGCGGTGCCAATAAGATTGGCAGCAATTTATATCATTAATTACTCCTATATTTCTCGTGATGGCAATCGATAGAATCATAAAAATGTCATTGGCGTTTATGTCAAAAATTCCGCTTCATTTTTTAAATCTTATTTATTGTGAGGCTGTTTACACGTTTACGTCGATATTTTTTAACTGTTCGTTAGTAAGGGTGGGTACTTTATAACGGACAGTTAAATTATATTGTTTTTCGATTGTTTTATTGATATAATCTTTAGTAGCTGAATGTATGGGATAACTTTTTTGCAATTGCATTAAGAGATTACCTAATAATAACAAAATTTTTAGAATTTCTTGTATGGAATTAAGGCAATGAGTAGTATAATCGTTGAATCTTTCAACTCAATATCAAAACTTTAACTGTCACTGTTTTTCACTCTTTGAAACATAATTGAAACAGGTTGAGGGTAGTTCCTAATTTTGTATAATAATAAGTAATAAACATAACATTAAGATATTCAAATTGAAAGACACTTTTTAATATTATCAAAACAACAACTTTACTATTTTTTTTTTTTTTATTTCTTGTGACAATTAATACACGAGTATAAAATTGTTAGTAATTTCGGAATAATGTTAAATGAGTTATTTAATATTTGTGAATATTAAATGACGTATAATGTTTTATCGCTTCATTCACGCTCGGTTTATTTGTGCTTACTTTTTTTTGTGTTTGGAATTTTATAGCTCATATAAATGCCACATGTCTTTTAAGTACGTCACACATAGTTCTCACCGGTGCTCTGACCATATCCCGTGACGCTGTCATCTGCGCACTGACGGCGTGGCAATTCACTGTCACCTGTTTACCGATTACGTTATATGCCTTATGTTCTCGTCGTGCTTTGCGGTTTTTAAGCTTATATCTACGTACGTATGTAGGGCACACACGCAAAGTCTGACCTAATGATTAGTTCACTACATTTAGAACTGGTAGTTAGTTTTTTAACTAATTTTTACACTTATGTGCAGTACTATATAAGACAAAATTAGAAAATACCGTCAAATCGAAAAGCTCCTACTTTTTTTGAAGTCGATTAAAAACGATTTGTTCTGTTACCGTACTGTTTGATTTTCGTTCTTTTTTTGAATCTGACATCAGGACTATAATAACAGAAAGCCTTTACTAAAGAAATTAAGTAAAGTCTCGATTGTTGCCATTTTTCGTTTTTCGTTTTACATTAATATGTTATACTTGTATTTGAGACGAAATTTTTAAAATATTTTCGAGGGTATTTTTCAGAATATATTTTGCTGTTAGGCTATTTTTCAACTACAAGGCAGAAATAGTAGGTATAATCCAACGGCCATATATCCAACGTTATGGCCGATTAATTCGTCGCCGAAGACAGCTTTAACATAGCGCGAAAAATGCTTTTAAAAATTCGTGTATAGGCAAAATAGAAAAGTTTTATGAAAGGAACTATTACATTTTAAAAAAAAAAAACTAAGCTTACATACAACTAATAAGGTATACAATATACACGCTACAACCTATAATCAAAATTATAACATTTTTTATTTAAAAGCCTAGTGTTTAAATTATATTTGCCTTATATTCCTTTGGTAATCTAAGCTATTTATTTTCTTTGTTCGAACTGGCATTTAATATTTGTTGTTCACCGAATGTCTGATACAGCGAAATAGATTTTCAGAAACAACAATAAAACAAGTCGTCTAGAAAGCGATAAAACAAACAGTTGATCGAATCAATGTCAATATTAATATTCTCTGAGATTTGATGGTAACAATTTATATCGCTTAAATTATTTTATACAAAATTGCGTTTATTTGAAAATACAAAAAAAAACTGACTTCAATTACATCAGCAAATAATACAACGTAAGAAGACGTTAAAATCGTTATCAAAGATTTCTCAAAAAGTAGTCCTCGAATCTCGACAAAATTTAAATGAAACTCCAAAACAAGCGTCAGCTTTCAATTAAAATAAATATAATCAAAATCGGTACACCCAGTAAAAAGTTATGCGCATTTTTGAGAGATTCCCTCGATTTCTCTGGGATCCCATCATCAGATTCTGGTTTCCTTATCATGGTACCACAGTTAGGATACGACGTAAGTCGACGAAAAAAATAGTCAAGCAAATGCGCATTATTACATTTAACTCGAAAAATGCTCGTTAGATCTTAATTAAATTTAAATTAGACTATATGACAAGCACCACCTTTTGATTAAGAAAGAATCATCGAAATCGGTCCACCTAGTAAAAATTTCCGAGGTAACATATATAAAAAATAAGCCACGTGGCTACGGAAGCCGTGTGGCTACGGCAATAAAGAATATAACTACTCTTCCCGTGGGTGTCGTAAGTGGCGACTAAGGGATAACACAGTTCCACTACCACTTTTGAACTGTTAAAGCCGACCAATAGCGGGATAAATGTCGCAGTCCACTGCTGGACATAGGCCTCCACAAGTTCGCACCAAAAATGGCATGAAATCATATATTTTGCCCATAGTCATGACGCTGAGCAGGCGGGTTGGTGACTGCAGGGCTGGCTTTATCGCACCGAAGACGGTGCTTTCCGTCTTCAGCCTGTGTATTTCAAAGCCAGCAGTTGGATGGTTATCCTGCCATCGGTCAGCTTTTTAAGTTCCAAGGAGGTAGTGGAACTGTGTTATCCGTATCCCTTAGTTGCCTCTTACGACACCCACGGGAAGAGAGGGGGTGGCTATATTCTTTGCTGCCGTTACCACACACTTCGCCCACGTGGTTTAAATGACTTATTATGTTCCGTTGTTATCAATAAAATATAGATTTTTAAGTTCCAAGGTGGTAGTGGAACGAGAAAGAACTATAACATTTACTAAATAGCAACGCAATCTTTTTTTGAAGCTAAAAATATTAAATTTTCTATGTTACTTTCATTTTTATTAAAAAAAATCAACCTCGCGTATATGTGTCTTTATCATTTTTTAAAATGTACCGTTGTAATTTTGTTCAAGTAACTTCGGCTCGTGGTTATATCGTTCCCGAGGGTTTCGATTTAAGACGAAAACGTATCAGTTCCCTGAAGCTAAAAGTTTAAGTATTATAAAGTATTGAATTTTAAAAATTTAACCTATTTTACTTAAAGTTCGTTAGCTTAAGTACGCTTAATGTTTTTATTTGGGTGATTTCGTTTGATGGTCCGTCTTAGTAGAGCTTATATATAGACATGTCTAACATGTCATGAGACGTCATACAAACATGACATGACATGTCTGTAGTGACTAAAATTATCTGACTCAAAATCTGGTGCAGATCAAAACTAAATAAGAAAAGAAAAGAGAAGAAAACTGGCGCAGTTTCTCAACCTTATAGAAGACCAGGGCGAAATAATATTGTTATCAACGAGTGTTGTAATTCCGTGGTAAATGAGGTAGCCCAACATTCTGTGATTGTGGTTGAGCTTTTGTTTATTATTTTTTTTATTTAATAGTTTTCCAAATTACGTTTTTTAATAGCTTTGAAATTAGAAACGTTAAAATGCTTAGCTAATGTTTTGCTTACAAAAATGTGTTAAAAATCTTCTAAGTCGGATTTTCCGTAATATCCTTCAAAATCGTTCGTATTTTTCATAATCCGATTATTTGATAAGCCGATTAGATGAAAAATACAATGAGTCTTTCAATACTTGACGTCAAAATTCATTACATGCAAGTACTGTTCTTATTTCTAGAGAAATAAGACTCATAATTTAATGCACGTATAAAATGTTTCTCTTTTGATTTGTTATCTTATAGATAGATTTCTATAGATGATATTACTTAATCAAATATGAGATACGTATTTGTCAAAACATCAACATTGTTATTACAAATCTAAAAATTAATTAATTAAAAAAATAATTAATTTTTAGAATCTACCAGCTATTACTATTATCGGGTTACAATAATAAAGAATATAGCCACCCCCTCTCTTCCCGTGAGTGTCGTAAGAGGCGACTGAGAGATAATAAAGTTCCACTGCTACTTTGGAACTTAAAAAGCCGACCGATGGCGGGATAATCATCCAAATGCTGGCTTAGAAATACACAGGCCGAAGACGGGCAGCAGCATCTTCGGTGCGACAACGCCAGCCCTGCGGTCACCAACCCGATTTTCCAGCGTTGTAACTATGCGCAAGACACATGAGTTTACTCCATTTTTGGCGCGAACTTGTGAGGCCTACGTCCAGCGATGGACTGCGATAGGTTTAAGTAATGAATGTCGAGCAGTGGACTGTATTAGGCTGAAATGATGATGATGATGAATGATGGTCGGCCATTTAAAAATAATTTAGTTTCATGATCGTTACTTATTTTAAAACAAAAATAAAACAAATTTTGTTTTGTTTTATTTTGTAAAAAATTTCGTCAGAGAAAATATTGTAATAAGTGTGCGCGTATGTTAAGGGGTCGTTCAAATATTACGGAAGCAGAATTTCAGTAATTTTTTCCCCTCCTCCCCCTGGTCAACGAAAGTCAGCACAACCCTACCCCCTCCCTCCTATGCTAACGTAAACATTGATATATTAATATATTCAGAAATAGTAAATAAATATTGCCCACGAAAGCACCAGCTAGACCTCCCCCCGACCCCCATGTCATCAAAAGTAACCAAAACAAAGACTCCTCAACCCCCTTCGGTTTTTACGTAATACGTGAATCACCCCTAAATGAATATAACTAATAAAAGTCTCAAAATATAATTATAAAAATATATACTTAAAACATATAAGTTAAAGCACTCTTTAACATATAAATACAATAATTTTAAATAAATCACACTTATAACAATAGGACTTTTTTGTCGGCCTCCGGGTTCTTAATTTATGTAAGCAGGATAGACAATAAATTAAAAGTGTTGCTTCAGAAATATTAACTTACGTAGAAACCGTCGCCTTGAACTAAGTATTGCACCATTAGTGCTACGCTCTACTGATCACCCTCAAGTTCTGTACTTCATATGTATACGGTACTGTTTTTATTTAATTTTACATATTTTTGTAGCGTTCATTATTTTTGCAACTTTATATTTTTGTGTCACATGTGAAAATTGATACAAGTCGAAAATCTTATTTCACAGGAAAGTAATAACAAAAGTAAAATAAAAATCTTGTTTGTTAACTTTGGCGGCTAGATTCAACTGTAGTATCTTCTTAATATTCTATTTTAAAATGCAATATTACAACAAGGGTATAACTCGACTGATATCACTTATCACAGGAGGCGCAGATTTCATTTCGACGCATACATACATCGAAAAAATACATAGGTATTTGAAGTGTTTAAACTTTTGTGGAAATTGTTGATCAATTGGATTATCAGGTGTTAATTGATAGGTTTAAAAATAGCTTTTAAAGTTAAAAATGATATATGAACGACTAAAATAAATGAAACAAGATACTCATCATTTAGCCTTAAATATGCTTTTTTAAATTGTGATTAACTATAAAAAAAAATCATATGTTTTCTTTTCCGTTTTAAAGTTACTGTTAAGTTTTCTAAATCAAGACAATTTAGTGGAAATCTCTTGGGTGGTAGGTTCTGCTGATTGGATTTCTTATTGTATTTACCCACCAGAACAATAAAGGACTCCTATTTGTGAGGTCGAAAATAATAAGGTAACCAATAGTAATCATCTACATGATCTTATTTAATAAAAGGCTTAATTAAAATGCAATATAATGTAAAATTTACTAAGACATTTTTTTTTCTTCATCGGCACGCGTTCCTTTACAATAATAACTTAAGGGTATAAAAAACGTTATCGCCCCAAAGGAAGTGTTACGCTTTATAATTTAGTAGTAGAAAGAGACAGAACATTGAATTATTCGCAAGAGTAAGCGAGATGGCTTGAAACAAAATCATTGAGCGTGACGACGCGTGCGCATCGTTCCACATCTTTAGCAGACCGTTGTGTGCACTACGCAGACATATTGTGAAACATCTGTTGCAGGTGGTTGATAGTTTTTTGTTGCATTATTTTTATAAAAATAACTGCTACTTGTTTTAATAAATTTCACTTTGTGTAGGTTAGGGTGCCAAAAAAGCGTTCAGCCGTGATCCATGAGTAACAATACCAGGAGCGTCATAAACGCGTTGCTGGCTTTATCCCTGCTGTCAACAAAACGATTTCCCAAAGGCTTTGGCTATCTCACTTGCTATCTACATCACTTCAAAGTAATATTATTGCCTGTAATCTTTTGTAAGGCCTCAGTGGCGCTACCTCAGATTTTGATCAATATTTTTTCGTATGTATTATGACTTTAAGTATAAACATTAAATTCTCAATGTACACTATTAGCATATAACATATAGCACGCATATTAGCAGGTGTTAAAAAAGATTTAATCATTTTAAAAACTGGTCCCAAAACTAATAAATGTAGGACAATTTGTAAAAATCTCATTTTGAAAGTAAATTAACATTAAAGGTAAAAGAAAAAATTCTAATGATTTTTATTAAATGAAGGAAGGGGTAATCTGTTGTAAAAAAACTATTTTTGCTTTTAACAGTATCGAATACCAACTTTAGGAATTGCAATTTTTTTAATTCTATTAGATTTTTTTTCTTCTAAAAAGTAAAATAAAACACAGAACAAAAAGAAATTAGGAAATAATAGTTTTTTTTTTTTTTCAAACAGGCAAAAAAAATTCATTGAATATAGAATTAATAAAAAAAACTATAGGTACCTACCTATTCTGGTAAAAAATATGATAAACATTGAAAATCGATGTAATTAATTACAAGTCATTTAACATCACACATGTTAAAAATTCATATTTAGAAATATACGTTCTGTACAATACACACTAAACACGTTGCGGTTTGATGTAATTACAGATGCCGACTTGAATATTTTATGGCACAGCACGTTTTCTTCCTTCGATCCAAACTATAAGTACAAGCAAAATTGATTGCGTAATTTATTCAGTCTTTATTATCAAACTGGCCTATCTCTATGTAGGAAAAGAGTCGTTTTAATCCAAATTTTAAAAATCGAATATAATTTCGAAACAAATAGAAATGGAATACAAATTTCAATTTAGAAAAGAGTAATATCCACTTTAACTTTTACCGTACATGACCGAGACGCATTCGGTGTGTTTAGCCCTTAATTTAAAGAAATGTGCTTGGAAAATGGCGCGAGCTACCGCATCCTGTCCTTTATGGGTATAACCATCAAACCGTGAACACATTTTAGTCGCGTGCAGGTTAAATTAAACAAAGGGATATCTGGCTTTGAGATGCAAGGTTTTTTACACCTTTGTTTTTTTTTACCTTAGTCGAAATCAAAAGAATAGATAAGTATGTACACTCGTTTGACGGAATGTATGATGTTATGTGAGTCGTTTGTTTTTGTTTTGCGATATTATTTATTTGCTTTTTAACTCGAGGAATTGTTTCACTCCCTTCAAATAATTAATTTTTGCTTATCCTCCTTTAATTCTTCTTCTTCTGTCTTAAACATTACAATAGAATTCAGATATCAACTAATTTGTATCAAAGTCTAAAGCTCTTGTAATTTTGCAGGATGTTCTTTTACATAATTAACGCTATAATCTTTACATTAAGTCTATAATTAGGAGGCAGCTCAGATGGGAAATTATTGCGATGATGTTTATGGAACAGAATAAAATTTATATTTCTTTGTTATCGACGTTCAATTTTCTGATTATTTTGGTTATGTTACTAAATCTGGAACTATTTTCTTGTATTATTGGTAGCTTACAGAAATAAAACTGTTATTTCAAATCGATTCAATAATTTCAGATTTTAATTACAAACAAAAAAGGATTAAATCATTTATTGTTTGTGCAGATGTAAAGTTATAACGCATTTGGTTTAAGAGACGTTTAAGAGGATGGCTACCCGTTTCATTGAATAACGTGATTATACTAAACGCTTTAAACTTTTAAGATTATGGCATACTTAAAAACAGCAGTAAAGTTATATGTTTTTCCGCCATCGCGTCTCTAGTATGCTTTCTTACAAATAGGTGAAAACATATTAAGATTTTTAATCGTAGCAGCTTATTTATGTGTTAAACTTCGTTATTAAAATCTATTATTATGAAATTTAAATCTAAAAAAATAACTTTATAACAAGATTTTTTTTAAATTAATTATGTCTTTTGAAATTCTCTGAAAATTTTACCAGACAAAAATGTAACTATTATTTTGTTTATTAATAATTTAGCAAAGCGTAGTGTTGAATATTTCATTTAGCTACTAGCCTTACCGATATTACATGGCACATGGCTGAATGGCATTATGAAATGTAAGAGGTAAACATATGACTAGGCTGACATAACTACGCAAATAATAGACAGAAAATCTTACTAAGCGGCTACTTAGTTACCTTAATGAAATTTAGGCATTTGATGGGCTATTGTTCTCACTTATGCTCAATGTTTCTCTTCTTTGAAGCTAACTAAAAATATTATGTGTAAAAAGATCCAGAGAGCTTTATTTCGTGACGACGAGTCGGTGCAACGGTCATAGCCAAGCCCATAGCTGTTGCGCCAGAGGTCGCGGATTCGATCCCCGCATGGCAAACATTTGTTTTTGACTAGCCCGTTACGGCAGTTTGTGGTGTACTTTCTGCTCCCCGGTTTCTTTTAACACAAGAACGAACTTGTTAACCTTGGGAACAGACGACCGTGTGTGAATGTTAAGATATTTATTTATTTATATTGGCCTTTGTTATAATATAGATAACAAAAAAATTAATAAATTGTAAATTGTTACAAGTAGCGCCACCTATGTATAACTTTTTTCAATAAAGATGATTTAGTCTGTCACAAGTTCGGCACACGGTTGTTTCAATAGGTTATGGGCCCAGACATTAAAAATAATTTTAAAAGTTATAACGCGTAGTACTGTTGTTTTTTTTGTGAATAAAATGGCCATGAACTATATTGCTAATATTCCAAAACTAAAAGGGCGCGAAAACTACGAGGATTGGTGTTTTGCAGTGCAAAATGTGTTGGTGTTAGAAAACATGGCGCATGCTATCGCCGAGAAGCTACCCGCTTCACCTACGACTAGCCAGATCAATGAAGACGCCAAAGCTAAAGCAAAATTAGTGTTGACAATTGACCCATCACTTTATGTGCATATTAAGCATGCATCAACAACCTTTGATTTATGGATCAAGTTGAAGAAAATGTTTGATGATACCGGCTATACAAGGAAAATAGGCTTGTTACGCAAGCTCATCAGCATACGGCTTGATAATTGTGATTCGATGACCCAGTATGTAACCGAAATTGTAGAAACGAGCCAGAGATTACAAGGTACGGGCTTCAAAATTACGGATGAATGGATAGGAGCATTAATGTTAGCAGGATTACCCGAAAAATATAGTCCTATGTTAATGGCCATCGAACATTCAGGAATCGAAATCTCAACAGATGTCATAAAATCCAAATTGATCGATATGTGTGATAATGTTGGCAGCAATGAGCCGGAAAGTGCATTTTTGACATCTAAAGGTTTGCAGCGAGGAAAAAATAAGGTTGGCAAAACTGCGGAAACGAATACTCGATCTGTCAAAGTAATTAAATGTTATAAATGTAAACGAACCGGCCATTATAAAAATCAGTGTCCATTATTAAAGGATAAACCAGTGAATGCATTTAATACAGTTTTCTTTAATGGTAATTTTGGCAAAAACGAGTGGTATATTGATTCTGGAGCCAGCACTCACATGATAAATAATCAAGAAAATATAATAAACGCGTCACATAACCTAAAGACTAATCAGATTACAGTTGCAAATAGTATGACTATGCCTGTGACATGTTCAGGAGAAACACAGATTACAACAGTTGTTGGCAAGTTACAATATGATATTGTTGTCAAAGAAGTGTTGTGTGTTCCAAATCTCACGACGAATTTGTTATCAGTTAGTAATTTAATAAAGAATGGTAACAAAGTTAGTTTCAGTGATGAACATTGTTATATCAGAAACCGAGAAAATACTTTAATTGGTATTGCAGAAATGACAAACGGGGTCTATAGATTACAGACCAAACCAGCATGTTTGTTAGCAGCCTCGGCTACAGTAGCTTCTGATATCATTTGGCATCGAAGACTCGGTCATATTAATAGTAGTGATATGAATATCATGAAGGAAGGTGCTGTAGAAGGTATGGATTATACTAACAGAGCAGACATAAGTAAAGCTAACTGTACAGTGTGTTGTGAAGGAAAACAGACGAGACTACCTTTTCAAAATAGTAGTCATAGAAGTGAGAGAGTCCTAGAAGTGATACATGCCGATGTATGTGGCCCGATGGAAACAAAATCCATTGGATTATCTCGATATTTTTTGCTTTTTGTGGATGATCATAGCAAAATGTCTTTTGTTTACTTCATGAAAAACAGAAGTGAAGTGTTTACCCGTTTTAAAGAATTTAAGCTCATGGTTGAGAACCAAACAAATTATAAAATTAAAATTTTTAGAACAGATAATGGCACAGAATTTTGTTCAAACGAAATGAAGAACTTTTTAAAACAGTGTGGAATAATTCACCAGCGAACTAATCCTTATACTCCTGAACAAAATGGTATGTGCGAGAGGTTCAATAGAACTATAGTTGAGCGAGCTAGATGTCTTCTTTATGATGGTAAATTAGAGAAGAAATTCTGGGCAGAAGCAGTACATACAGCAGTATATTTAAAGAATAGAACATTAGCTTCAGGATTAAATAAGAAAACTCCTTATGAAGTTTGGACTGGCCGAAAACCAAATATCAGTCACATAAGAATCTTTGGTAGTGTAGTGATGGCTCATGTGCCCAAAGAAAAACGTTTGAAATGGGATAAAAAGGCTATAAAACATTATTTAGTGGGATATGCTGATAATGTAAAAGGTTACCGTCTTTACAACCCCAAAAGTAACAAAGTCATTACGAGCAGAGATGTTATCATCTTGGAACCCAATGATAGTCCAGAAATGACACAGGTCAATATAAGTGAAGGTCAAGGAACATCATTAGGTCATACGAAGAAGCACAATGACACAGAATCTGACTCCGAACGCAATTCTGTAAGCACAGTGATAAGTAATGATGACATTACCTATGTAGAAGAACAGAGTGAAACAAGTAGTTCTGATGATTTCTCAGACTGTTTACCGATGAATGAGGTGAAGAATCTTGCTAAGATAAGTCAACCTGTAGTAACAGTAAGAGAGAAGAAAAAGCCTGATAGATATGGTTATAGCAATATGTGTGTTGAAACAGATATGAGTCTGTACGAAGACCAGATGACATATGAAGAAGCTATGAATGGACCAGAAGCTGATCAGTGGAAGCAGGCCATGCGAGAGGAACTTCAGTCGTTCGAGGACAATGATGCATGGGAAATTGTTGATATACCAAGTAACGGATCAGTTGTGCAAAATAAGTGGGTGTTAAATAAAAAACTAGATGTGAATAATAAAGTGCGATATCGTGCAAGACTCGTGGCTAAAGGTTTTACGCAGCGAAGGGGTGTAGACTACGAGAACACTTTTTCTCCTGTCGTAAAACATTCTACACTGAGAATGTTGTTTGCTCTAAGTGTACAGTGGGATATGGACATTACACATTTAGATGTAACAACGGCATTTTTAAATGGTCATTTAAAAGAAAATATTTATATGTCATTTCCAGAAGGTTTTGAAAATAAGCAAATTGGAAAGGTCTTAAAACTTAAAAGAGCTATATATGGACTTAAACAATCTTCTTTAGTCTGGTATGAAAAAGTAAAAGATTGTTTGCTTAAGTTTGGTTTTAAAATAAGTAAATTTGAACCATGTTTGTTTACATTTTTTTGTGAAAATATTAAGATTATAGTAGCTGTTTATGTTGATGATTTTTTAATTTTTTCGAATAGTTATTCTGAGACTGAAAAATTAAAAAAAGTATTAAATTCTGAATTTAAATTAAAAGATTTAGGTCCTGTTAAATGTTACCTAGGTATGCGAATTAATGTAAATAAAGAATGTAAGACTATTACTGTAGATCAACAGGAATATATAGAGCAATTATTGTCTAAGTTTAATATGTCTAATTGTAAAACTATAGATACTCCTATTGAGAGTAAGTTAAATTTAGAAAAGGCTGAAAACTGTGTAGTAAACATTCCATATCAAAATCTAATTGGAAGCCTTATGTATTTGGCAGTTTTGACTAGACCAGACTTATCATATTCTCTTAGTTACCTCAGTCAGTTTAATAATTGTTATAATGAAACTCATTTTAGTTATGCTAAACGAATATTAAAATATTTACAAAAAACAAAACATTATTGTTTAACATATCATAAGAATAATGTAGAGCTGACTGGTTTTGTGGATGCAGACTGGGCCAGTGATAGTTTAGATCGTAAGTCTTACAGTGGGTTTTGTTTTGTAATGAATGGTTCAGTAATTTCCTGGCAAAGTAAAAAACAAAGGAGTGTCTCTTTATCTAGTACTGAGGCAGAATATGTCGCTCTTTCAGAAGCATCTAGAGAGGCTGTTTATTTAAGAAATTTGTTGTACGAGCTTACTGGTGTTAAACATGTTATTAAATTGAAATGTGATAATCAAAGTGCATTAAAATTAGCAACAAGTCATCAGGCACATAGTAGATTAAAGCATATTGATGTGCGTTTTCATTATGTTAAGGATGCTGTTAAAAATAAATTAATTAATATTGAATATATTTCAACTCAGGAAATGCCTGCAGACTTGTTAACTAAAGGACTTTTGTCAACTAAGCATTATAAGTTTATGAATATACTGGGAATTAAGGACAAATAATATTATGTATTTTGTTTAGGAATTCACATTTATTTTGTTAAGTGGGGGTGTTATAATATAGATAACAAAAAAATTAATAAATTGTAAATTGTTACAAGTAGCGCCACCTATGTATAACTTTTTTCAATAAAGATGATTTAGTCTGTCACAAGTTCGGCACACGGTTGTTTCAATAGCCTTAGATGTTTGCCGTTTGTGCTTGAATATGTGTGCATTTCCAGAGTAGTTAACTCTGGGGTCTGGAAATCCAACCGGGATCCACTCCACTGGGAAGCATTAAGTGTGAGGTGTTCATTCACTTATTTAGTAATTATTAGAATAAAGTAACTACGTAACAATGTCATACATTTAACATATGAAGCTTTAAAAGCATGAATGAACAAACAGACCCTATCGTTCTGTTTGATAAACATTTTCGCCGTTAAATTCTTAATACGTTATTGTATAAAGAAACTTTGAACTTATTACGTACGTTTATGGTTCGTTATTGCTTGCATTATTTTTAAACATTGATTCATAACTTTTGTTGGAGGCAATGAAAATAAGTGTAGTAGAAATGATTAATGTTCTTTCCGCATTTTAACTTCACAATAATGTACGTATGCAGCATTGATTGATATGAAAAGATATTACAGCCACAAAATTATTCTAAAGCCTAGAATTTGTATTACAAAACGTATGTTAATATTTCACGTTATTTAGAGAGAAAAATTACATTTTTGACGGTTATTTCTTTTGGCAGTGGTTTGAATTTTGATTTAACTTTTTTAATATCACTGCTTAGGCTTGCACTGCTAGACGCAAAGCAGTAACCATAGTTGTCAACCAATAAAACCACATTGATATACATAATTATATTATAGTAAGTAATTATATCAATATAACTTTATACACTTTTTATTCATAAATGCTAACCTAACCTAAAACCTCTATGGATATATTATCCTAATTTATTTTACATGTTTTGTGTAGTTCTGTATAATAGATAACTGCGAATTTATATACCCTATGTACACAGCCAGCCCAATATTTTTTATTATTACTTTTAAAGAAAACATTGCTTGACTAAAAAATTCAAAGATATAATAAAATTCATAACAACGTACTTATAATAAAAATAAATTTCCTCAATGATTTAAATTATATGATAGCGAATTATTTAATACACCAGAAAAGCATTTTTGCGAACGCACGATGCTGCGTGAGCATTCATTATAGAGTTCAACCCGCGCGTGCTGGCGCATAATACTAAGGATCATTTGTACCCGATGATAGTAGCAAATATAGGGCACGGCTGACCCAATTAAGGGTTTGTAAAGTCATTTTGATAATTAAATCGAGATTAGAAAAGTCTAACACAATGTATTACTTATGGGAGTGTTTTCAAAATAGCATTTAGGTAACAATAAAAATGTCTCGTTGATTAAACTGTTAGATGTTCTGTTTTATTATTTAAAATAACCGACCTACCCACGATAAAAGACATTGCTAAATAACAACTGCTTTAATCAACGTTCTATATTTGAACTTATTATCATGTCTATCTCTGAGAGGTTTTACGTTGATCGAATAAAACACCTCAATTGTTTATTACATCTTACAGATGATAAAATAAAACCACATAAATATAGAAATATCCACCATTTCATTCAACATTATTTAAAGCATTGTCTTAGAAATGGTTTCCATTTTATGGTTTGGTACTCATGCCGTAGAAAGGGTTTATTTTCTTTGTGGTTTAACCATTACAGTTCTCACTTGTATGACCATATATAATTCTAAATATATACTTTAATTTCTCCCTTCATTACGTATACCTACTCGTTACAGGCAAAAACGTTACCGCTTAAACTTAACAAAATAATTACTCGGAAAGATTCAAGGTCGCATTCTCTAAAAGGTTTAATCTTTCTGTAGTATAAAATTACTAAGGGTAAATACCTACATTATTTTAATGATGTTCCTAAACCAAGAGATATAAAATACCAATAATTATTTTACAAAGTGTTGTGATCAGGGTCGAAGATAACATTTGAGGGTTGAATCGCAGGTTCATACATAAACTTCACTGGTTATACCATTTACTTTAAGTTTAAAAGTGACTTACAATTATTCATTGGCCTTATTCCGTCTATTGCAGACGACTTAGATAGTGTCAGACGGACACTGTGTCGCCTAGGACACTCTTCAGGGAAACGCAGAGTTGCCTAAGCTCTGCGCTACCCTCTCGACCTCACTGGCTAAGACCACAGGAACGATGAGTCGATACATGTGGAGCCAGTTCGGCTGCAGGAGTCTTTCGCATTTTAGAGCTATGCCACGAATGCTTGACAGAGACCCCATTCCGGGTTTCAAATGAAGTTTTCCCCTTTTCAGGAACCTGATGATTTTGAGCCAGGTTTATCCCTCGGTCGCCTTTTACGACCCCCACGGGAAGAAAGGGTGTGGTGCTATTCTACTCAGCCGACGATACATGGCATACAATTATACTACAATATATACAATTATATAATCCTATATTATGTTTTGTACAAAACACTGAATAAATAAGTACCTAAACGCCTGACACTCAAGGCTATTATATAACATTTCTAGTAATTATTTCAGGGTCGTGATACGAAAACATAATACACGAACACAAACTCCAAAACGGCCTATATAAATATTTCTTTGTTTTATACATCTCTATCAACAATTAATAGATTTCTTCAGCCTACTGGAGTCCACTACTGGACATTGACCTCCGCGTAAATGGCGTGAACTTATGTGTTTTGCCCATAGTCACCACGCTGGGCTGGTGGGTTGGTGACCGCAGGGCTGGTTTTGTTACACCGAAGACGCTGCTGCCCGTCTTCGGCCTGTTTATTTCAAAGTCAGCAGTTGGATGGTTATCACGCCATCGGTCGGATTTATAAGTTTCAAGGTGGTAGTGGTACTGTGTTATCCCTTAGTTGCCTCTTACGACACCCACGGGAAGAATGGGGTTGGCTATATTATTTAATGCCGTAAGTTTAACAATTAATACATTCATTCTTAATTGTATTGTTCTTAAATAATTATATTGAATAATATATTGTAGTCAATGTATAACTAACTATCTCTAAAGCACCCTCTTTGTTTTTTTTTTTTTTTTTGATATCGCTGGGTAACCCATTTACGGGTGATATCCAGGATGCCCGGGTAGGCATTCCTAGACCGTATGTCGTCTTAGCACTTGGGGGTGCACTACCGACCAAAACCCCTGCGGGAGCCTTCAGCCGCTTTAATTGGAGGGTCCCGGATCTGCAGGCAACAGGATCCCTCCAGCGACAGGCTGGCCTCGGCGAAAAGACCAGACTTCTCCTCCATGGGACTGTCCGGCTCACCTCTGAACAATCCCGACGACGCCATGTCTAGCAGGACCGGGTTCCCATCCTGGCCCGACATGGGCACAGGGGCGTTACTGGAAACGCATTAAGTAGGGCCTCCTACGCACCCCCGCTCGTCGCCTGTGGACGGAGGCCTCGTCGGCGGCCCCCTCCCTCATCCGCTCGTCGTTCTCCTTCTGGGACATTACTGTCTCGCAGAAGGAGACCATCGCCTTCCAGGACTCGTCGTCGCCGAGCATCGCGGTGATAACGCTCGGCAGTGACAAGTCCCCTCCGAGGACTGTCGTCAGATCGCGACATAGCGCCGCCCATCTCGGGCACACCTCGAGGGTGTACTGGGCAGAGTCCACCGCCGCACCACAATCGTGAAATTCAGTCGTCGGCTCCCTTTGGGCCGTCCGACACAAGTATTCACAAAGCACCCTCTTTGTTATCCAGCTACGTTCAACTCACAAAGAAGGCTTATCAATGCATAGAAGCCGAGCAGCTAATTAGTAACTCTAGTTATTAATGTCCAAGATTTTATTACTTCATAAAACCCCGCCCAAAAAAGCTTAATTGTCCTATAGCCAAATCAAAGCGGGTTAGTAGGCGGTATAAAATGGCCGTATAATATATCGTGTGAACCCAGAGGTCGTAAAGGTGTCATTACCATCGGATTATCCCGTCAATTCACGCTACGGCTTCCCTATCAAGTTTCAATACGCCATCGATCGGTTGTATACTACAATTTAGATTAATTAGACTTCATGGTGTAATGTATGCCAGTATTATGGGCGATTATGCGCCATTTGTGTCTGGTGGAATTTCTTAATTTATAAAGTATGATAGCATTGTACTATCATGGTAAATAATATAAAATATTACAGTATTTTATTGTGTAGATCGAGAAAAGTTTAAATTACAACGAATACGTAATTACTTTAAAAGACTACCTCTATACAATTAGTAGATATTGTGCATACAGTATTGAATTACTATTCAACCTGTAATGGCTCGCTGCTGTGTAAAGGTCTAGCAGTTCATACAATATATATATATATATATATATATATATATATATATATATATATTGTATGCAAGCAATTCTTTGCTTTAAAATATAAATATTAATATAACATTTATATGTATGTATATTGTAATGTATAAAATTAAACATTAAAGTAATGTAACGCACTGTACCAAGGATAAGTGATATAAAATTAATTATAAATATATTACTTGATTTTTATAATCTCCTCAGTAATTCTTAGATAAAGAAATCTTAAAAACGCCTAAAAGCGAAGCTACGGTATAAGTTAAATCAAAAGGTAAGAACACAATCGTCCAACATCACAAGACAACATTCTCCCCTCCTTTTCCTATTCTTAGCCTACCCTTAGCCTCTGCTCTTTTATTTTATCTAACAGTATCATGTGACTGCACCTACTTTGACACTATGTCTCTATTGTTTAGATTGGTGTGAATATGCTGATCTCGGATTCTAATGTTCCATTTATGAAAAACATTATTTACTGTTAGAGAATGATTTTTAGGAAATAATACGTTATAAAACATTAGTATGATATAAGCCTAGTTGTCTATTATTTCCTTTCTTTCCTATTCTTTTAACTAAAATCATCAAACGCATTTGAAAAGGAATACCTTTTGACACAGATGTCTCGGTTGAAAGATATTATTAAATTTTATCAAGTCATCGTACCAAATTCAAACTCAGTTCAATTTATTGTTGGAGTAGTTTGGAAGGAATTCATAGATTTCTATCCAATACTAAAAGGAATACTTGGAATTAATACTGGAAATGCTCCGACTGATTTCTTTTTTAATTTTCAACAAGGACACGAACGAAGTCGATCGGACTGCTTGCCAATAGTTCCTAGAATAGAACTTGAACTGAAGTGGACACGTTCAACTTAAGTTTTTAGGCTTTTCGCGTTCGCTAAATTATTTAGCTAGTAAAATTTATTTTTAGTATTTTTGTTTTCTGTAAGAAAATATTTTAGGTTATCGCTTATACGTTTTGTTATTACTAAAATATTATCTCCTTATATATTAAATATTATGTTAACCTATATTTTAGTGTCATGTTTTGGTTTAAAATATTCTATCTGTTAACATTTAACCTTTGTAATCTTTTGCTATCATTCAAGTACATTTTGATTGACATTATAATGATTACATATCATGCTTACTTATATATAAAATATATAAACATTCCATTGTTTTTGCTGATATTTTACTGATTAAAATAAAATAAAATAAAATAGCGTCTTCAGAGTGGAAATATACCGGTAATCATTTGTGTACTTTCTATATCATTTACTTATAATAATAAAAACACAATAACATTAAATACCAGGCTATCATAACATAAAAGACGATATGAGTTTACTCTCACTAAAATTCGTACGGTACACCTAAAGGTACCGTCCCGCAGTGCCCGATAAAAGTTAATTTGGGCCAATGTTACCGAAAAAAAAAATGCTCAATATAAAGTAAGTATTGAAATACCGGAGCGTGGCCTGAGAAAATTAAATGGTATCCGTAGTAATAATAAAAATGAGCGTTTTGTGCTGTGGGGCTCTGTCATTTCGCTGTCGTCGCTTACTTCCCTAGGCTATTATAACGTACGTGTACAACGGGCTAAATTAATTGGATTCCGATGCATTCGATTGTTTGAACGAATTGTGCTAATTGTGTGTAGCGCTATGTTATCTTCTAATCTATTCTCAGACCACTTCTGTTTACCCATGTGTATGCTAATTATGTGTTTAGGTAAGGTAAAACTATTTTGTGTGTTGAATCTTTACATCACGTTCATTTCATAACTTGTCTAGATGACGCAATGCAAACTAGATTTAACTTTTTATTTTGTGACGCTTAATTTTTGTCGTTGGAGCAGACTGGTCCTGGAGTGGAGACCGCGTCTTGGCAAACGCAGTGTGAGACGTCCTTCGGCCCGTTAGTTGTATGAGGATTGCGGAAAACCGAGATGTTTGGCGCGAACTTTGGGAGGCCTATGTCCAGCAGTAGACTGCAATAGGCTGAGCTGACTGACTGACTGACTGACTTAATTTTTGTATCTACTTCAATTATAATCTTTAATCTTTTTGCTGTCTGCATATACACGGTGCTCACTGAAAATCAGTGTTGGAGCAACGATGTCTTAACGATACTGAGGCGTCCGATTGGTGACATCACAAAATCATTTTTTTATTTATTTATATTTTTGTGTAAAGCTTTGTAATTTAGTATTAGGATTGAATTTTGTATAATTTTATCTTACGTAAGCAGTGTTTGTTATTAATAAAATTTATTTTATTTCTTATTTTTTTATTTTAATTACTTTAATTTAATTACTTTAAAATTAAAAAAAAAAAAAAAAAATCTTCAAATTGTTTAATATATTTCAAATGACCATCAATTAAATATAATTTTAAGGAGTTGAGGTATTTGATTGTTGTGTGTATTATTGACTT
Source organism: Melitaea cinxia (assembly GCF_905220565.1). Classification (NCBI taxonomy): domain Eukaryota; kingdom Metazoa; phylum Arthropoda; class Insecta; order Lepidoptera; family Nymphalidae; genus Melitaea; species Melitaea cinxia. Next base: position 2,823,352 of record NC_059397.1, on the reverse strand, counting down.
TTAAACGAAGATAATAAATGTCTGCCTACGAAAAGTAATTTGTATAATAAGACTATCCTTTATTAGGATAAAATAGAAAGGTAATGTCTACCGAGATATTAGAAATGTTGAGTAACTACATGCTACACTACACTTTTGACTATTTTGACTAAGTTAAGGTTGCTTATTACACTGGGTAAATTACCTAAGTTTGTAATGTAACTAATGTTAAGATGTAAATTTTTATTTTATTGTGTCATATTTTGCTACCTTAACTTTTTAACCGACTTCCAAAAAAGGAGGAGGTTCTCAATTCGACTGTATTTTATTTTTTTTTTTTTTTTTTTTTTTTTTTTTTTTTTATTTTTTTTTTATTTTTTTTTTATGTATGTTACATCAGAACTTTTGACCGGGTAGACCGATTTCGACAAATTTTGTTTTAATCGAAAGGTGGTGTGTGCCAATTGGTCCCATTTAAATTTATTTGAGATATAACTACTACTTTTTGAGTTATATCTAATAATGCGTTTTTACTTGACGCTTTTTTCGTCGACCTACGTTGTATTATACCCCATAACTTTCTACTGGATGTACCGATTTTGATAATTCTTTTTTTGTTGGAAAAGAAAATATCCCTAGTTTGGTACCGTGATAAGGAAACCAGGATCTGATGATGGGATCTCAGAGAAATCGAGGGAAACTCTCGAAAATCCGCAATTACTTTTTACTGGGTGTACCGATTTTGATAATTTTTAGTTTAATGAAAAGCTGATGTTCATCATGTGGTCACATTTAAATTTTATTGAGATCTGATAACTACTTTTTGAGTAATCTTTGATAACGCGTAGTTACTTGACTATTTTTTCGTCGATCTACGTTGTATTACATGTCGATGTAATTGAAGTCGGTTTTTTTTTCGTTTGTCTGCAAACACAATTATTTTTACTATTGTCAAGTTTTTTTTTTTGTAAATGATATTATTTTGACTTTGGTTAAGTGCGTGTATTACCTTATGATGAAATAAATGTTTTCATTTCATTTCATTTCTTTATCTACATAAAAATCTAACAAGATTCAAGTAATTTATGTCAAAGTAATCTTTAATAACAACAATAATAAGTAATACAAATGATCAAAAGTCAAAAAAAAAACACAAGAATAAGTTACCACTAATTTTGAAATTTATTTCAATAAAAAATTAGGTTTTATATTAACTATCCTTAATTTCAGCTACATTAAAAACAAAATCACCAAAGACTAACGTTAAAATATTTGGAGTAAGAGTGAATGTTTTACAAATGCTTAATACAATTTAACGAGCTACACCAGCGGAAGGGATGAAGTCTATATAACCTTGGTTTAGAATTTATTTAAATAAGACTGTTTTATTTTAACGCTTATCATAAAGCTACCGTACTGGGTTTGTTTAAATAGAGATTAAAATACAATTTAGAGATTTACCGTTTCGGGATTCGAAGAAATATCTAAATAGGGTTACATGTTTTATTTATGACTAGCTGTGCCCGCGACTTCGTTTACTTGGAATTTAACAAAAGAGTTATTGTTTAGTTCGCAGAGTTATAAAATAAAATAAAAAAAATCTAAACTAAAAGTAGCCTAAGGTAAGCCCCTTATAACATCAACTATCTGTCAGTGAAAGTCTCGTCAAATTCGGTCCAGCCGTTTCAGAGATTAGCCGGAACAAACAGACTGACAGACATACAGACAAACAGACAGACAAAAATTATAAAAAAAATATATATTGGTACTTGTATATCTACCGTGTATACATATGTATACATATGAATTTATTAAAAATCGGTTATTTTAATATTACAAACGAACACTCCAATTTTATTTATATGTATAGATTTTGTTAGAAGGGGATGATATTTTTAGAGTATGTATGGGAATGTATGATTTCGAAATAATATTCGCAAGGCCTGCTAAGTGGTTTTCCTAATTTATTTCATTCGTAGCGCAAATTTGAAAAGGAAAAGTAACGAAAAAAATTGTACTTCAATTTTTGTTTTTATAGATATTTTTTCTATTGTTTGACTGTTTACGTCTATTATTGGGTAAAGATGACATCCGGAATAAACGGGTTTATGTACTCTCTCAAGCTCGTTGGGATGATTTACAAGGGCTAACATTCATACCAGAAAAAATTTGACACATATTCTTACATAGAATATACTTCAATCATTGTTTTAATCATCAGCTTTAATGGAGAGGCGAATTGGTCAAGGATGACGCATTATCTTTTTTTTTATGTCACTAGGTCGGCAAACAAGCGTACGGCTCACCTGATGGTAAGCGATTACCGTAGCTTATAGACACCTGCGACACCAGAAGCATCGCAAGCGCGTTGCCGACCCAATCCCCAATCCCCCAGGAGCTCTGGTCACCTTACTCACCAACAGGAACACAATACTGCTTGAAAACAAAATTATTTAGCTGTGATCTTCTGTAAGGTCGAGGTACTACCAGTCGTACCCAAGTCGAGCTGCTCCATATTTTGAGCAGGAAATTGCTGCTGTGCCCTACCTCAGTAAATATTATCTGCCAAGTTGTGCAAAACCAAAAATATAATACGAAAGAATTACTTATTGAAATTCTAAAACGTTAAGTTTGTCCTATATATAGTTGTTGAATACTTTGTATCTATTCAACAGCAGCAAGTGAATTTATTGCCCAAAGAATGGGAACGGCATTTACCACCATTCCAAATTGACATTAGTGCCTATTCGTAAATAGTTATTCAATATTTTTATATTATTAACTAGCGGCGAACTTCATAGACTGACTATTTTACCATGAATATTGTTTTTTTTTTTTACATATATTTCACATTATTCTGACAATAACGACCACGAAAAAAAGAATTACCCATTTCGAGCCAGTTGTTTTGAAGACATGCGCGTACATACATTTCAATGGTTTATTTTTATTTATATCATCATCATCATCATCATCATCATCATCATCATCATCATCATCATTTCAGCCTGTTACAGTCCACTGCTGGACATAGGCCTCCACATGTTCGTACCAAAAAATGGTGTAAGCTTATGTGTTTTGCCCATAGTCACCACGCTGGGCAGGCGGGTTGGTGACCGCACGGCTGGCATTGTCGCACCGAAGACGCTGCTGCCCGTCTTCGGCCTGTGTATTTCAAACCAAGCAGTTGGATGGTTATCCCGCCATCGGTCGGTTTTCTTACGTTCCAAGGTGGTAGCGGAACTGTGTTATCCCTTAGTCGCATCTTACGATACCCACGGGAAGAGAGAGGGTGGCTATATTCTTTAGGTACTACCGTAGCCACACAGTAGATATTATTATATAGATGTCAATAAAACTATAATTTTTAGTTGAAATTAGCGCATTACTCTATATATTAATAATAATTTTACAATATTTATACCTAATACTGTTATCGTGAAAGTTAAGAAGATTATAAAATTGAACACGTAACCATGGCAGCAGAAACCAATGACCAAACACATTTAACTTAAAAACCCACATCACGTACAATAATTAGTTAATAAGAGTGTAGTTTATCGGGAAATTCAGAGCCAATCTACTGGTTCGGTCACGAGCGACTCTGAAAAGGGCGTAATATAGGAGATTCTGGAGTTTTATTTCGAAAAACTAAGAGAACATTACCATTTTCTAATTTGAAATATTCAACTTAATAATACAGTATATTCTAAAACCAAATGCTTAGTTTAAATAATAGTATAAAAGAACTAGAAAGAAGAAAAAAACTATATTATTAAATAATTAATTGGTCTTTTTTTTTAATCCTTTTTTTTTAATTCTTTATACTTTTTACATCTATCTTCTAATGTAGACAATTTTAACCCTGGTGTCTTGTTAACAGCCAACTGATAAATATTTATTGGAGCTGAAAATAGTGTAACTACCAACCACACTAACATGTTCGAGAGATAAATTAAATTAAAATATAATTATTAAAACGCAAAACAAAAACAAATCGCTACCTGCTTTCACTTTACACCACTTAAAACCGGGAGGTCACGCAACGCCTAGCTTTTTCAGACACGATTATTTAATAATAAATTATTCGTAACATTTACATATCAAGAATTAACGTCTGTTGAGTACAATATAAATTGTATTTCGTTACCTTCTCACTTCATAGTAATTAAGTGGTTGGAGTTATGAACTACCATTACTCGATACACGAATACAGTTTAATAGGTACTTAAACGATCGTTATGGTGTAGTGGTGACGAAAGATCCATTAACGTCTATGGTCGTCGATTCTGTTTCCACTATGTATATTGTTTTTAATTAGGACTGATTAATTAAATACTCATAAATTGATTAGGGACCGGTAAAATCTTTAGGCAGTTTGCAGTTTAAATTTTTGGCAGGAATTTGCTATTAAAATATAAAATATATTCAATCGATGATTTTGAAATCAATTATCTATTATAAAAAAAATGTTTCATAATAATGACGATGTTTAAATGACCAATTTCACCGCAATATAATTGAAATAATATTTAAATTTACTTAGAATCCTGCACATAAATATTTCTTCAATTAGACGGCCCTTACGGCCATTGTTATTTTAAAACTCCCGATGTTTCGGTGACGTTATAGACGCCATTGTGGACTCAAAATTAAAATCGTGGTAAGTCCGTATTACGGACCGTGATATGCGAACCGTAAAAATAACGATTGTGGCCTTAATAGACAACATTTATTAAATTAAAAAAACAAAAACTTCCTAATATATTGTAGGTATGTAACAAAATGCAACAATATCGCATGTGAAATCAAAAATAAAGTTACAAAAATAAAACACCAATCCTTATTTTTTGTGAATTTATTGTTGAAATTTAATAAATAAATATTTATTAAATTTTCGTGTTGAATGTCGATGTTTTTATCATCACTTCAGCCTATCGCAGTCCACTGCTGGACATAGGCCTCCCCAAGTTCGCGCCACACATCCCGGTCTTCCGCAATCCTCATCCAGCCTACACCGGCAATCTTACGTAGATCGTCGGTCCAACGGGCCGGAGGACGTCCCACACTGCGTTTGCCAAGACGCGATGTTTTTATACAAAATGAAAAACAATTTGTTATTCTATTTCATCGTAATGTTGTGATAAGATTGTTTTACTTCAAAATTATTATTAATTTATCTTGTTAATGTTCGGAACAGTTCTTCTATTCGAAGATATTGTAGTGGACTGCAATAGGCTGAACTAACTGACTTACTGTTTCACCACTAAGGAATACCACATACCGAATGCACTGCAGCGCGGTGAGCTAATAGAGTGATTGTATTCACTCGTAGTTTCTTAAGAAATCGTACCACACTTCATCGAAATTTTTTTGACAACGCGTAAGCGTAGCGGTCATAGCATTGGCGCTCTGGTGGTCGTGGATTCGATCCCCGCTCTCGTCTGGGCGTTTGCGCTTGTGTATGCTGTGTGTTACCGGACCCCCGCCACACGAAAAAATCCTACTAGGGACCATTAAGTGTAAAGCTTTTATTTATTTATATATTTAGTACTAGCTGTGCCCGCGACTTCGTTTGTGTGGAATCTAAGAAAAACTTAGTATTCAGTTCGCAGAGTTATAAAATATATTTCTAAAATAAAAGTAGCCTAAGTTACCCTTATTACGTCAGCTATCTGCCAGTGAAAGTCCCGTCAAAATCGGTCCAGCCGTTTCAGAGATTAGCCGGAACAAACAGACAGACAAAAATTGTAAAAATTGTTATAATATGTACCATGTATACATCTATATGCATTTAGTAACAAGTGGTTATTTTAATATTACAAACAGACATTCTAATTTTTTTTTTTTTGTATAGATGGTGGTCTGATTACATACCAATTAAAATAGTTTATAAAACGCGTCCATTGCGCTGGACCGCGCTATACATGTAATGCCCCTAAGTCGATTAATGTCGCGTGACCACAGACGGAGGCCTAAATGCACTCAACCAATTATCGAGTTTACATCGCTTGATGGTTTTATTTCTTAATACAATGTAGTATGTGATCAAAACATTAATTTATATTGAATAGGTAAACAATTCTGACTTCCTTATACTATCCTATATGTGTTTGAAAAGCATTATTCCTGACTTTAAGATTGTTACGTAAATAAGTGTACACCTTAGGAGTCCCTAAAAATAATTGGGTGTAAGGGGTAGTATCTAATACATATTGATCAAGAAAAATATTCGATCGAATATAATTATGATCTTTTTAGACATTAATTCCCAAAGCAAGCCTTTGTTGATCATTGTCATAACGACTCTTAATTTTTACATACCGATCAAAAAACATTACACTAAGACAAGTAACAAACTATATAATACTGCTTTCAAGCAGTGTCGTGTTCCTGCTGGTGAGTAAGGTGAACAGAGCTCCTAGAGGGAATCACGGTACGGTGTGCTGTGTGGCTACGGCACCAAAGAATATAGCCACCCCCTCTCTTCCCGTGGGTTTCGTAAGAGGCGACTAAGGGATAACAAGGTTCTACTACCACCTTGGAACTTAAGAAGCCGACCGATGGCGGTATAACCATCTAACCGCTGGCTTTGAAACACACAGGCCGAAGACGGGCAGCAGCGTCTTAGGTGAAAACCAGCCTTGCGATCACCAACCCGCCTGCCCAGCGTGGTGACTATGGGCAACACACATGAGTTCACGAATTTTTGGCGCGAGGCCTATGTCCAGCAGTGGACTGCAATAGGCTGAAATGATAAGCTACGGTAATAGTTTATCATCAGGTGAGCCGTACGCTTGTTTGCCGACCTAGTTATATATGCAAAAAACTGAAAAGATAAAAACGAATGTAAATTATACTTAAAATAAAAGATTCATGAAGGTCATTTTGTTGTATGTAGTTCTCGAACTCTCGACAGACGATATTTGTTAATTTCTTGTTTTCATTAATATTTTATGAAATAGCGACTTACAAATAATAACATCTAATTTGAAGTGTAATAATTTGTAAGAGAAAGATCTATTCCAGTTGGAATTTTTTAATTGTTACCTATAAATTAAATGTATGGGAAGCTATCAGCTGTTTTGTAGCAGAAAAAGTTTCTTTTAAGTTTACTATTCCGTTACTATCGTGTAAAGAGGAAAAAAGAATTAACATTAAATTGTGCAATTAATTTTTTTATATGACGTAGAAATAGAAAAAAGTGACTACTAGCATGAACAATAGAACAAAGATGGAAAATTTTAAAGCGAGGTTGCGAATGGTTCGATTTGTGGTTTACCGAAGGATGTTTGAAAGATAAAACTTCTAAATATATTACGCTTCAGCCTGTAATATCCCACTACTGGGCGTAGGCCTCTTTCCCCATGTAGGAGAAGGATCAGAGCTTAATCCACCACGCTGCTGAAATGTGGGTTGGCGGATATATTCCCTACTATGAGTAACGATCGCTATCAGGTGTACATGATAACAACCGGGACCGACGGCTTAATGTGCTCTCCGAGGCACGGTGGGGAAACCCACAAGTGCTGCACAAACACCCAGACCTCGGCAAACACCTATATGACCAATACAAATGTTTGTCATGTGCTGATGGGATCGAACCCGCAACCGCCAGCGCAACAGGTACAAGGTTGCGCCAACGCGGCGTCATATAAATATATGATGACTATAAATATCACAAAGGAATACTAATTCAGAAACTTCCTGGTCTCCAGAATTATGCGGGTCATACCGCCAAAATACAGCCAGTTTTAACTAAACGGCTTACTTAAAGAAAATTTGTTAGAAGGAACAACTACTATTATTACAATATATTCTTTATTAAAAACAAGAAAATTGAAAATCCTTATTAGCCTTAACTAATAAATTACAGGATGCATTATCGCTTAGAGCAATTTGCGAATAAGTTTTGGATAAATAACTATTTTATTATCAACTGCTATTCTTTTTGTTAGATCTCTGATAGTAATATTGATATTTTTGTCAGAATGCATGCCGTTGACAAAACAAGGGTCTATTAAATATCTATTGCGAAGTAATTTTGCGTTATGTGGTATTTTTTGTATGCTTAGCGAAAAATATTTCTGTATATATCAATGGTTAACATTATCCATGTAGTGGTGGAAAAGTCCTCATAAAATAAATAAGTTTAAAATTCTTTTGTTTTGACAATCATTAGTGTGACATCGCTTTTGATCTAAAATATATTTTCTCAAATTATTTAAATAAAATACTCGTATAATATAGTACCTTATCCAAACTTGCTGTTATTGTCATTCACGTTACAACCAAACATACAGAATAGAACCAACCATCTGTGATGCAAGAATAGAATTAGTTCCGTTGAAATATTTTTTTGAGTATTTTTGTCAGAACAAAACATTTATTCATAACAAAATACGTTTTACGGAGTATTAAATTGTTCAAAATCCCAAATAAACCACGCACAAGCTATAATATTGTGAAACAAACAACTTTTTGTTTATTTAGTTTAAAAGTACAAATAAAATGATAATACGTGGTAGTGACATATTAATGAAACTCCTTGTAAATCGTAAACTTCTGTTCAAGTAATTTTTAAATATTTTGTTTCTAAGTACAGACCACATAATCTATTAAGCTCTCAAGACATTTATAAGTTTAGCATTACTGTCTATCAAATATCTTAGTTGTCTTTAATATTTACACGTGCTCTAATGTGTAGTCTACGACCTACGTAACATAAGCTAACCACAACATTAAAATATACACAGTATTTGTGGTAATCACTGGAACAGACTCAGAAGAAGCCATTTTGGGCTTAATTATTTATCAAATTCGGAAAAGGATAATCCTCCTTTGCAATTACACTAAATATTTACACCAGTATTAAAAAGGTCTAAATAAGCTAACATATAAAGCGATTTAGAGAAGCTAGAAATATTAAATCTACAATATTACAGCTGTTCGATTCAGCTGCCATTTTCAATAACAGCTGGTACGTGTTGCGCTTATTGCGTTGGATGCTAGCTTCGTATTTCAGGTATAAAGAACCTTTTTGCACATAAACCGTGATAGTACATAGAGCGTTTGGTATTATGTATGCATGAGTGTACTTATGTTCATACATGTGTGTACATACTAGCTTCTGCCCGTGACTTCGTCCGCGTCGAATAGGAACAGTTCTGTCATACATGATTTTTGCGAAAATAACTGTTTACGCAGCGCACGCAAGCGAAAGCTATTAAAAGGAAAAACAACCCTTATTTAAAAAAAAATCATTAGTGTTCCACTCCTATTCGTCTTGTCGTAATGATATATAGCCTATAGCCTTCCTTGATAAATAGGCTATCTAACACTGAAAGAATTTTTCAAATCAGAAAAGTAGTTCCTGAGATTAGCGCTTTCAATTAAACAAACATACAAACTCTTCAACTTGTATAGATGTGAATATAGAAGAAATATATGAAGATAGTTTGTGTTCTGTTTTTAAAAAAATCTGTTCAGTTTTACTATCGCTGTGAAGCTATAAATTAGTTCCGTTGAAATATTTTTTGAGTTTTTTTGTCAGAACAAAATGTTTATTCATAACAAAATACGTTTTACGAAGTATTAAATTGTTCAAAGTCCAAAATAGACCACACACAAGCTATAATATTGTGAAATAAACAATTACAGAACAAAGCAAATAAAATAGAACAAACAAACAAATTATTCCACTAACTGAGGTTAACCCTTTTACAATATCGTGAAAAGTTATAAACTATAACGTAGGTATAAATTGTGAATTGTGGCCACGAAATGCTCGATCAAAGGGGTAGTTTTCGAAATAGTTGGCGCCGGTTTAAACTGGTTCTGAGCTTAGGAATCCAGTTCAATGCGGTGCAAGTGAAAATAAGTAGGAAACAAACCACATGCCGCATATGAAAAGGCGGTTTGGCGTTTTCGAACTTTGTCGAGTTTAAATTTATAAAAGTGTTAATTTATTTTTACGTTTGAAATTGGAATTCTCGTATTACTTCCTTTTTTCTTTATAATTTTCAGATTTTAACCGAGTTCGGTGCTTTTAATTTCGTTCCAAATGTAACAAATTACTAGTTTTTCACACTGCGATATACATCTGACCTCGACAAGTCTTTAAAAGTGAAATACTAATCCTTTTGAGTGAAATATTTTTATGTTTATTTTTTGTGCTATTAAATGGTATTATAACAATTTTTAATATTATTACGTTCAAAATTAGTCCAAGAGTTCGATTTCCATTAATTTTTTTCTTTAATTTTGGCTAGAGCCTTAAAAAAATCAGGAAGCATTTTTTTTAATTTTTAACCCAAAATTAAAGAAAAAAATTAATGGAAATCGAACTCTTGGACTAATTTTGAACGTTACGTTAGTTTAACTATAGTCAATACAACTGAATTTACGAGAAAAAAGAAATTTAAGTGCTAGAGCTGTCAGAAGCTGATCTAACGATTATGCTGGCATGTATTATTTGAAAGTCCTATTGCTAAGTTTTCTTCTTAACACAAAAAAAATGAAATCCAAAGAAATAGCATGGACAAAACTATTTTTTAGACTATCGGTAATCAGTCTTATATTAATACATCTAACTAGATTTACTTTATTTATTCGTAAATGCTTGCTTTTTATTATCTAATTTTATACTAAATCACAATCAACTATAATGAACAATGCAGATATATAATAATCTCTTAAAATATACAATTGAAAAAGGACGAAATCAATGATAGTGATATCAATTGCGTACATGATTATTAAAAAAATAAATTGTAAAGTATACATTAATCATCTTAATAGATGGAAAGACATTCCTCTACTGAATATTCATAGAACTATTAACATATGTATACGTGTATTAATATTCCTCAAAAAGAATATTATAAACGGTGTCATAAATATTAATAAATATCTTATAACATATAAACGGTTGTCTATTCCTATGGCAAGCAACTTAATGCTTGTGTTAGACCTAATTTTTTTTATAAACATACATAGAAATAATACATATATAAATACAAATATCACACCCAGAATAAGGCGGGAATCGAAACAGCAACCCGCGGAGGGCTAGTCAAATGTCACTAAACCCAAAAAAGGGATTATTTATTATTAGGGATTAGGGATTTAAGACAATAAACTATTTAAATATAATATTAGTTATTAAGTGTCATTTAAGGGATCAGCTGTGGTTGTGATGAAAATCATACTAAGTAAATTATTATGTACGACACGTACAATCACACAGTTTGTTCTGAAACCATAAAATTGGTAGACAATTATTGCTGTCGCTTATTTCTTATAGCTTGATTCACATTTCCTGCTTCTTGATTTAATTGTTATTTATGATTCAGAGCGTAGTTAGAATTTATTATTAGTTAGAATTATTAATTTACAATATTGAATATTACAAACTGGAAGTGTTTGTTTTTCAATTCGAAAACGCTCATCTTTGAATTGACCAAAAAAATTATAAAAAATAAATCAAACATGTAAACACACTATCTCCAACATAAAACAAGTTCTCCAACATCCTAGCAAGACATCAAGGCTCACACGTCTTGTGGTGCCTAAGCGTATCCATCGTTTAATATTATGCTATGTACAGCCCTATATTTCAAGGACAGTCTAGACCAAACAGTGTACTTACTAGAAAATAATCTTGGTGTCTTGTGTGGATCTTCTTGAAGGAATGGAATAACTCTAGGCTATTCTGCTCTCATCTGAGAACAGTAAGTTCTTCCAGTGTTCCATAGTCCAAATACATTTTCTCGTGCAAAGGCAAGTCTAGTTCTACGGTGCTGTGGGAGAAGCTGTGGAAGCGCGAGCTGGACGCAAAGTCAAAAAGACGGGAACGAGCTTCAATAGCGGTGCAAAAGCGATTTTTCAACACGTTACTAACAACAAAGCGGTCATCTGTGTCTCGGTGTTTGTGAAGTCCTTGTGGGCGTGCCCATCTTGCCTCGGAGAGCACGTTAAGCCGTTGTTCCCGGCTGTTATCGTGTACATCTGATAGCGATCGTTACTCATAGTAGGGAATATATCCGCCAAGCCGCATTGGTGCAGCGTGGTGGATTAAGCTCTGTTCCTTTTTCTACATGGGAAAAGAGGTCTGCACTAGGCCACAGCAGTGGGATATTACAGGCTGAAGAGAAAAATATTAAAAAAGGGAATAAAGTTTATATATATATCCACCCAAGCACCGTTCAAAAACATTTTTGTACATAATAAAAAAGCACAATAATAAGACAGTCGACAAACACTGAAAACTTTTAAATATTCTAATGTACATAATACTCGACTATAATTTGATTACAGAACGTCGCTTCCTTTCATGATTTCAACGTACATATTGAAAACAAAAAAAAATAAAACTCTTAAGCTCTATGCTTTTGGAATAGAGCGTATTTTTAAATGGTATGTAATATTTAGAGAGAAAATAGTTTTAAAACGATTTTCATGTAAAAGAAAACGTAATGACTACTATTAGTGTTGCGATGTCAGCGTTTTTGAATCGAAATATCACGAAATGTGTAAAAATATAAATTAGGTAAAGTGTATTGCGGATGTTGAAGTGAAACGTTTGTGGAAATGGTAAATCATTTATTCATTTGTCAGTATAGAACTGTACACGTAATTTTTCGTTAATAAATTCACATTAAGATTTTTAAACATTTTATACAATTACAACAATTACAAAAACACGATTGTCTATTTTACTGGTGAAGTACTGTTGAATATGTATGCTGATAATGTCTACTAAATTACTTAATATATAAAGATATATAGCATTATTTCTTATAAAATCCTAATTTCTTTATAATACCAATTCAAGAAATGGTCGATACTTATCAAGTGAAAGTGTTATAATGTACAATAGTACAAAAACCTCAAATAAAGTTCTTCATTCAATTCAGACTTTAACCTACTTACACTTATGCAATATTTTTATTTGTCTAATGCAATTTCTACCTCATAGCTGCTCTATGGTCATAATGATATATATAAAACTAATTACGTGAATTACTTTACATATAACTTTATAGTTTTTTTTTATGAAATTGTTAGTAATCAAACTGTTCCATTTAATGTTCACATATTTGTATTATTTGTGTATTGTTGTACACGAAAACACACACATACAAACACTTATAACAGAGCACGCACACAAAGACCTGATTGATAACATTTTTTATATGTCCTTGTTTTACAAGTCGACAAGGAAGATCTGAAGGCCTTTAATAATTATAGACTAATAAATAACCTAGATTCAAATCTTATTACTAGCCATTTTTACCTTTACATTTTTTTCCAAATAATAACCTTATCTACCAAATTTAATACAGTAATTAATATTTGGAATGTCATACTGATTTTGTTCTAAATTTGAAAATGACAACAAGTCTAGATATAGAAATTAGAAATCTGCGTTGCATCATTATGTTTCGTATTACTGACATCGAAACACAGCGAACTAAACAAAAGTTCCATACGTTCTACAGTAGATGTTTTGAGTAGTTAGTAGTTCGACGTAATAGCATGGATGGTCAAACAATTGTGGTTCTATGCTGTAAGTATCTAGAAACTGTTTTAAGATCGTCTGTCCAATTGTTTATTGTATCTATTAAAGTTGCGATTTCCACTTTTATTTATACTTTAAGAAGGCAAAACAAGCATGCAGCCATCTTACATCCCCTCCCTTTTAACTAGAATCATTTTGCCGTCTGTACTCCCGACCCTCTTAAGGAGGTTTGGCTAACTTATTTATTTATTTATTTTTTTAGGACAACTTACAAAACATACACTAATACAGATTTTAAAAATAAATGTTTACAATAATTTGCTGAGTGTTGTTTTATTTACAAGTTGCCACGGCGTGGTTAAGGACAGTTCCATCTAAGTGGTAATTATTTTATTTATTTTAAATTTAAATAAATATAAAAAACAAAAAACCTAAAAAACTCCAAATAACTAATTCTTATATAAATTAAAATTTACAAAAAGATAGAAAGAAAAAAAAATACAATTTATCTATAAATAATAACAACTTAACGTTAAAGAGAAGAAATATAGACACTCATACATCAACGAAAAACATACATACATGATCGATATTGAAAGACATAGACATTTAATGTTAAGATAGAGAAGTAAAGCTTGCAATAAGTTTATTTTTAAATTTTGGGAGGCTGTCTGAAAAAATATCCACATCAATGTCGTTGTTTTTTGTTATTCGGTTATACTGTTCAAATAATCTATTCATGGTAGCGTTCTGACCTAATTTTGTTTTTGAACGTTGAATCGAAAATGGAACGTATTTACTTGCACGGGGAAATCTAGTGGGCGCATTTATATATATTTTTTCTACAAGATCGGGGCTGTCCAACATACCGTTAACCAATCTATACAGCAAAACCTGATCCAATAAATGTCTCCGATCGAACAAACTATTAAGTTTAAAATGTTGTAAACGACTATGATATGTCGGTAACTGTTTTACTTTATTACATTGATAAGAAAGGTGCCATAGAAAACGCTTTTGGACCCTTTCAATACGCTTTATATGTACCTCGTAGTGTGGTGACCAGATCTGAGCACAGTACTCCAAACCAGATCGAACCAGGGCCGCATAAAGGCTAATCTTGGTCTGCGGTTTTTTAAAATTTTTACTGTTCCTTATTACAAAACCCAGCATTTGAAACGCCTTAGTTGTTATTCTGTCAATGTGTGTGTGGAATCTAATTTTACTGTCCAAACTAACTCCCAAGTCTTTGACAGCAATCACCTCCTGCAACGTCTCATTATTGATAGTATAAGACTGCGAGTTCGGGTAAGTTCCACGTGAGAATCGTATATATTTGCATTTATCGATGTTCAGTTCCAAACCGTTTCTCTCACACCAGTCGACTAAGCTGTTTAAGTCCTCTTGCAGAAGGATAGTGTCATGTTGGTTTTTTATTTGTTTTGCAATTTTGAGATCGTCGGCGTAAAGAAAACATTTGCTGTGTTTAAATATTCCTACAATATCGTTCACAAATATATTAAATAAAATAGGCCCCAGAACTGATCCTTGGGGAACACCTGATTGGGTTAAAAATGTTTGAGACGAGTATCCACTGACAACCACCCTAGAACTCCGATTGCTCAGATACGAGCGAAACCATTCCAACAAGTTACCTGCTATACCAAAGGTTGAAAGCTTGTGAAGAAGAATAACGTGGTCCACGGTATCGAATGCTTTGCTTACTTCTGTAT
Organism: Melitaea cinxia; assembly: GCF_905220565.1. Lineage (NCBI taxonomy): Eukaryota > Metazoa > Arthropoda > Insecta > Lepidoptera > Nymphalidae > Melitaea > Melitaea cinxia. The sequence continues at coordinate 2,808,118 of NC_059397.1, read as the reverse complement.
AAATTGTGTCAACTGGGATATTAGAATCAACTGAATCTGTCAAAAAGGTCACAAATGAAGCAAGGTTGGTTGTTGTGGATCGAGCCTTGAAGAAACCAGACTGTTGTTCCGATATCATTTGTTTTATATGCCAGGAAAGTGTGGGTCTTATTAGTCTTTCAAATACTTTACCGAATACAGGTAAAATAGAAATAGGTCTATAATTTTTTATGCACGCAATATCCCCAGATTTTGGGATTGGTACAACCCTAGACTCTTTCCAAGCAGCAGGAAAATATCCAGACTTTATTGATCTGTTGTATATTATTGAGAGTGGTAACGAGAGCGCATCACAACATTCCGTTGCAAAGAGAGATGGTATACCATCAGATCCAGCTCCTTTACTTCGGTCCAAGTGTTTCAAACCAAGTAATACGTCATTTTGTGAAAAGAATAAACTTGTCAGACAATTTGCAAATGAAGAGGTTGGGAATGTAACGTCACTATAAAATTTTGAAAGAGAGGAGGGTGTCCTATAAACGGATGCGAAAAATGACGCAAAGAGATCGCAAACGCCAGAGCCGTTAGAAGCTCGTCTATCGTCTAGATACATCGACGACGGGTACGTACCTTTATTCTGACGTTTATTTTTTAGGTAAGTCCAGAATATCTTAGGATTTTTGGATAAAGAGTCCTCTATGCTATCAATGTAGTTCTTGTAACATGTTTCGATTAATAATGAACAGCGTTTTTTTAATAACAAGAAAGACAGCTCATCCAAAGGATTTTTATATTTGCGATATCTTTTATGTATCTTATATTTTTCCTTTAGTATATGTATAAGTTCCTTGCTGTACCAACAGGGATATTTTTTATGTGTAGTTTTACTTAGTGGCACGTGCTTCTTGATTGCCTCTTTAATTATCCTATACAACATGTCCACCATATCATCAACATTAGTCAAGGTTGAGAATTCATCGACCCACGAAATAGAGTTAAGTTCGCACACAATCTTGCCAAAATCCGCCTTGTGAAAATTAAACTTATCACTGGGAATCATGGGAGGAAGACCAGGTGCATCGTAAAATGACAGAACAAATTCCAAAGGCGGGTGGTATGGGTCAACATTGCTGAGTATGTACTTGCTTACTTGTAAGTGATCAACATTTTCGGTCTAAAGAATTAGGTCTAGAATCTTTCCTTGGTTATTGAGGACTGTGTTTTGTTGCTTTAAATTGTTGAGAGCTATAAAGTCAAGTAACTTGCTACAGAGTGGGTCACGTAAAGAAGCCGGCAAGATTAGAGTGTTATTATTGCTAGGCCATGTTATTGAACTTAAATTAAAATCCCCTAATATTAGTGTGTTATAGTGAGATTCTAAGATACGATTAGTATTGTCAATAAAATGTTCAAGAATGTGCGTTTGAATCGGTGGGGGTAGGTAGACTGCACATAAGTATAATTTATCTAGGAATGTTCGGCTGCGACACATATCTAGTTCTACCCAAAGGTCTTCGCAACCACTCTCGAACTGGGTTAGTCTACGCGACTTAAAGCGTTTAGATATAGCAATTAGGACACTACCATCCGACTTATTTTTATGATATTCACTAGTCTCTCGATCACGTCTATATGTCTCATAGCGATCATTAAACAATTCTGAATTATATATAGTATGGTTTAGCCATGTTTCACACAGCACAATAACATCATAATCACAGCACAATACATTTTTATACAAGTCTAAAGTCTTAGTACGCAAGCCTCTAACGTTTTGAAAATATACATTTAAAGAAGAGAATTCTAACAAAAGTGTAACATTGACTAAAGATTAATTCACAAAAACAAAAATCAAACTTATCAAAGGATCACAACGAAAATCGTAAGCAGTATTATTTAATTGTGATCTTCTGATAGGTTAAGCGGACCCAGTCGGACTTCTCCTAATATTGAACAGACAATATAACAAGATCAAAATTATTTCGAGCTTTCGTGAGTTACAATTTTTTTCAAATTTCAAAAATGTTCACAAGCAAAGAACGTGGCACGTTGGCTTCCGTAAACATTACTTTATCAAAACGCGAAAAACGAGGTAATTTTTAAATTGAAATAAAACACAAACCGTAAAAAAAATACACACAAAAACCGTAACACAAAGCCCTTCCTTATAACAGACTTAAACATAATTTAAACTTGCATGCAAGTACCGTTTCAAAACTTTTTTCCTCGAAATTCCTGCGAGATAAACAAGCTTACCGGATTCAGCTCAACTTCATGAATATTAACCGTATAATTAGGAAATGCGGATAGCCCACGTAATGTGACTTACAAAACGTGTGGTTAATTTAATTTCCCTCGCTTATACGGTTGTGGATGTTAGTCGATTTTATTTAAATGTCATGTTATTATTATTGTTAGTTAAGGAAGTTGATTGAGTTAATTTTTCATACTTAAAGTAACAATTAGATATTGTATTTTAAACCAGTGTTTACATTATATATTGTAATCAAACATATCAGCTATATACTATCATTTTTGATTTAATACGTGAAGCATTACACAAAAAATTACACACACTACCGTGTATTTCACACACAAACGCATATATATATATATACTCTTTTGTTTATTATTATAGAAGTATTACCGTTGACAACAGAACCTCAATTATGTTCAAACTTAATTATGATCGAATTTCGACCACTGGGTGACCACTAGTGCAAATTAATTTATAAATCAAGAAAATAAATTAAAGTTTATATTTAAAATTATTTAATAGGTTAAGCATATTATTCGGTTCGAGATTATAGTAATCATAAATATGTGTGGGTTCAGTATAGCTGTATTACACGTAACACATGAATCAAGTTAAAGTCACGTCATTTTAGGCACCTTAGCCCCAATCTACGAAAAAATTCCTAGTGAGCTGAATTTTTGTATACACCTTAATTACTGCGTTGTAATGAAGATGTGAAAAATCGACATTGATATCGTGCCGGCTAAAAAAGTTATAAATGTCAAAAGATCATGAAAAAATCATGTTTCACGAATATCTCTCGATCTCGGAGGTCAATAGAGGTCATTATAAAAATAGTTTGTCGTAAAATAATCTACAAAAAATGCATTTTACATTTTTCAGTAAAATTAATCGTTTTCGGAGTAGAACGCTGAGAAAGCGACTATAATGCACTCACTATTGTTTTGTATACACAGATAAAACCTAAAATGAGTGGACTATATAGTGATAAACGGTATTTTCAAAGACTAAATTGCCAAATAAATATTTTTGCCAGTTTTTTTTTTAGGTTCACGATAAAAATTCTACTTACTGCTTAGAAAAAGTTTTTACAAGTATTACATGTACACAAAGCTTCCCTTCACATCCTATTTTATAAGCAGTCAAAAGCTCGAACACTAATATTTATTAAATTTTTATCAATTCACTTATTTTCCATTGTAATATTTTATAATTCGATTATAGGACCCCTATGCTGCGTACAATTTAAAATCAATAAATTGATGAATATCGTATTATCTGTAATCGCGTAATGACAGATAATGGTGACAAATTGAGTCATTTCCATTATAACCTGACCTCCTTTTATATTTGATTAATATCTTACGCGGATGTGCTTGTCTAGGAAAAAATCTATAGCAATTGACAGTAGTAATTTCATTCTATTTTATCATTGGTTCTTTTTAACTATTAATAAACATACTGTCTGGATAAACATATTAGAATCAGATTTTAAACTAAATATTTTGATGGATTAATTGATTTAGCCTTTTAGCAACTCTTTGCCCATGAAGGAAAAAGTTCTGTGAGCTGGCGATAATTAAATATATATAGGTAAATTCCCCGACCTTAAAAAACAACACAGAGTTACAACTAAGCGAGCAGTCTCATAGGTCTAGCCCACAAAATGTGAAACATAAATGTCGTATATAAAGAGGTCGTAAATTTATGTACTATGTGGCTACGGTCCTAAAGAATATAGCCACCCCCTCTCTTCCCGTGGGTGTCGTAAGAGGCGACTAAGGGATAACACAGTTCCGCTTACTACCTTGGAACTTAAAAAGCCGACCAGTGGCGGGATAACCATCCAACTTCTGGCTTTGAAATACACAAGCCGAAGACAGGTGAACTTGTGGAGCCTATGTCCAGCAGTGGACTGTATAGGCTATAATGATGAAATTGATGTAATGTATTGTACATTATTTTAGCCCCTCTTTTTAAAAATTATCAATTTCTACACGAGTGAAGCCGTGGGCAGTTGCTAGTTATATCTATGTAAACTATATTTTGATTTTTAAATTAAAATGTGAATTTTTTGCAAAACAGCCATAACCATCTTCATGACAAATCTTAGCGTATTGATTAATTGATGGATTTACACATTCAACATAACAATGGAACTTTTTATATTTTGATTTCGGATATAATATATACTAATCTAACTGAGGTAGGGCACAGCAGGAACTTCCTGCTCAAAATATGGAGCAGCCCGACTGGGGTAGTACCTCGACCTTACAGAAGATCACAGCAAAATAATACTGTTTTCAAGCAGTATTGTGTTCCTGTTGGTGAGTAAGGTGACCAGAGCTCCTGGGGGGATTGGGGATTGGGTCGGCAACGCGCTTGCGATGCTTCTGGTGTTGCAGGCGTCTATAAGCTACGGTAATCGCTTACCATCAGGTGAGCCGTACGCTTGTTTGCCGACCTAGTGACATAAAAAAAAAACTAGTCTAAACTTTAACAATTTTAGTATCACATATAGAAAACAAGTAGAAAGTCATAGTAGTGTTCATTACCTTTCTTCAGGTTTTAGAAAGCAGTAGTAATAGACCGACCGGTTTAAATCCTTTTCAAAGTAATTTGAAGCTTAAGAGACAAAGAATCCCATTTGTATCAGGTGTCTTTTTATTTCAAAACTGTTATTTTATAATTAAAAGTGCTGCTGTATATTGTCATTACATGTTACTAAGCGCTGCGGTGAATATAACGTTTTTATTTATTAAGATTCTTTGGTCCTAATCTAGGTCATGAAAGTAACCTGTCTTGTGTTTTGATTTTTTATTCTTAAACCAAATTGCTTCCGATGTCATAATAGTAAACAACAAAGCGTCAAATTTGAATTACTATGAAAAGTAAAAAGACTAGATTAAGTTATTTATATTGGATATTTCTTATGCTCACGCATATTATTTTATCTTAACTTGCTGAGCCCAGCGCTTTCACCCGCGTAATTTGAAAAAAACTCGCACTAAAATATTACAAGTCTATAGACTTTTTCGGTAAATGAAAACTACCCACAACAAAAAGAATTTTTCAATTGACTATTTTTTTTTTGTTTTTTTGTTTAGTACCTTCCGTGGGCCTTAAAAAACATACGAAAAAATAAATTAACCGTATTAGTCGAGCTGTCCTCGAGTAAAACGCTTAGCAACACTCATTTCTATCAAAAGTTAATAGGTTTTTATTTATATATATTTTTTTTAATTTTTAATTTTTTTAGTATTTAAACCTTCCGTGGGCCATTAGGAACATACAAAAGAAATTAGCCGAAGTGGGCCCAGCTATACAAATATTTTCGTTTTGGTTTACTATAATACTGTACCAAAAATGACTTCTCATTACGAGGTACTATTTTTCTTTACAACTTTTATGGTTTATGTCGAAAGAAATTTGAAGTGTGTGTGCACAGCAGGAATTTCCTGCTCAAAATATGGAGCAGCCCGACTGAGGTAGTGCTTCGACCTTACAAAAGATTACAGCAAAATAATACTGTTTTCAAGCAGTATTGTGTTCCTGTTGGTGAGTAAGGTGACCAGAGCTCCGGGGGGGGGGGGGGGATTGGGTCGGCAACACGCTTGCGATGCTTCTGGTGTTGCAGGTGTCTATAGGCTACGGTAATCGCTTACCATCAGGTGAGCCGTACGCCTGTTTGCCGACCTATTGTCATAAAAAAAAATTGAAGAACTTTTATCTATACCTAGTGTAGGTGAGTAAAAAAGTATCCATAATAAGATCACTAAGTACAAATTATATTTAATGCAATTAATACCTTTTTTTTAGTAATAAAAGAAATTAAGCTCTGATTTATTTATTAATATTATCTTTTGCTACAGTAAAATAATATTCTATCGGCCACTTTCAGTACTCAATCTGTCTCTGAATTTGCTTACTAAAGATAGAATTTTGACGTAAACTCTTTAAAAATTATGTCAAAAATCTGACCAAATAAGGAAAACCAAAAATAAATAGAATATTGAAACCGGCCGTAAGTCGTAACGGTACGCTTAGTACGCTTCTTACGTAATTAGATTTTTTCGTGACGTTAAATGTTAGAAGTTATAAGATAAATTATATCTTAACATTTTTTAATATCATATCAAAAGTCCGTTTCAGTGGGGATCGAACCTATAAGAAAATGTTTCATCACTTTATCATCATCACTTCAATCTATGGCAGTCCACTGCTGGACATAGGTCTCCCCAAGTTCGCGCCAGACGTCCCGGTTTTCCGCAATTCAAAAATGTTTCAATGTTTTCATGTTCAATTCAAAAAATGTTGAGAGTTTCCTAATTTGTGGTTAACACAAAAACAATAATAATTAAAAATAGTATGGTGTCGTCTCCTGTCAAAGAATTCATTGAAATATGAAACTTTGAATAGTTACGAGTGCCCTAAAGGAGTCACTATATATGGCGCCGCAGTCGCTTGGAACCGAATTTAAAATCATCATATCAAAAATTTCGACCTAGCGGGTTCATCGTTCCATAGCGTAATTGGCTAAAACACTGACACGGTTAGTCGGAGATGCAGGTTCGATCCCCACTGGAACGGATTTTTAATACGATATTAAAAAAATATTTAGGATTCTCTAATATGTGGGTAACTCAAAAACAAATATTAAGAACTTATATCTTATCGCCAGTTATCTTTTCAACGCCGGAACCACTATAATTCCAAGTTACTTATGTTGTCAGTAAAACCGTTAACTTGTATATATACATATTTAATTTGTTGATAAGAAAACTGGTACGTAGAGACACACATCAAAATGGAGGAATATAAGCTTATAATGTCTGAAAATTTCAGATTCTACTGGTTTGATTTTAAAACTACACTTGACATTACCAGAACAGATATTGATGTTATGCTACTCAAATCTAAGCAATCTTCGGCTGAAGACACTTTTTAATACGGCAATCCAATGCCACCAAATTGGGAGTAAAGTTACCTTATTTTGTTATAGAAAGTTTACCTTACAGTTGAGTTAAACAACTTACAAGGGATCAGTACGCTAACTTAACTACATGACAACCCTATAATTTGTACGGACTGGGAAACAGGCAATCTATGACTTGAGGTGTGGCGGTGGACTTGATGGGGATTTTCTGGGTCATTCTCTCAGCTAATGCTATGGTTTTTAATTAAAAAAAATCGAAGAAGTCGATTGAATATGTTTATCTAACAATTCTATTTATTAACATTGTCTATTCTATCGACATTTTATTAGAAAACCTAGTAGATATATAAACGATACATAATATTTCATATATAGTGGGTGATTATCCTTAAACACACGATTTTAAAGATGTTTGCGAAATGTCGTAAATGCTAACTAGCTTATACTCGTATTTATATAACACAACTACCTGAGGCTGTCGTAAATAAATGTCAAGATATTATCTGTTTTATATAGACTTATAAAAAATCATTAAAATCAAACCAGATTTAATCTTTATAAGGATAAATAAAACCTATGTAATATCTACAAAAGAATTGTAACCGTAAGCAAGATATAAAATTAACAGCACTATCTGAATGTACGATTTCACGATATGAACAAAACAGTCAATAAAATCAGATTGCTTCATTTAATATTCTATCAGTTAGAAAAATAAGGTTTCGAGTTGGATGCACTTTTGTCTATGCGCGGCTGCTCCGCTAGAGCTACGAAAAACAATGGTCTTTTGTCTTTAAAATTTTTAAGAAATTTCTCTGTAAGCAGTATTTTAATTTCACTACAATTGTGAAAACGGAATTTTTGAATAAGGAATCGTGCATTCAAATGTTCTGGAATAAAAATACTTTAACCCTTATTTCAAAATCTTTTCGATTATTGTTATTTTTAAGATTGTGTTCATTTTACTTATTTTTTATAAGAAAAATTAAAGCAAACAAAGCCCTTTCACGATTGAATATTTTATTTTTATTTAGAAAACAATATAAATCATTTCAACAGCTAAACGAAAATTTTAATTGTTAAATTTAAAACACACCGAAAAGTCTAAACATCCAAAAGATTCTAACTCGGAACCCGAGTCGCATTTCAATTAGTTTTATTAACGAAATGAACTCGCGAAAATTATAAAAGGTTGCGGGTGAATTTTAATTAAATAATTTATTGAACTAAATTAAGAAACGCTCGATTTAAAACTTTGCTACTGTTTCTCGAATGACCTTTGTAAAATAAGCGTTCGCAAATTCTTTGAGTTTGTTTAAGTTCATATTGTTAAATCAATTGAACGTGCTTAAAGCTTTATTTTAGAACTTGATTTATTTATCCAAAATGAAACAGATAGTAAAAAAATAATTGTGTTTGCAGACAAACGAAGAAAAACCGACCCTAAAAAAAAAACCCTTCAATTATATCGACAAGTAATACAACGTAGGTAGACGAAAAAATAGTCACGTAAATACGTATTATTAAAGATTACTCCAAAAGTTGTAATCAGATCTCCATGAAATTTAAATATGACCACATGATAAACATCGGCTTTCGATTAAATTAAAAATCATCAAAATCGGTACACCTAGTAAAAAGTTATGCGAATTTTTGAGAGTATCCCTCGATTTCTCTGGGACCCCATCATTAGATCCCGGTTTCCTTATCATGGTACCAAACTAGGGATATCTCCTTTCCAACGATAAAAGAATTATCAAAATCGGTTCATAAAAGACGGAGTTGTCCCCGAACATACATTTAAAAAAATATACGGTCGAATTGAGCAACCTCCTTCTTTTTTTGAAGTCGGTTAAGAAACGAGTGTGCTTTAGACCACTCATTCGTGTGTAGTAGAAGTACGAAACGTAACTTTCTCTCTTTCTATCTTCACGAACTTATATCTTCCTCTCAACTTCCGTTCGCCTGGCCAGATCACACTCTTAGTTACGCTCTCGTCACGTATTCACCAGCTTACTCCCCAAGTCAAGCGTGCGTAAAGAAGTTTTACTTAAATAAATCAAGTAAAAAATAAACAGGAACAATTTAACATACCCACTGCATAAAATGAACTGAAACTGTAAAGATTCTTCTGCTAGTCTTAGCTCTCTTTTTTCGTATATAAATATATATATATAGGTGTCTGTGTGTATGTGTGAGTGTGTGTGTGTGTGTGTATGTGTGTGTGTGTGTAAAGAAAACACTACACTCATTTTATATTTCGTCACTGTTTATTTTATTGTCAACCTTTTTGTTTTTTTTTATTGTCAGGTCCATTATTCGGACCTTTGTCGTGATGACAGAAATATTTTTACCTTCAGATTGTAAGAAAATTATAATTTAGTTTAAATGCTAAAAATTGTAAAAATGTAATAATATAAATAAATTTCTTGTTTTAGAGAAACGCAAATAGCACGTTAAGCCGTCGGTCCCGGTTGTTATCATAAATACCTGATAGCTACCGTTACTCATAGTGGGGAAGCAGCGTGGTCGAAAAAACTCCAACCCCTTCTCCATGGAAGGAGATCCCTATCCTTCCTTCCTATATGGAAAGAGAGCCCAGTCACATGCTCAGCAGCGGGATGTTACAGACTGAATCGTACCGTGTAACAACATCTTGTCACATTTACATCTTACGCGAGATTTAGAATATTATTATAAATAGGCCTCATAATATTTTATGTATTATGTATGCCTTTTTCCGTTAAATTTTAAGTAATATTTTTTATTTTACACCTACACACTATACTTTCTTCCACATGCCTAGGTCGGCTGGTAAAAAATGCATTAGCGTTAAGCCCGCCGTTTGTACACATTTGTATTAGTGTATTTATTATACAATAAAGAATTTCAATAAAATAAAATAAATACCTTAAAACTATTAATTATAGTTTTTAGCCAAAAAATAAATAAATAAACGTACGATTGTGGAATCGACTCGATTAAGTAGATTTGGGATCAACAAATTAGCTGTTTACGTGTATAAATTTGTGCCTAAATTCTTTGTAATTGCTATACCATGAAGGTCGAAATAGACTAGTCGCTATACATATAAATGATATCACGTACTCTGGTGGAGACGTCTGAAGAATGACAGAAGCTGACAATACATTAGATTGTTATCAATGAAATCAATACAATTCTGGTTTATTTCGTTAGAATCTCTTTATAGGATTACAACATAACTGCTTAACTGCGTAAATGATATCGTGAGAGATAAATAAAATGAACTTTGATAAGAAGAAATTATATTAGTTACAGTCAGTTCAGTATACTGCATTCCACTGCTGGACATAGCGCTCCCCAAGTTCGCGCCAGACATCCCAGTTTTCCGCAATCCTCATCCAGCCCATACCGGCAATCTTACGTAGGTCATCGGTCCAACAGGCCGGAGGACGTCCCACACTGCGTTTGCCAAGAATCGGTCTCCACTCCAGGACCCGTCTATATTGGTTACAGAATTAGTTTAATTTTTCAGTTGTTTAAAAACTATAAATACCTTTTCGTTTTTGTATATGATATATCATTAAAATTAAATCACAAAATAGGAAGGTTACGATTGATAATTCCATTGTGTAAACATTTGTTAATCAAATTTAATATTCATAGAAAACAATAACTTTTACATCTCGGGAACGATGCATTAAAAAACTGCGATACGCCACGGACAGAACTTTCTCGCAAATTTGTCCCGGATGAGATAAACAAGCCCGCCCGGAATACAACGCGTTCACTTCATGAATATAAACAGTGGAATTAGGACGGGTTATATGATATACAGCATACGCGGTTAATTTAATTCAACTCGCTTAGTGCTAGCTATCTTATTTTTTTCAGGACAACGTAATTTGGTCAGGTTATTTTGCTTTGTATGTGCGAATTCTAATTTATCTAACACAAAGCTGAACCTCGTGATAATTGCAATCAACTTTGTACTCAGACAAAAGTTAATCAAAGATCCTTTCTCGAACGATAAATTAATCCCCTCGTACATTAAGTAACTAAATTACAACTTTTCTTGTACGTAAAAAGTATAAATTAGTTATTTTCTGAGTACAGCATTACAGTAAACTAAGCACAATGTTCATGTAATTATAATTTGAATAAGTTTAAAATACTCTCAACATTACATAAGAGTAGTGGCACACATTAAGTTAAGACATGTGCTCTATCCGGGGCTATTTCAGTTGCTGCGTCGCTGAGTAGCATTAGTTCCTGCTATTAAGCGCTGACAAGGGACGGCGGACGTGCGACTACGCCTCTGAAATGTCTTTGTTCTAAGCTATTTTTATAGCTTTCACCTTTAAGATTGTGAAAACTGTCTTCCTATTTTTTACAACTAGATATTTTGATTATAATCTAGATTTTTTAAATTCTTTTGAGAAAGCAAATTAATTCCTTTTATCTATACTAATATTATAAAGAGGAAAGATTTGATTGTTTGTTTGTTTGCATTGAATAGGCTCCAAATATGTTAAATCGATTTGAAAAATTCCTTCACACGGGCGACAAAGGCTATATTATATTTCTTTTCGATTTGGGAAAAAATGTTTTGGAATTTTTGTTAAATAGCCGTCCGAAACCGGGGCGGGATGCTAGTTTATTATACAGTAACACTCACAGGCTATGTTATAAGTATAGCTTTGAAGAGAATTTACAAACGATATTCATAATAAAAATAAAAACAAAGACAACAAAAAAATATACCGGAACCGAATGTGGCAAATATCATATCAAAATAAAATATTGGTATATTGATAACACTTCGAATAACACATCGATGTCTCTAATTCGATCACGGCTTAAAGGAATGGAAGTCGATGTCGCAATTTGTTTCACAAATGAAATCCAACCGTGAGACAAAGAAGATGGATTAACGCGAAAACGTCCAAGTAATTGTGAAAAATGCGAACCTTTTCGTTGGAAAAATAAAGATTTCAACACGATTTCAGCGTCAGAGAGTAGCGAATTGAAATTTAAACTTTACCGCGAGAGTATTAAATCACATTCGGAGTCGTGCGTGTCAGGATGATCGGGATAGGTGAATGAATTCTAAACATTTTCGTTAGCGTTTGTTACTAAATCCATTCGAATGACGTCCCACAGGAATAAATGATGAGAATATCCTCTCAACAGTGCGACTAAACTTTAATTAGGCTGTATTTCGACTAAAATGGGCTTCTCTTTCACATTTTAATGTCTTCCAGTCAAATACCTAACTTTGTATTTGAGTCCTCTCATTTCGAATTCTGAGCGTTTTATATGATCGTGTTAAATGTCATGAAGCGCACTTAACTTTCAGATTTAATTTTTATTACAGTTATTTGAGAAATGCTACTATGCATGCTATGTGGCACTTTTAGTGTTAGAAATCTTCATTTTCGAATTTCGGCCTTCCTTGAATAAATCATGTATTTAATTTGCCATTTTGGCATGTTGTGTGACAGAAACAGGAATTGTGATTCCATATATCCCTATCATAAAATCTCCTAATAACGCTATGTAATATCAAGTATTATTGCACTAATAAAATATTATTTTCATAGAAGCATCACAAGAGACACTCGAGTATGTCTGGCACTAGCCTTGGAGACCAGCGAGATTTAAGCTACAGGCTTACCAAGTTATTTGATCAGTTTCTACTCTGAAATTAAACTCTATTACGTATGCAGTAAGGTTCGAATGAATGTATATAGATATTGGTGCAAGTTGCACATTTGGCAGGCGCCCAGCTGAGATTCGCTACGTTTCAGAGACAAATCGGTAGAAAACAGATTCACGCTGCCATAGCACGCGAAGCCTCTTCAGTTATGCAGAAAATATTGTTGTTTGCTTCACGATATGTAATTTACATTTCTAGATAAGGAACAAGATTCGAAAAATAAGTTAACTAATGTAGAATAATTTAAAAATCTTGTTATGTTTTCAATAATATTTTCTTATTCATATTTTTGTGAAATTATTTCATAATCGGTTTTCTACAGTGTAGTACTTACAAATCGGATTGACCCAATTATCGCATTGAATAGAAATAAAGCAAGGCACCAATTTTTTTTTAACTAATTAATGTGAACTTACCTTAATTAAGTTACTTTTATTATGTCACCTTGATTCAATACTGAATTCTTAAAAGTGCTCAAATGTTAAACAACTTATTTTAATGAAACATTATAAAATGTATCTTTTCTTTTTTAAATTTAATTTTCATCGATTCATTCAATAAAGAAAGTTCAAAGAAAATTCCAGTTATCCATAATTAAGTCATGACGGTAATATCTGTATTAATATTATAAAGCTGAAAAGTTTTTACGTTTGTTTAAATGCACTTATCCAGTTATATTTTTAATAAATACAAAATTATGGTTAGAAATGTCTTTAATTAATTCAAATATCAACAATAAGAAACTAAGTAATTTTAAAGGTTAATACAGCGTGAATAAATCATTAGTTGCATTACTCATAGTACTTAAAAAAGAAGAGGTCAGTAACCCCTTTTGACGTTGCTAGCATTTATTTTAACAGATCATCATATTTTTTTAAACAATGTAAAATTTTAATTAAGTATTAATTGCATTTAAATTTCATATAACATTTTACAATCATATTTCGAAGGCAAATGAAATACAATTCAGACGAAATGTGATGTGAAAATATAGAACCTGTATTATCATAAAGATGAAACAACTAAAGAGAATAGAAAGAATAATGACAAAATGGTAACTTTAGTACAGCTTAGCGTCGAATGCACTAACATTAACAAGCATAGGGAAACGTAAGCAAGCATGACGCGATACAAAAAGCTATCGGAGCTAATTGTGTGCCAACAAAAAGAGAATTTCGATGGAAAAGCCCAGATTGCCTTTGATAAGGGCCCATTACCGTAAACTTGCTGTGTTTCACAAGAAACTTTGTACACACGGCCCTATATTTAACTAGTTCTAACGAGTTCACTTTTATATTATTTTCGCGTGCGCGTATTCAGGAGTCGTGGTTTAAGGTTTTTTTTTTTTAATCATAGCGCGATTTGTAGCCTTGTTGGTTAGCTTCGCTAGTTATGATATATGGCTTTATTATTGTAAAGTGAAAAATTCTTGTTGAGGAAATATGGTGCAAGCTTTTTCGTTTGGAAACTAGAGGTGTTAGTTTTTTTTTATAGCTAAAAGTTTACGATGACTTATCATTGCACCATCTTAAAAGAATATATTTATTACAATCATCAGCTAATGTTTAAAATTACGTTTAATTTTATTCCAAAATTATTTCGTTTTTAACAAAATATTCATTTTCCGGATAATATCTTGAAGATTTAAATTAGAAAATAATCATGATTAAGAATTTTCCTGTAACGAGTAGGCTATGTCACTATATGTTTATTTATGCAATACAAGACAAATTTTAAACAAACTTCGAACAACTAAGAATAAGAAGTTTTAAGAAAAATTATCCGCCAACCCGCAGTGGAGCAGCGTGATGGATTAAGCTCCAATCCTTCTCCTGCGGAAAGAGGCCTCTGCCCAGCGGTGGGATGTTACAGGCTGAATGCGTAAGAAAATATAAGATTAAAAATATATAGCAGCCGGACTGGGGACCTTACAGAAGATCACAGCTAAATAATACTGTTTTCAAGCAAGGTTGTGTTCCTGTTGATGAGTAAGGTGACCAGAGCTCCTGACGGGAATTGGAGATAGGGTCAGCAACGCGTTTGCGATGCTTCTGGTGTTGCAGACATCTATAAACTTCGGTAATCGCTTACCATCAGGTGAGCCGTATGCTTATTTGCCGACCTAGATACATAAAAAAAAGTACCTGCTAGGCCATTTTGACATATAAGTATAAAATCTCAGTTATATTTACACCCTGCCTAAATTATGCCCGTGTTTAACTCATTACAACTTAAACATAACCAATTAAACAACTATCTTCCTTTTATAATTAAATTTCTGAATATACATTTCACTGCGGCTGATACATACGAAACCTTTTCCTTCGTTAGTATCCGAATACAATAAATTAATCCACACAATGTTTTAGAAAATTTAAATTACAGACCCAGAATTATATATAAGTCAGCCGCATATATTTACGCCATACGTTCTGGCATTCACAGTAAATAAAACACGAGCTCACCCGTGTCAAACAAATGACATGTTTTGGAACTCATCGCTCAAGTATTCTCATTACGAGAAATGAGAATATCTGAAAGCAATTTTTAGTTAACCACAAAAAATCAAAAGCTCCGCAAAACAACGACTTATACAAAAAAAAATCTGCTTTATGGAGATTGGATTGATAGTGCGTCAATCAAAAAACTCCCGATGTATGGAATGTCTGAAATATTGTCGGTGTGTACTGTATCTGTTCAATTTGTTAAGTAAAAATCATTTTTTTTTTCTTTTTATAGTAATATCGAAAAAAACCTCTATCTGGTAGTTAAATTAGGTAAAAATATTTTCATTTTCTCTTAAAATGAAATCTTTTACTAAATTCTAGTTACTGGTAAGATAATTTGAATTTTCATCTCATCCCGAGTTTAATTTACGACAGTTTTCGTATTGTCGACAAATACGAGAGCACTATAGAGGCAATAAAATGGGACGTGACTGAATGACGGCGCAGAAGCGCCAGAACTCCGTATTCCGTATCCGGGTATGTAGCTGGCGGAATTGTGTGAAGATTGTCAACAACTTTATTAATACTTGGTGCACCGTGATGACACCGCATTGTTTCATGATTCATTTGTCTTTAGGAGTATTTCGTTTTCATTTACAATTTTCACAATACACTATTTAGTTGAATAAATTTTGTTTGATATTAACTTCATAAGTTTAGCTTGGTTACTGCAGTAACTTAGTTACAGTTATTGTTGGACTTATTCGAGTTTAGGAGTGGTTTTGATTAATTTGTGACAGCACAACTAGTAATTTTAGAAATAAACGTAATCTTTAGAATAATAATCACTTTATAAACCTAGCTCGTATTTGTATATATACGAATTATTTTTGTTATTTTGGCCGAAATGCAAAACTAGCTCCGATGTGCTTTGTTTATGCTAAACAAACTCATGTGTATTGCCCATAGCTACCACGCTGGGCAGGCGGGTTGGTGACCGCAGGGCTGGCTTTGTCACACCGAAGACGTTGCTGCCTGTTTTCGGCCTGTGTATTTCAAAGCCAGCAGTTGGATGGCTATTCCGCTATCGGTTGGCTTTTAAGTTCCAAGGCGCTAGTGGAACTGTGTTATCCCTTAGTCGCCTCTTACGACACCCACGGGAAGAGAGAGGGTGGCTATATTCTTTGGTGCCGTAGCCACACAGCACACAATACCTACATAATATGTATAATTATATCGTTACAATTTTTCTATAAAAAGAAAAAAAGAGTTATTGACGATAAACTACCATTGCAACATTTGACACCGCATCGTAAGTATAACGGCACACAGAACGACACAAACTTTTGAAAGCTTTAAAGCATCAAAAGAAAGCCATGTATCGAAATTCCGCTTTTCTTTTAACTTTTCCTCAGCTGTAAGCTAATGCTATTGTATTGTTTTAGATATTTTTTGTTATTTAATATATCATTGAGGTCATTTTTTTTCTATTTTTTTTAATAAATTATGGATTTAATTTGATATGCCTTTATGGTTTTAATTTAATTTATAAGAGCCTTAGCTATAACACATATATATATATAAACAACTTCAAATAAATTAATAGTACAAACAAACCTAACTAAAATAAGAGAAAAAGTATCAAAAATCATCCATACCATTTAGAAATTTTTCTAGAAGAATCCAAGTACCGATAGTGAAGTAAGATTTTAAGCAATTGCATTTCTTAGACTAGGTACACACCATTCACACACACGCGCTCGGACTTTTACCTTCAATTTGCAGAATCTAAAATTAGCAATTATGTGTGTCGGAGGACTGATGGATACTGAAGCAGACTGTAGTGGAAACGGCGTGTTGGTGAGAGCTATGTGTGACGTCCTCCGGCCCGCTAGGGTGACAATCGACGTAAGATTTCCGACGGAGACTGAGTGAGGATTGCGGAAAACTGGAACGTTTGGCGCGAGCTTGGGGAGGCTTATGTATAGCGATGGACTGCGATAGGCTGAAGTGAAATTTTTCACCACTGCAGATTCTTTGGTATTACCACCAATGATAGTAATAAATGCGCGCATGAGTATTTTTAACTGTGATGGAAAATATACATTATGAGCGTGGTTTTATGTCGAGGGAGCGTACCGTTTTAGAAATATTAGTTTAGTGCACAGATTGCATTTCTGTCACAATATAGTCACCACGAAATTATCTCATAAATCACAATCAATTTTTAGTATATTACTACTACTTTCAACATAAGTAAGAGAGAGACAGATGGAGAAATAACTAGAGGGGATAGCGACGAAGCAAATAAGTCGCTGGCAAGGACTCTGTTCAAGATGCTGAGGGCGGGCGTGGGGTTTGATATACAAATAAAGTAGATATAGATATATAATTATGTAGGTGTATTTATGTAAGTACGCAATGTAGTGAAATTTAAGTAAATAACAAAAATAAATAAATCATAAATAGATAAATATAAATAATAACAATATATAAATAAATATATTAAAAATAAAAAAAAATCCCTTACTAACAGTAACATAGGTTAAGTGTATATTGTAAGTAGAACATAAGTGTACATATTTGGTAACTAGGAAATAAGTTTACATATATGATAACTAGCAAATAAGTGTATATAGACATAGATAAAAAAAAATAATAATATGTTCAGAAATTACAAATGAATGATGTGTATACTTTTCCATAAACAGTATTTTGTAAAAAAAAATCGTCAGCGTCGGACCACGTCCTAGTTTTACTAGGCAGTCACAGGACTGTCGCTCTTGGTAATAATGAAAAATCGCCTATGGTATTATTATAATGCATGCTTGCCTAACAAAAAGCATGGGCATTTTGAGCCCGTGGATGTAAATTTTTAAATAATAATAAAAAAGATAAAAAGAGACGGAGATTGAGAGATAGGAAGAGATAGAGATAATATGCATCATATTTTAACATTTACTTGTCTTTTTAGTATAAAATTAGTAATTTTAGTACTTTGTGAAAATATTTGCCAAGTTTTTGTAACTCAATAATAATAAAAGTAATATAATATTTATTAAAAATTGTTACGTTTGTAAATTGTTTTTATATATTTAATTCTAAATAAAAGCACACAATAATAAAGTTCAGTTCAGTTTGTGTACGTATCCTAAATCGCCCGAAGGTTCTTTCGAGCCATATGTTGCGACTTGCGATTTCTTCTTGCATTTTATTTATACATGAAGTACGATAAATTCGAAATGAATGAATCGTATGAAATAAATGTGCCGATAAAACGTGTTTTATATTTAATGTTCGGTATATAATGTAAGATTTATTTTAATTTATATTTTAATGTAGAATTTTGTGCGTGACAAGATTACAGTTTCATGGAGTTTTAACACGATTTAGTTGTTGAGTTTTTTATTTTGATTTAGAAGAAATTTGATTTTGAATTTAATTTTATTTTCTTATTAGATGTTTAAAATAGTACTTTTACTTTTATATATAGATTGACAAACAAACATACGGCTCACCTGACGGTAAACAATTACCGTAGCTAGTAGATATAGTTGATTGTAGCTTTAGATATAGTTGCAGATGGCAACACCAAAAGCATCACAAGCGCGTTGCCAACCCCATCCGCAATTCTCCCCAGGTGAGTAAAGTCATCATCTCTGGTCACCGAAACACAAATAAAAAATACCGAAAAACAAGAACACAACACTGCTTGAAAAAAGTGTTATCTATCTGTGATCTTCTGTAAGGTCGAGGTACTACCTCAGTCGGGCTGCTCCATATTTTGAGCAGGTAATTTCCTGCTGTGCCCTACCTTAGTTAAATAAATAATACTGCGTGACAAACATTTTTATATTGTATAGCAATAAGTCATTTTACGAATTATTCGTATTTGTAGAGTCCATATAATTATTAATAAAAAATAAATTTATAGGTATTTTTTTTTATTCAAAAAAAGGTGTTCTATAGAATATCCAATGCTTAGTAGGCAATGTATATAAATAAACAAATAAAATAAATGCCTTAAGCGGGATGCCTTACCTCGCAATGTAGAACCATGCAGTGACCTTGTGACAAAATGTTACTCACGCGTTCTCTTTGTTATACTTTTTTACTCGGCTTTTAAAAAATCTAACGTACCCAACCCTTAGACTCGGAGAGATGATTGAACCCAGAGACCGACTGCTGGAGCAAAAGGATTATTGCTAAATTCCATGTCAGGAAAACAGCTTTAAAAGCGGGAGTCGTTGCGAAGAAAGCTGAAACAACTAAACGGTTCAAACAATCTTTACTAAATCCAATTGCAGTAAAACACTTGATCCTTGAAGTAGCAGGGAAAATTATTTTTTAAAGATTTAACTCCACGTCTTATTGCCTCTACTGGTTACAAGAGAGCTGGTCCATTTTTTACCCAGAGTATTGCCATAGCGATTCAACGGCGAAATGCTGCCCGCATTCTTGGCAATATTCCACGCGGACATGATTTATACCGGAACTATCTTTAAATATTTAGTTCTTAAGTTGTGAATTGTTAATATGTATTAAATTGTAAAATTTCAAATATAATTTATAAATACCAGAAATCGCGTTTTACAGCCTAAGTAACCAAACTGTGTATTGACTAGTCAATGTAATACGTATAATATAAACAATATTTTATACATTAGTTAGACGAACTCGACATTATTTAGAACAGTTTTGGTATTGTGTAGAATGCCAGATTTGTATAGCATATACGTACGAACTAATGTACGAATTTCTTAAAAGTACATACACCCTTTAATTATCTAGTTTATCACCACAGGGACATTATTCTGAAAATTATTTTTCGATATAATTTTTATACTATGCACACATACCCGCCAACTCACAGCATCTGCCGACCCGGAGTGAAGCAGCGTGGTGGATTAAGCTCAAACACTTTACTTACATGGAGAAAGAGGCCAATGCCCAGCAGTGAGATATTACAGGCTGAATCGATCGATCGTACAATTATTCTCCAACCGTTTTTGTTCACGGATTTCGTTTCTCGCTAACACATCTTTATTTCATTGTACTAATCATGAAAACTATTACACGCTCTAGTAAAAAAATATAATTATATATTATAATTTTTTTTTATATAATAGTATTTTGTATAAAAAAAAAACATCTCGTTTTATATCTTTATTAAATTTTATGAAATAAATGTAACAACAATCACAAAATTTCTTTTTTAAAGTTAATCTGAAAGTACAAAATGTTTTCCACGAATAAAATATAATGATTATTTGATTATATCTTACATAAAAACCCTCTATTATGTTAAAACGTAGCGCCCAAGCACAGCGCCGCTTCAGCGTCCTCGCTACACCTAATTAAATTTTTAATATACCTCAGTACAAGGAAATTTATGACATAATAAGTTATAACAGGTGATTTAAAACTTCCCCCTTAACCCTGACATCGTAAATTTCAACATGTTTACAAAATAACTATAAAATCACCATAAACGTTGACTTGTTAAAAAATCGACCCCATTTCACCTTTTGCGTGAGAAACGTACATTAGAACCCTATGGTTTTAATTTTCACATATCACACATATGTTGTATATAATTATTGTGACAAAATAAGCTCTTATTGCCTTCAATATAAGGTTTAAAATGTTTGTTACAATTGTTAAATTCTTCGGTTACATGCTGAATGTGAGTTAGGTTTTTCTCACGGGGATTAAACGAAAGCTGTCAGTATTTTTATAACTCAGTTAGCCTTTTCATTTAATGCTTTTTTAATTCTTGCATAATTTTAATTTAACATTAATAATAAAAGATAATAAATTTTTACGTATACAATATTATGCAAAAATTACTTTTAACTTTACGACTTGAATTTCGAGTATTTTGCAGTAAGATCGAAAAACACAATTTTACTAAAAGTTTACTAGTGAATTGACTGAGATGCGTTCATTTCTTAAGAAGGCTAACATTTCTAAAGAATATAACAGCGAAGTAGGTAGTTATTGTATTTCAGATTAATTCCTATTTAATCCCTGATGTATTTTGATTAAACATAATATAAATATACAAATTAAAACCTAGTTTTACAATTCCTTTCTATGAAAACAAAATATTTAACATTTATTTTTTTAGTAAAAATCTCAATTCTCGTCACAAGCGTACATTCCGTGAGATAGGCTTTTAAATTAATTTCTTGACCAACATTTATGTAAATAACTAACTGACCCGGAAAACGTTGTTTTGCCATATATGTTATAAACTCCCTTAAATTACCCCCCCCCCCGTAACTTAAGGATATGAAAAATAGATGTTAGCCGTTTTTCAGACCTACCCCATATATATATGCAAAATTTTATAAAAATCTGTCCAGTCGTTTCGGAGGAGTATTGTAACTAACATTGTGACATGAAAATTTTATATATAAGAATAGCTCAACCCGCAAACGTTGTTTTGCTATATATGCTATTGACCCCGTTGATCCCTTCCCTTATAACTTAGGGGTATGAAAAATAGATGTAGGCCGATTCTGTGACCTACCCTATATGCACACAAAATTTCATAAAAAATTTATCCAGCTGTTTCGGAGGAGTATGGTAACTAGCATTGTGGGACGACAATTTTATATATAAGATATATTGCTATTATAAATGTCTCATTGTAATTAATTATATACTTAGTGCATAGGTCACTTTGATAAATAAGTGAAATAATTCTCCACAGGGAAATCAATTTCCAAATATAAAAACGTATCATAATAATTTTAACTTATTTCATACATTTACCTTGAATATATTGTACATGACTCACTTATGAAAAAAATATTATATCTGAAATGATATTATACGATATATTTTTTCTATTACAACGTGTAAAATATATTATTAGTCTAAGATCCGAGCTAGATGATCTTCACCCATTTGCTTAATAATTATCTTCTTTAATATGTTAAAGGTAAATTACAACAGGATTGACTGGAAAATTCCTGGCCAGGCTATATTATATTTGACAACCGCCATTCAAACCAGACTTTTAGTAGCCCTATGCCATCATATTTGCAATGAAACAGCGCTCATTTTGATGTAAAGTTTATTAACTAAACATGCGAGTGAAAGTATTTGGAACAATATATATTAATATACTGTTTATATTGTCTAACCCAGTAGTTATGCCAGGAAAATAATAAACAACCTTTCCATTTACTACTATCTACAGGCTTCATACTGTCGGTAGGTATTTATTTTTTCCTTTAAGCTCGTAGGTGTATTTTTAAATAAAAATAAGTCTAGCAATTTTGAATTAATATAGCCTAGGCAGGAATTTCTTAGCCAACCCTTTCGTGATTTTCTATTATACTCAAATATATTTAAATTAATTTTTGTTCACTTAGCATATGGGTGAAGTTCATCTCTAGTTCAGATCTTATATCATATGTAGAAATATACATTTAATATGTTGAATCAGTCAGTTCTTATGTTAAATCTTATGTATTATTAAAATATGTCTTATTTAATTTATTTATTATTCTTATTTTATTATATTTATTTTTCTAATTTAATTTATCTTATTTAATTAGCCTTTTTCATCCAGCCAAAGGATTTTCAATAACTTGAAAAGTTTTCTAAGGGCTTACTTTATATTTT
Source organism: Melitaea cinxia (assembly GCF_905220565.1). NCBI lineage: Eukaryota > Metazoa > Arthropoda > Insecta > Lepidoptera > Nymphalidae > Melitaea > Melitaea cinxia. The sequence continues at coordinate 2,785,160 of NC_059397.1, read as the reverse complement.
TAACTCTAGTTTTCATAAGAATTACAACAAAATATCAATTTATTAAAACTTAATTGATCTTTTGTAAGTTTCTCTTATAACTTTATTCAGTCGAGGGTTTTCAACGTTTTAATGTGACATTTATGCAGCACGATAGCAATCTTACCGTAGAACTGATTTAGCTAAGCGGTAAACCCATTACCTTCCAACTACTCGGAAGACATGAAGTTCTCGGTTCTAGAGAAATCTTCATGACGAACTCGGACATTGTGAGCTAAAATTAATTTTAATTCAATCCCGCGTTTGCAAAGTTTGTTAAGGTAAGTCTGGTAAGTCGGGTAAGACGGGTGAGTCGTGTAAGTCTCAGACAAAGATAAGTTTGAATGTTATCTATTGCATATACGACTGCGTCCATTTCCCGTTCAATTTACCGAGTTCGTGAAACTTGCTTGCGTAGTTATTTTAAGGTTTTCCGTTGCATTTCGTACGTAAACACCGTGAAGTTTGTTTGCTGGATACAGAAAGTTTTAAAATAACATTTATGTCAAAGTTTATTTTAGTTTCGATACGAAATATGTTCTTAGATTATTTTAATTAATGATGGAAATAATTCGCGTGTTTTGTTCAATGTTACTGGTAATGTTTTTATTTACAGTGCCCGTGGGGCAAGTTTTCCATACTAATTGTCATGTTTGCGTTAACGCGTAATGTATAAGGAGAAACTCGCAACGCCCCTGATGGATTGTTTAAGATAAGAAAATTATGCTTTTTTTAACCTAACATAGAAACGTGACTTTAAAACGCGTGTTTTATTAAATAGTAAAACTACTCACTTTTTGATATATAAAGTTGGACGTAAGTTATTACATAAATAAATAGTCAGTCCAGTTGATACTGAATTTCATTACGAATCGTAACATATTTTTTTAAGGTTCAAAAGTTTAATGCTATTTAGTATAATTGCAAACAATCTCACTGCAGAGCAAAGGACTCGTTTTCTTTAATAGTAAAGAAAACCTTCAACCATTCTGCGTATTCAAACAGGATTGACGGATACTCATATTTCATAACTTATCCCGAGATGTCTGTATTTCTTCATTTGCTTCTGACATGCCCTTCATTCATAATCCCAATTTGACCTTTTAAATTATATTTAGTACCAGAAATCTGGACTTGGATTTGAGTATTTGTAACAAAATTCAAACGTCGTATCCACTGAATCATCTCATCGAATAAAGTAGGTAGAATATTCTATTTCTATGAAAAAAAAAGCACACAACACTCCGAATGACACTTATTGAATCACCTAACTCCATTTTATGTATATTGTCATCACCCTCAAAGCACACACGAAAACACCATAACGCCTCCAAATAGAATAATATAATTTGTTTTATAAGAGTTGTTTTTGACGTCAAAATGTACTGTCTGTTTGTCCTTTGTGCGTTCTTTACTTAGGGCCGTTAGATATGCCGTATGATTTACATAATAAAATTATATACGTTGTTTGTTCCGTTAACTTGATTATAATGCAAATTTGATAACAGTTTTTTTTATTAATATTAAAATGAGTGTAGCTGAAATGAGGCGCTTCGTAGAAAAAAGGATCAATACGAAGTAGTAGTGTTCTTAGATTAAATATTTATATATGTGTCTGTAAAAAAAAACTCAGTAAATGAGTTGTAATAGATAAATATTTACATTAGATTTTTATGGCCAAAGATCATCTTATCAAAGACCAGTCTTTCATTATTTCAAACTTTATACGATACAGTAAATTCATCATAACCTAACATACTGTAATAAAACTTTACTGTAACTGATCCAAGATTCTTTTCTTCGAAGATCCCGCTATGCTTGGAGACTAAAGTCTTCGAGCAATGCGCCTCTGTTTTAACATATTGTACTGAGATGTGAACACTGACGAAGGGATTAGTACACAAGTTTCAAGTCACTCAACGTGCAATTGTATGAAATTAAAAAAATATATATAAATTAGACTATCCATGAGAATTGCCACCGAGTTGGCGCAACGGTTACAGCCATGGATTGTACCTACCTGTTGCGCTGGCGGTTGCGGGTTCGATCCCCGCACATGACAAACATTTGTATTGGCCATACAGGTGTTTGCCGTGGTCTGGGTGTTTGTGCAGTCCTTGTGGGGTCTCCCCACCGTGACTCGAAGAGCACGTTAAGCCGTCGGTCCCGATTGTTATCATTTACACCTGATAGCGATCGTTACTCATAGTAGGAAATATATCCGCCAACCCGCATTGGAGCAGCGTGGTGGATTAAGCTCTAATCCTTCTCCTACATGGGGAAAGAGGACTATGCCCAGTAGTGGGATATTACAGGCTGAAGCGTATGAGAATTGCGGAATAGTTCATACTATGTGATGACATGCTATGACTATGTCACAATATGGGGTAGTTTCCGTCCCGAAATTTATTACGATTAGATTGGGGGAGAAAATGTAAGTCGCAAGTACACCTTGTATAGAATAAAAGAAATCAGAATTAAGACGCTTCTCTTCACCATTTTCAATACGAGATGTAATGAATTCCCAAGCGAATAAGGTCAGTCAGTAGACCTCATATCTTAATTTATTGTTATCATGTACCAAAAAAAGCATTTCTGCCCACATCAGAAGATTTGCAACACCTTAACAGATCCTCTAACACCTCATCTTAGTAAAAACCTTCTGTTTTTCAACTTAAGGTATATTGATAATTAAAAAAAAAAATCAAGACAGTTTCATACTTACACAAAATATTCAGTAGTAATAAAACCCGATTTTTAAATTTTTGGTGTTTATTTTTTTTTTTTTTTTTAAATAAGATAAATAAAATAGCAAATGCTTATATAATGTATCATATGCTCTATAAATTATCGATAAAAGTATATCCAAATAATTTTACTAGCAATAATTACGTCGCAGTAACTTAAGCCAGCAATTCAAGTTTTTTGCCTGTCCAATTATGATGCGTTAGAATAACTGCAGATGTGAAATTTTCATGCATCATTTCGACTTGAACCGTGTCGTGGAACTTTAAAGAAGTCGAAGTGTTTAAAAACTCATTTTCCTACGAGTATATTTTTACCAGACCGCTGTAAAAATAGCATTTTGTTTCTTAAACATTTTTCCTTTATTCCTTAGATCTATATGTATAAAAATGTGGTAGATTTTATTTATGGTTTTCAATATTTTGAAACGTATATAAAAAATCTGCTCCCCCTCTCTTCCCGTGGATGTCGTAAGAGGGTCGCCTCTTCGGTTGGTCGGCTTTATTAAATTGTAATTAATATTCTCTGTCTTTAGGTGTTTTAGAATCATTTGAACAGTGTGAAATTAAATTCCTATGAATAAGAAAGTTTGACTGTATAGTTATGGCAGTAAAAGATATAGCCCCTCTCTTCTTGTGAGTATCGTATGAGGCGACTGAGGGATAACACAGTTCTACTACCACCTTTCAACTTAAAAAGCCGACCGATGGCGGCATAACCATCCAACTGCTGGCTTTGAAATACACAGACCGAAGATGGACAGTCATCATCACCAACTCGCCTGCCCAGCGTGGTGACTATGGACAAAACGCATGAGTTCACGCCAACTTGTTTAGACCTGTGTCCTGCAGTGGACTGCGATAGATTGAAGTGATGATGATATAAAATCTCTTTCCATAAAATATTATAATAATGTATTAAAAATATCAGTATCGCTGTTGTAAGAACCACGTGTTAAGAATAAAATGATGAAACAGCTCTAGCTGAATGTTCTAAAATTACATTTTTTTATTTACTTTTTGTATTGTCTTTATTATAATTTAACCTTTAAGTATGGACGTGGAGTCTCACAGGCTACTCGCTGTTTTCGTTTTCCTAGTTTCACCTATTTGCCCTAACTGCCAGCGGTTGAGCGGCTCAGTAGCTTTTGTTTTAGTTGTAAAACTACCAACAAGAGAGGAGGTGGCGTCTTCCAATGAATATCACCTAAGTAATGACCATCAAAATATTGACCGGAGCCTGTCAGGCTACACGTCCATTTTTGCCCTATGATATATTTTACAAAAGCGATTACGTTTGTATCAGATTTTGAAGTACAAAATGTCAAAAAACAATAAAGCCGGTAGTTCAAATCAAACCGACCATCTACGAGTTCTGTTCAGCACTCTGTGAGAAAAAATTTTGTGCAGGAGATCCACTTTTGTGGTGAAGTGAGTTAGTTGTTATTAGCTTCGGATCAGTCTGACAATGAAGAGAGTACTGAAGATTTTTTTTTTTATATTGGACTCCAAACTGATACAAAATCATGAAAGTGATAGTGATGATGACCAGGACCAAGACCAAGACATAGGAGAAGAATTTTGTAGTTATAGAGATAGCCTATGGTGTCGCTATATCGTGTCCTAGACTTGAGTACCGTGAATGCGTACATCTTATATAAGATGCACCAAACAAAAGCTGCGGAAAGAGATTTAAAAAATTAGTACATGTGCTTGTGGTGCCTTATTGTCCTGGCAGTCGTGTACTTATACGTTTTATAAGTACACGACTGCCAGGAGAGCTGAGGTTGACCATGACTCTAGTTTTAGGTATTTATATGGTTACAGAAGATGTCTAGGATCAAGAAACCAGTCAAGAAACCAGAAGAGCATATAAAATCTGTTCCACGAAAAAACATAGGATGATTATCCATGTTTGTATTGGGTGCAACAAACCTGTGTGTCTCCAATGTTCTAGACCTTTGTGCACTGACTGCCAATAAATTTACGTTATTTGACTGTTGTCAAATTTTTTTATATTTGTTATATGAAGTAGTTTTTTTGTGTTTTTGGTTTGTTATACATTATATTTTGAGAAAAAAGACTTATTTTGTTATAGGAATAAGTTTGGCTGCTTTTATTACCTAAAAATGTAACCTAAGTAGATTTCGATTGAAAAGAACCATAATTTTGGATTTTTAATATTTCTATAATTTTTTAAATAAAATTTGATTATATAAGCACGTTATTTAATTGCTAAACTACATAACTTTAATATGTAATTAGTTTTAAAGCGATCTTATATTAAATTCTCCAAAAAAAATTGTGTGCATATAGGAGCCTATGAGACTACACGTCCACAGTAATGTTAAGAAAAAATGACGTCCATACTTAAAGGTTAAGTATTACTCATACATTGCCGTATGGTGTCGGTCGAGTAGAATAGCACCACCCCTTTCCTTCCCGTGGGGGTCGTAAAAGGCGACCGAAGAATAAACCTGGCCCAAAATCATCAGGGTCCTAGAGAAGGAAAACTTCATTTGAAACCCGGAACGGGGTCTCTGTCAAGCATTCGTGGGAAAGCTCTAAAATGCGAAAGACGTATCGACTCGTAGTCCCTGTGGGCCTAGCCAGTGAGGTCGAGAGGGTGGAGCAGAGCTTAGGCAACTCTGCGTTTTCCTAAAGAGTGGCCTAGGCGCCACAGTGACTGTCTGACACTGTCTAAATCGTCTGCAATAGACGGACTAAGGCCAATGAGACTCATACATTATGAAGTATTTTGTTATAGCAATTCTTTGGTTGATAACTACTACTAGTATCTTTGAATAAAAAAGTCTTTAAATTTCTTACCACTGGGCGAAAGCCTTACAAATGTCGTTTTAGATCTTAATATGTCACGCTTTTTACTCAATTCTGGGTTGATGGATCACTATTAGGTGTCTATGTCTATAACCAAGACCATAGCTTGAACGTGTTCTCTAAGGTGTGGGGAAGAGGCTAATAAAAATGAACATTTAGGCCATTTAGACCACAACAAGCTCCAACGTCTAACATAAAAATTAACAGTTCATACATATTTACTTACATTATTATACACTAAAACCACATAATATTCATTAAACATAGTGTTTTGATAGTTTCTGATTATGTAGTACAATAAGCGGACTTATGGCTATTTAGCCATTTGTTCCAGATGAGCCAATATTAAACTACCTATTAGTAAATGAGAAAACAAAGTAAACAAGTAAGCAATTATTTTGCAAAGTAATAAACCACGGTCAGCAACTTTTTGAAAACATTTTGAATCATTTCTGATTTACTTACAAACTATGAGAATTGCTAAATTGTATATCTTCACGGTTAATTATCGATTAATGACTACATTTTGTTGGGATATTTTTTTTAATATATATATATATATATATATATAACTAGGTCGGCTAACAAGCGTATGGCTTGAATGATGGTTAAGCGATTACCATAGTTTATAACGACTGCAACACCAGAAGCATCACCCAATCCTCCCAGAAGCTCTGGCAACCTTACTCACCAACAAGAATACAATAGTGCTTGAAAACTGTAATATTAAACTGTAGCCTTCTGTAAGGTCCAGGGTACCCCAATCGGGCTGCTCAATATTTTGAGCAGACCTGCTGTGCCCTACCTCAGTTAAAACTCACATGGTTACTACTCAGTTAAATTTATATGGTACTAGCTGACCCGGCAAACGTTGTCTTGCCGCTAAACGCTGTTTAAAAATAGGGGTTGATGGTAGAGGGTTGAAAATTTAGGGTTGTATGTATTTTTAATGTTGTATCATAAAAAAATAGAAATTAAAAATTTTGTCTAAAAAATAAAAAAAATATTTAGGGGTGGACTACCCCTAACATTTAGGGGGATGAAAAATAGATGTTGGCCGATTCTCATAGATACCAGATAAGCACAAAAAAATTTCACCAAAATCGGTCTAGCCGTTTCAGAGGAGTATGGCAACGAAAACTGTGACACGAGAATTTTATCTATATGGTATAAAGATCAAAAAAAACACTAAAAAAGAATAACCCGGTATATCGAAGTTAATAAGCATAAAGAAACATTGCATGTTATTTTTGTGGAATTTTCCTTAGATTCCAGCAACATATCCTATCCCATTAATCTAATTTTTTTTTTATATCTTGATACTAATCAAGAGCCAACATTGAGTTACATTTTTCTCTGAAACAGAAACTTTTAATTTAAATAAAATGTCGACGAGCATACAAAAAAAAACATTCAGATAGACTCCTCATTTTTATGTCGGTCAAAAGAGTAATGAGTTGAATTTAGCAATATTTCCTCTTTCCCCATAATAGAGTAACATTACGAACATTACTCATACTTGTGAGTAAAAGATCTAATATACAATTATATAGAACGTTTGTATCCATATTTACTAACTTAGTTGAATGTGCACAAAGTTTATACTCCGAAGTCTATGGCACAAACAGATGCAAGTTTAATGTCTTAGCATCCATACAGTCGGTAATAAAAGATTTAGTGTAAGTTAATCTAGAGTTAATTGTAAATGATGATAAGATTCTTTGTTTTCTTGCCAACGCGAATCACAAGACTTAAATTTCTGATATTATTTGTTTGTCACAAAGTTCACTTAATTTTTTTTATTAGTATCAATATAAATTAGTAACTTTATCTCGATGAGGTAATGAAAATAGTAGCTTGAAACAAAAAAAAGTGTATATCCCAATTCATATTAAGAAAAAAAATTATCTTGTGTAGATAGAAAATTTAGAAAGCACTGGAAATATTCAGAATATAATTGTGTTTGCTCGCAAACGAAAAAAAACCGACTTCAATTACATCGACGAGTAATACAACGTAGATCGACGAAAAAATAGTCAAGCAACTACGCGTTATCAAAGATTACTCAAAAAGTAGTTATTAGATCTCGATAAAATTTATATGTGACCACATGATAAACATCAGCTTTCGATTAAATTAAAAATTATTAAAATCGGTACATCCAGTAAAAAGTTATTACGGATTTTCGAGAGTTTCCCTCGATTTCTTTGAGATCCCATCATCAGATCCTGGTTTCCTTATCATGGTACCAAACTAGGGATATCCCCTTTCCAACAAAAAAGAATTATCAAAATCGGTATATCCAATAGAAAGTTATGCGGTATAATACAACGTAGGTCGACGAAAAAAGCGTCAAGTAAAAACGCATTATTAGATATAACTCGAAAAGTAGTAGTTAGATCTCAAATAAATTTAAATGGGACCAATTGGCACACACCATCTTTCGATTAAAAAAAAAAATTGTCGAAATCGGTCCACACGGTCAAAAGTTCCGATGTAACATACATAAAAAAAAAATACAGTCGAATTGAGAACCTCCTCCTTTTTTGGAAGTCGGTTAAAAATTTCTTTCAAGAAACATAATCTATGACATTAAAAAGAAAATTAAAATAAAATATAAATGACTTATTTGTCATTTCTAATTATTACTTAGTTTAGCGTAGATAAAGTCGCAGTTATCAAGTTGTTAATTCGAAAATAAAAAGATTTTTATTCATTCGACACAAATATTAAACAATGTTTCCTAAATTATTAAAATGGAATATTATATTTCGTTTTTTTTACTCATATACATATTAACAAGAATCGCAGTAAATAATACTGCCATATTAAGACATTTTCATTTCAACTGTACCTCCGTATGATACATTCAGTGAAGTGACGTGAGCGCCTCATTTTCTCGCCGTACCAAAGCTATGTTCTCATAACTTACAAATTATTAAAACATGAAATATTATCATACAAATTTGTTGTCAACAGTCTTATAGTATAATAATAGTACGGTAATTATCATCTGACTGTTGTGAGCCCACATACGAGAGTTATGTTTCTAGACATGTACATACTCGTAAACGTGTTACTATATATTTTGGCTAACTTTTCATAGGCTGATCTACTTCTGTTGTATGGTAAATTGTCTTATATCAGGATATTTTCTCAACAGTCGGGTTTCTCTTGTACTTGTTACCCGACTACGGAAAAGTTAAAATGAGATTAGAACTTTAGCAGTCTATGTATAAATGTTCTCATATTTAGATAAATGAGGTATCATTCGAAGCGTCTTAATTATACGCTGCTTATTGGCTATATGACGTCACTTTATATTAAATGTGGTACCCTCTATAGTACATAAAGTGATCTGATATATATATATGTATATATATATATATATATATATTCGTTGTCGAGTTTTAGTTTTTAACTTTTCTCGTGTATAATACTGTGTACATTCAACGACAACCTCTGCAGTGTAGTTTTGATATAAATATACGTGTACATGCTGATCATACCTCCAACTTTACCAAGAAATTTTTATTAACCTACTCATCACTACACAACACAAAAACACAATTACAAAACAGTATTACTTGAAAGTAACAATATCTGTCTACGATTTTCTCCAAGACACTTTAAACTACTTTTCCAGTCTGGCCGCTCAAGTTTCGGAATAAGCCGATAGCCCATAGGTTCAACTATAACTTATATTCGAGTATCATATCTCTAAAACATATGTGAAGGAAGCCTTATACATACGAAGCGGAAATCAAAAATGGTACAAAAACCCGATATTATAAAATCAAAGGATTGCAAAAGGAAGCTTCCCAGTCATAGCACATTTTTTTTTTCATATTACAAACTTCAAAGAAACCTCGTTAGAACAGCGTGCCCGCAAAAAGGATGCTAATAACTATGGATGTATTTTCACGTTTATATAAGTAAGATATTAATAAATTCAACAATTAAGAGTCAACTGCGACTGAAATAAGAATAAGTATATTTAACATAACAGAAATATTACATAGCAAATTGATTTTAACAAAGGATAAAAAGGTACAAGGACGGATCGCTGAAAGACGATCTCTATGCTATTGTGTTTTCTCGAACCAATATAACATATATTAATACTCAGACAAGACTATCTTTTTATTTATCCTTTGGTCTACTACGTAAGCTACATAGATTGCTAAGATTATTCAAAAGCGGGATATTTACCATATTTTTTTTTTTCATTTATTTAACGAGCACGATAGCACGTTAGTAGATAGTTTTAAAAGATTAATATAATTTTAGCAATAAAAATAACCATGTTCATTTAAAAAGCTATATATATATATATATATATAGTAATATTATAAAGCTGAAAAGTGTGTTTGTTTAAATGCGCTAATGTCAGGAAATAATGAATATAATTTTTTGTGTTGGATACCCATATTCACCGAGAAAGGCTATATTTTTCCTGATATTTTTTTTTTTTCGAAAATACCGAGGGGTACAGCTAGTAAATACTATAATATGTATAAATATATAAATATCTACACAATATATCGATATATCTACACAATGAAGTGAAATATAAATTTCGATCAAATGACTATATAAGAAAATGTTTTCTCAGAGTATTTAGCTTGATGTTCAACTACGACGGTACAGAATCCTTCGTTTGCGAGTCAAATTAGGAACAGGTCAGTTTATATTATTTACATCAAAGTATTTATTTATTTATTTACTCTTTATTGTACACAACAATATGCAAATACAAAATAATAATAATACAGACAACTTAAGAATGTGTAGTACAAGAGGCGGTCTTATGGCTAGTTAGCCATTTCTTCCAGACAACCCGAAATAGGATTGAGTATTAGTTATTTGAAGATCGGGTAGGTGGTGCAGTTATATTATAATAAACTTACAAATATCTACACATTAATACTTACAAGCAATGCATATATACATCTGAATAATATAATATAATCTTAATATATATAAATCTCGTGTCACAATGTTTGTCCTCAATGGACCCCTAAACTACTTAACCGATTTTAGTCAAATTTGCACACCGTGTGCAGTTTGATCCAACTTAAAAGATAGGCTATATTTTATTTTGATATATTATGTTATTATTATATTTCAGAAAAAAATAAGGTGATACGAAGTTCGCCAGGTCAGCTAGTAAACTAATAAATATAACAACAGTATCTCATAGCACTTACAACCAATTTCGCCATAAAAATTAAAAATTAATTAATTGTGTTTGCTCGCAAACGAAAAAAATAACCGACTTCAATTATATCGACGAGTAATACAACGTGTATCGACGAAAAAAAAGTCAAGTAACTACGCGTTATCAAAGATTACTCAAAAAGTAGTGATCAGATCTCAATAAAATTTATATGTGACCACATGACAAACATCAGCTTTCGATTAAATTAAAAATTATTAAAATCGGTACACCCAGTAAAAAGTTATTGCGGATTTTCAAGAGTATCCCTCGATTTCTCTGGGATTCCATCATCAGATCCTGATTTCCTTATCATGGTACTAAACTAGGGATATTTTCTTTCCAACAAAAAAAGAATTATCAAAATCCGTACATCCAGTAGAAAGTTATGCGGTATAATACAACGTAGGTCGACGAAAAAAGCGTCAAGTAAAAACGCATTATTAGATATAGCTCGAAAAGTAGTTGTTAGATCTCAAATAAATTTAAATGGGACCAATTGGCACACACCACCTTTTGATTAAAAGAAAATTTGTCGAAATCGCTCCACCGAGTCAAAAGTTCTGATGTAAGATACATAAAAAAAAAAAAAAAAAAAGTCGAATTGAGAACCTCCTCCTTTTTTGGAAGTCGGTTAAAAAAATAATAAATAAAATAAATAAATAAATTTAATTGGAATCGCACTCAGTATTAAGGTAACGTTTTTTAACTAATTTTTTGAAGTATGTAAGATCAATCAATGTAAGTATCATAGATCCATAATATTTTTCGTTTCTAAATGCTTTCTATTATGAGTAACACAATAAATGTAGTTTTATAATTACATAGAATATAGGATTCGGCCTTACATCCAACATGGAGTCCACAAAATAGTAAACATGAAAACGAAAATTCAAATTATCTTTCAAATAGCGTTGACAAGTCCAGTGCAAAGCTACAAGTCCGTAATTATATCGCAAACTTTCTGAAATCATATTAAAAATGGTTCGTTAGAACGACTTACATCTTATTCTATGGTAAAATTTTTAAAAGTGACAAAGTTACGAACTTGAGTTACGTAGAAACTTACGAACGAAATAGATTTCGGATTGTATGTTAGTTGAAAATTATTAATGTACTTGCTATACCCGTACGAATAATTCTCACTAAATAAGTATAATATTTATCACTTTATAAAATTAAAAAAAAATATATATGTGAGTTGATTTGAAACTGAAAAATTTATTGATCGTCAATCGTGTTGACGTTGATTCAAAATTAAAACCGTCAAATATATAATTTTAATAATTAATTAATTTACAAAAACAAAAGCAATAGTATATTTTTGAGTTGTTGATTCCGGTGGAGCAAGCAATTATCTATAAAACTATATAAAATCTATGCGGAGTTATTGTGATTTTTTTTTTCTAAAATGGGAGGCAATATATATATATATATATATATATATATATATAAATGATTGACTTGCACGCGTCAACTAATGTAATTTGAATGAAATTATTTTGTAAATAGTGCAATTTCACACACATTGTTTTACCACGATCACGCTAATATCAAGATCGCATGGCTGGGCAAGGGATTATTTCTCCATGTAGGAGAGTTTTATCATAACTTGTATAAATATTGCTTTGATTGATGAGGAAATAAAATAAACAAATAAATGCCTTATACTCAAACGTAACAGTGAAATAAGATATTTAATGATAACTGGATGCACACATAAAATAATCAGTAACGCCCAGACCAGGACAAATGTTTGTTTCGTAAATACAAACATTCGGATCTACAGCCGCGACCACACATAATCGACGATAAGACATTTTCGATTAATTCCTAATATTTATTTTACTTATTTTTAATTTTATTTATTTATACTTTTTTCATAACAATACATAATTGACAAAGTACAGAATTACAATTGTAAGTACAATAGTCGCATCAGTTGCAACAATTGGATAAGCATAATTGGCAACTTTTGGGATAAGGAAAGTGTGTGAACGGGCGAAAAATATACGAAAGAAAGAAAAACAAATAAATAAAATATATCTAAAATATAGTAGAAATACTTACAAACAAATAAACATACATACTTATATACATACATACACAAATGCTATACATCTATACGTATAATAAAAGAGTAACTAAACAAATGAAAACGAAAGGCAACATCAAATTCAAATAATCTAAGTAATAGTAATGACATTATTTGACATAATTTAAGAAGAAAAATACATCTCTTTGATGATTTTCTTAAAAGTTGATGATTGTGCGCGTTTTATAGTGAGTCGTAATGAATTCCACAATCGACAAGCTTGTAATAAATATTTATTCGCCCCTGAACTGTGATGTTGAATGTGGTTTTTCCGCGCATTAATCTTATAAAATTGACAAACATTTACTCGACTCCAACAGTGTACGACTGCTTTAATTTAAAAAATATTAAATAAATAAATAAATAAATATTTACACAATAACACACGGTCGTCTGTTCCTAAAGTAAGCAACTTAATGCTTGTGTTATAGGTAACAGCCGACTGGTATATAGCTACATTTTTTTTTCGATAAACATACTTATAATTAATACATATATAAATATATAAATAAATATTTATATTACACCCAGACTCGGGGTGGGAATCGAACCCACAACCCTCGGAGCAGAAAGCAGGGTCACTACAAACTGCGCCAACGGGCTAGTCAAATTAAATTCATATTTTCTTTTACATACCGCTACATTATCTCCAACTGTTTAAAAGTAACATCGAAGGAATGTAGGGTATTTTTTCATTTATTTATCATGCAATGTTTGACACCAAAATCGTATATTATTTGAAAAAAAAATGTCACTACTATATACTAAAATATGAAATTTATAATTTAGGATTTGCATGTTGAGCTACTAATATATATTAATACCATATATTTTTGACAGGACGTCATAAAAGATCTTGTACTTGTTCATACCTTAATAATAAAAAAAAAATCATGACCTTGCATGTATTCTTGAGAAAATTTATATTATGATCACTGAAGCAAGTTTTTTTAAGATACCGTAGAAACTATATATAACAATTTCTAAAAATATAAATACAATACCGAATGTATAAATAGATCAGATATACGAAAAATGTTTTCTGCTGTGACTAAAAACCAGTTTTATTATTTACATGAATGGATATTTCTGGTAACAAAACACATGATATATTCCTTTCGAATTAAACGTATTTCATATAAAAAATACCGGACACAGCTGCAAAAACAAAACAAAATTATACTTTATAAATCCTACGAAATTATACTATACACATTGCGACGGTCTAAAAACCATTCTAGTGAACAAGTGAAAACTAAAAAGCTTAAATAAAAAATATATTTCCATTACAATGTTCGGTGTATTTCAACGATTTTAAAAAAATATTCGAAAAATCTAACTGCTGAAAATATTGACTTCTGAATCACAGCAGCGTGAGTTTTTTTTTTTTTTTTTTTGTATTTCTGATTCATTGAAAAATTTTACGGTGAGATAAAATAAATTCTTTACCGGGTAAGAATTTTAGGTAACTTGGTACATTAACTTTTTTCAAGTACCGTTTTACCGAATCGTCTGTAATGATATATGTAAAGTATCACGTTTTATTATAATGAAACAACTTTTTCGGATTTTACCGGGAGGAGTCCTCCCGTGACTATGGTTGCTGGAAAATATCTGAAACGTCGGGCATTTAAAAAACTTAATAAGCCGTGACAAAATCCAAAACATTTGTTTCATTATAATGAGTGAAATTTGCGTAAACATTAGAAAATAATATATCACATTTTATTTTCTCATTTTCACTGATATAGCTGCAGTTCAATTTTATGATTAAATTGAACAAAAACGTAAAATATTGAGTAATAGTTTTTAAAATATTAATTAGTTTTAACTATTAATAAACCGTGATAAAATCCAAAAAAGTTGTTTTATTATAGTGAATGAAATTCGCGTAACCATTTAGAAAGCAATATAATCACGTTTTATTTTCTCATTTTCATTGCTGTAGTTCAATTTTGTGATTTAATTCGACAAAAAACATAAAATATCGAGTAATTGTTTTTTAAATGTTTCTAAATTTTAACTACACTTATAGAATATACACTACGTAATTTACTAAGCAAAATTGTACACATAGGATTATTATAAAAATTAAAAGTCAATTTTAAATATTTTTAAAAAAGGAACGTGCAAGGATCGCTCGCAAACCTAATAGGAATTTCGCTTTGTTCGTCTTAACTATTTGCAGCAATGACTGAAATAAAAAGGGAAAACAAAATCACAATCCATTTTAATGACATCCACAAAACTTTTGACGACAACAAAAAAAATATAAACCATACTAGAAATTTTCCTAAACAACTTCGTCCAACTTCTCTCATATTAGTGGGATTAAATATACCAAAAAATCTGAACCGCGCAAGTGAAAGGCAAAAACAGGGAAATACGTATTTCGTCCTTAAATCACGCTGAGACAAGGTTAATGGGGTTGAAAGCCCTGGCCCGCGGGCAGTCACGTAGCTTAGACGAAATTTAATAAATTCAACTCAATTACAATTCTTCGAGCACACGAGGTGGTCTGTTTACATTTAATATTCGAAGAGGTGAGTTAATGAAACGACCGTCTTTTACGCTAAAACTTGAATTTATAACGCAATAAATTGTAATAAGCACCGCCTACTATGGCTAAAGGCTTTCAAATCAGTGGGGCTAGATTCAGAATGTAGACGTTTAAAAATGTCATCGAGCATAACAAAGAATTTTATGTCACAACAAATATGAAAATCATATTAACGTTATCTAAACTAACCATATACGAAACTATGTAAACCTACAAAATTCAAATGTATTTTTGAATAAAGTAAATCTATCGTGCCTTTGTATCACTTTTTCATTTCCTCTGTTCTAAGGACCTAATGAAACTTAGAAGTATACACGCTATACTCGCCTTGTAAAGATAGAGTCGAAGTACTTAGTTTAAAGTAAAACACGTTTACTTTAAAAATAAAAACTTGAATTTCTTGTAAAGTAGTAAAACAAGTTATTACTAAAAATTTACACATATAAAACCTTTAAGCTCATGGTTTAAAATAGTTTGTATTAAAACTAAAAAAAATGACATAGGTTATATTAAATAAAAAAATATATTGTGCATATAAATTATATCATCTACAAAAGTTTATTTAAGGGAAATTTTCGCCACAGAAAAAGCTGACTGACCCAACGCGTGTCAGGATGTACTAGTTATATAAGCTATGTTGATATGCGCGATCCTCCATGCTTCTGACCTCAGATCAGAATCAAATCTCAAACTACCGGGTTGCTCTTTTACTGGGGTTTTTACTTAACCCTCCGTTGGTCGCGTGGGGTCTTTGAAAGCCCAGGTGTTACAGAAATGTAAAATTTTAACATTTAAAACCATCTCAGCGATTCAATATTTTGGGTACCCTCCTAATTTGGATTATACTTGCTGCGTATACCCATTAACTTCGGTTCGTGTGTAAGTGCCGTGAGATACAAACGTGTTTTGTGCTCCTATAATTGCTGCAATAATTTTAGTGTTATTGTATATAGATTTATTAAAAGGAGAAGTTCCTGCATTTAGTTACATTAAAACATTTTTTTTTTTTGTGATTGTGATCTCAAGGAGAGAAATTTAGGTTCCTACTTTTAGATTGTAAGTTGAAGGCAGAAATAAAAGAATATTTTTACGTAACTCGTTGTAGTTATATTGTAATTAGGTTAATTACCAATAATTTGCTAAGATAGTTAAGAAAATTTAATTAGATAGTTGTTTTTTTAGGCTGTTTATTTTTGGGGTCTTGAGAGACCCCACGCGACTAACCGCGTAAACAAAAAATGCGCGACTGACAGAAGGTTAAGGGCCCTTTTCCTGGTTATATTTAAATATTTAGAATAAAATAAATATACTTTATAATTATTTTATTCGGAATAAGTTGACTTAGAAATAAAAACTTTAATAAAAAAACACCCTATGGCCTATCGCCCGTACTGTTTGATCATACTCTAGTGTTAAGCAAACGTCAATAGAGATTATTCACTGATTTTATATATCGCCAGCTTTACTGACAGTCTGCCTAGCAAAAAGCTGTAGGATTAGTTTTAGCTTTTGATCCTTTGTCAAATGAAAACCGAGCAATCTATTCTAGATAATATAATTTATCAGGACCAGTTAGACCTTAATAAAGTCTAATCTAAAACTCAATTTAGCTAAACAGTGACCTTGAGCACAAATTAAATTTCAGAATATCAAAGAAATAAGTATTTCAGCATAAAGGATTGCCGTCGATTCCGTTTAAATTTTAAAAATAAATTCGAAAAGAAGCTCGTATTTTTTTTGTTCGTTGTATAATTTTTGACAATTCACAACCCACCTGTCAATCGACTGTCGTAAAATTATTCACAATTTAAATTATTAAAGCGTCAATTGTCGATCAATTTTCTCGGAAAATTAACCGTTGACTATCAAAAGAAATTATTATCAAAGACGTTCCACTGTCCACACCCGCGGCGCTCGTTTGAGAGTTATTTTTCCTCCTCGAACAGATCCATTAACTCCGGGAATAAAGAAGTGTCGATTACCATGGTTAATAATGAAAATGTTCTTTAAGCTCGCAACTAGAAGTATTCAACCAGTACCACTAGCTGTTTTAAAGTGAAAATGCTGTCTGTTTTCTGTCTGCTTTACGTGTCTGAGTCACGTTTATTTGAGAGGTGAAATTTTTCTTAGTGCTACTAAATATAATATAGAGATTATGCAATAGAAACTGTTGCAAAAGCTTTCAGAGATAAACGTGTACGTTTTTCATTAGTTTATCATGATATTGTAGATAGAACGTGGTTCTTTAAAATTCGAAAATAAACCACTGAATTTTATATAAAAAAAAAAAAACTTGACTAATACTACTAATAAAAAATCTTAAAAAGTGGAGATTTAAAGCTACTGACAGAAAATTATATAATTATGTATGTTTGTATACAAAGACTTCTACCCTTATTAGAGAGATAGTTTGGACATTGTTGAGCCTTCAATCTTCGAGCGCTTGTCAAAAATTAGGTAAGTTTTTTTAAAACGAAATGTCTAGGAATTCGTACCAGGTGCATTTCTAACACAAAAATCTTACAGTTTGCGATGAGGCTTACATATTACGGTTGTAACAACTCGAGTAGTTCTTTCACCGTTTGAAAATTCGATTTGAATATTTCCTACCGTAAAAATATGATAATGGAGAAGTGGAGTAATGTTTGAGGTTCACTTCATTTAATATTAAATTTCTTTTATCATAGCAAATCATTTTATTCTAAAGTCGAAATAATATTAGTAACTAGGTATTTCAATTTATAATTGTACGATAAATAATGCCAGTGGAAAGAAAACTTGGTACTGGATTGTAAAAGGATAAAATATAGCTGAATACTATCCCAGTTTGGTCATACGTTCATATTCGTTTTCTGACAAAAAAAATCGTAAAACTTTAAGTTATTTAATGGTCTAATTATTTATAATTAAACTACGTTACTCTGTTTCTTCTTTTTTATCTAAAAATTGTTTGCAAAAGTAAAATGATTAATCAATTTTAGTAGTTTTAAAATTTCGTTTAAATAAAACGTCATTTGTCCACTTAACCGATGTGAAAAGTGCTCGCAAAAATTTCTCTTCAAATTTTGTCACAAGGCCAAAGCACGTAATGTATTACGGAAGAATTTAAATTTGGAACAACGCAAGTTTGCGTTTAAATATGTTAAGCATTTTATATGAGAATCTTGTATACCTTTATGAAAAATAGAAAAACTTATCACAAATAAAATAATTTATGTAGATTATTATTTCAATTCAAATAATGGGACAGTTAAAATGAAAAAGTGATTTAATTATCACTCATATGATATAACTAGATTGAAACTCATAAAAATCCTTTTTTCTTACACTTTGAAAATGAAAGACCATTTTTGGAAATTGAGATTATGAAACGGTCTGGGACTCTTATTATTTAGAGGCTATTTAGAAGCACTGAACAGAACTCAATATTTGTTTGGATCATTATTGTATTGTTGTACTTTTTTCTTCTTCTTTCTTTAACAAAAGATGTAGCTCACACCTTCTGTGCTAATTACATTTGCATTCTATGGAAATGTGAATAGGCTAAAATAGTTTAATGTGTTCAAAACATGGACCTGTATGACAATATTATAGATTTTTATAGAGAATATTTCGTTTTATACATGTAGTCCTTGTTACGGTAAAATAATGAATGAAAAAACAAATTATAATATATGAATGTAGATAGAGGGAGATTGATAGTGAGAGAGTGAGAGAGAGAGAGAGAGATATTATAGTAGAGTAAGGTGTTAAGACATTTTGCTTCATTGATTTGGACAAGATTAGAAATATACCGTAAAAGAGCCTAAAGTTGGTAAGAGTTGAAAAAAGCGAAGTTAACGTTGTCTTAATAAGATGGAAAATCTCGTTCAAGAGACAATTTTTTAGGGATCTGTCCCGAAATATGCCAATGGAACCGTACTTTGACCCTGTTTTACAATTTTTTTATGACAGATATCCATCCGTAACTTGGCATGCACATAGTTTAAAAACCGGATTAACGAATAACCTACTTTCAATACCGAAACTTCCACGGGATCTGGATATACGCAGCAAAACTCTAGGGTATTACATAGCAAAAACGTTACAATTACAACTTAATGTACCAATAAATCGTTTTCGTGATATATTGTTTCAGACGATATCTCAATATCCACTTACCCAAAATCCGTACCTAGACCTAGCTCTTTATTCAATCAAGATTGATGACCAGCGTTCGAATCGACCACGGACCGAGGGTCTGTAATAAATGGTTCACTTGCGATCCATTCCCATTACAAGTTAATCACCTCGTGGTAATACGGCACTTGACGCTTGGTTTGCTGAGAGCGTGACATATCGACGATATTAAGCCAAGTAGTGCTTAGGTGCTGGTTGGCTAATTTTTGTTTTTATGTTTGATTTACGTGTTTCTAAATTCTAAAGTTCTACAAATCGAACTCTATTGATTGAACTAGCAGTTCTAAGGAGAGATTTTGGGACAGACTGGACAAAACTACAGATATTAAATTTGAGGAAACGCTTTATATGTCCTATCAGGCTGTATAATACGTGCAAGTAAAATGGACAGTTAATATGTGGCATGTTTTTTGACCCACAAATTACTTCTTTTAAGATTATTTTTATGAGCAATTATGAGTTTTTTAATTTTAAATAGACGTTTTTCTGAATAGAAGCAAAGGGTGATTGAACTTTAATTCAATTTTTTTAAGTAAGAAATCCCTCTCCTACATGGAGGAAGAGGCCAATGGCCAGTAGTGGGATGTTACAGGCTGAATTAAGTTATCAAGTCAAGTAAGAAGAAGCTTAGCTATAGACTATTTGCTGGTTATTAAATTACATTAAACCCAAAAACATATCACAGATGATATCTCAAACAATTATCTATCAGATATAAATAACTGATATATCCATTACCGTAATTAATTGTTCACATTATTAATTTACTAATGTTACTTCTATGACGGCTTTTATTGTGACTGTTTAATTAACGTATTTATATTACAAATGACTCAAAACGATTATAATCATATTATTTGCTTTGTGAACTAGTATCAAATCATTTCATGTTTACATTAAAACGATGTAAATTGCTATTAATATGATGATAAAATACTAAAATGTTTTTCGATCTTAGGTCAAAATATTTGTCAGCAATTAAAAAAGTTTATCAAAGTTATGTGCGTCAGGACATTCTTGTTTTTTTTTTAGAATTAAAAAAATGTCATGGTATCAAACGCCGTATTTTTTTAATAATTTTTCAAAAAGCGCTAAAGTTTTAAATAATATTTATTAAATTGGATGTCAACTATACGACATCGACCATGGATAAGCTACATGTAGATCAAAGTTCTGATCAAAGTGTATAAGCATATAGATAGCATCTCTCTGCAATATGGTCAAATAATTACATCAACGGTAGGTCTCAAAAATGTATCTGAATTTCTGTTGAAATTCCATTAGAATCAGATAGCTAACGCTCAGTCAGTCATCCCCAAGTTCGCGCCAGATATCTCAGTTTCTGCAATCCTCATCTAGCCTCCACCAGCAATCTTATGTAGATCATCGTTCCAAATCCTTTTGCAATATAACAACAAATAACTCATATATATCGCTAATATACAATATCTGAGATAGGTCGGTTGTTAATTCTGCTAACTGATGAGACATGTCAATTTGATTAAACACTTATCTTGCTTATAATCCAAACAGGGATAATAAGCTCTACATAAGAGTGATGTATAAAGAAATATTTTATAATTTGTAGCAACACACACATATTACAACTCTTTAAATGTCTATATACATGTGCAATCACATTCCTAATTTACTTTAGTCAAAGCACACGTAACATTTAGGAGAAAATATGAATCGGACCCTAA
Organism: Melitaea cinxia; assembly: GCF_905220565.1. NCBI lineage: Eukaryota > Metazoa > Arthropoda > Insecta > Lepidoptera > Nymphalidae > Melitaea > Melitaea cinxia. Next base: position 2,763,805 of record NC_059397.1, on the reverse strand, counting down.
TTCGTTTTCCCTCTCGCTTTAACACGTGTCATGTGGCAGCTGTTTCTCTTTGTAATATGACACTTTCGCAGTAACGGCTTATATGTGTCCCGCTGAGAACACTGTCGTAACGACGTGACATTGTTATAAAGAGTTGAAATTTTCGTTGTTAAAAATGTTTAAAAGAGATTTTAACTTAATACTCTGAGTCACGATATAATAAATACCATAACTTTAGTCTTATCATTTTATGCCATGTTTTATTATTACAATGGTTGTTTTGTGTGCTGTATTGTTCAGAGTTTTAATAATTTATTGTAGGCAAGCATATCAAAATTTTCTGCTATTAAGTAGAAGTTCACGAAGTTTAACCAGCACTCATTGCACTTCAAGTTACATACTATGGTTACGTATATGTTCCCGCTAACAATCTATTGCGATATAAGAATAATTTAAAACACACATAGCACTTGAAAATTCTACGCCTTGACTGTACATACACATCGCCTGGCGAATACCATGATTGCATTATGTAAAACCATAATATTAAATATAATGTGTTATTAATTTTAAGAATTTCTCGTAGACATCAATGCAAATTTCAAATAGGTAGTGTTTAGTAATTTACAAGTCAATATTTAGACATACTTTTAGAAAATTAAGACCCGTAAATTCAAAAATTTAGACATAAAACAAAAAAAAAGTTAAAGCAAGAACCTTCTTTGAAAAACTTAGAAGATAAAAATTAAAATGTTTCAAAACAAGTTGTTTCAATTTATTTCACGAAAATTGCAATTCTCAATTATATTCATTCAACTTTGACGGTGTTCTCAAGCTCATTAATTAAATAATTACAGTTCTTTCATTCTCTTCAAATTGAATTTTAATACCAGTAAAATTGTTCATTTATGTTATAGTAATAAAAGATTTTTGAACGGTAAGTGTAATATTTGAATTATGGATTTAGTTTAAAACATATTAGAATTTACACATCCCTTAGACTTTTCACTGCTGGGCATAAGTCTTCAAATAAGAGAAAAGTTTCTTCTCAACCCACCGCGCTGTAGTTAATATACTACCTGGGGTTAGCAAGTGACTCTCCCAAAAGTTACCATCGTTATTTAATGTTTATGATACCGACCGAAAATTATATATTTCTTTGTTTTCTGAAATAAACAATATATAATGTTGTTTGTTGTGAGTAAGGTAAGGCAGCCAGAGTTCCCAAGGTGGGTCAGAACTAGTATTGCTACTGTCATTGTCATTTGATACTCTCGTACACTAAAGGATTGAAGAGTTTTCGTAACATTAATAATACTTAGTGACGTGGATTACAATGAGATATGATAGCTTTATAATACTACTAGCTGTGCCCGCGGCTTCGCCCGCGTTGAAATCAGTTTGTCACAAAGTTTTCCCGGCAAACTTCCAGTGAAACTCTCATCAAAATCGGCTTTGCCGTTCCGTAAACCTTCCTCTTGAAGACCTCTCTCCATTTGTGAAACCGCATGAAAATCCGTTAAGTAGATTTTGAGGGAATCGGTCACATACGCTTTTGGGAACTTTGTTTTATAATACACTAACTGTTGCCCGCGACTACATCCGCGTGGTTATGAAGATATGCATTACTATTAAGATGCTTAACGCAAAATTATTTTTTTTTTATTTCAGTCACTTGAAATGCTTATCACTCTGAGTAACTTTTTCAAAGGCACAATTTAGTATAATTTAATAGTTATTTTTATAAAACCTCTCTATACACCACATTTTTAATTTTATTTTCAGGCTGCAGTATGAATAACCTATCAGACGCACTTGTTGCTACTGTATATGTTTCATACAAACTATCAACCCCAATTAAACCCCCTTAGCGATGGAATATCGCAAAATCCATTCTTAGCGGACGTCTACTAACTATAATCTACCTCCCTGCCAAATTTCATCTTTGTCCATCTTGGATGGATGGACCGACCATCCAGCGGTTTTTGAATTCTCGTCATGTCAATCAGTGACCTTTCTCTTTTATATATATATATAGATTACGATGTATTATTTGGACACTTCCTCGCCATCTATAGAGCATACATTTTAAATTTCAAGTCTCTTCCTCCAAAAACATAGGACTTTCATACAAACATCCAACCCCCGTTTTATCCCCTTAGGGGTAGAGTTTCATAAAATTTGTTCTTAGCAAATGTATACGTCCTATAAGAAACGTACCTGCCAAATTTCAAGTTTGTAGGTATTATAGTTTCAGAGATTTCATGATGAGTGAGTCAACCTACCATACCCCATTTTAACCCCAAAAGTGAGGTGATTTCTAAAGATACATTATTTTAACACCTTCTCAACATCTATAGAGCATACATTTTAAATTTCAAGCCTCTTACTTCAAAAACATAGGATTTTCATACAAACTTCCAACCCCCGTTTTATCACCTTAGGGGTCGAGTTTCATAAAATTCGTTCTTAGCAAATGTATATGCCCTATAAGGAACCTACTTGCCAATTTTCAAATTTGTAGCTGTTATGGTTTCGGAGATTTCGCGATGAGTAAGTCAACCTACCATCCCCCGTTTTAACCCCAAAAGGGAGTTGATTTCTAAAGATACATTATTTGAACACCTTCTCACTATCTATAGAGCATACATTTTAAATTTCAAGTCTCTTCCTCCAAAAACATAGGACTTTCATACAAACATCCAACCCCCGTTTTATCCCCTTAGGGGTAGAGTTTCATAAAATTTGTTCTTAGCAAATGTATACGCTCTATAAGAAACGTACCTGCCAAATTTCAAGTTTGTAGGTATTATAGTTTCGGACATTTCGTGATGAGTGAATCAACCTACCATCCCCCGTTTTAACCCCAAAAGGGAGTTGATTTCTAAATATACATTATTTGGACACCTTCTCACCATCTATAGAGCATACACTTTAAATTTCAAGTCTCTTACTTCAAAAACATAGGACTTTCATACAAACTTCCAAACCCCGTTTTACCCCATTAGGGGTCGAGTTTTGTAAAACCCGTTCTTAGCAAATGTCTACGTCCTATAAGGAGCCTATCTGCCAAATTTCAAGTTTGTAGGTATTATAGTTTCGGAGATTTCGTGATGAGTGAGTAAACCTACCATCCCCCGTTTTAACCCCAAAAGGGAGTTGATTTCTAAAGATTCATTATTTGAACACCTTCTCATCATCTATAAGGTATACATTTTAAATTTCAAGTCTCTTACTTCAAAAACATGGGACTTTCATACAAACTTCCAACCCCCTTTTTACCCCCTTAAGGGTCGAATTTTGTAAAATACGTTCTTAGCGGATGTTTACGCCCTATAAGGAGCCTTTCTGCCAAATTTCAAGTTTGTAACTGTTATAGTTTCGGAGATTTCGTGATCAGTGAGCCGACCTACTATCCCCCGTTTTAACCCAAAAAGGGGTTGATTTCTAAAGATACATTATTTGGACACCTTTTCACCATCTATCTATAGAGCTTACATTTTAAATTTCAAGTCTCTTACGTCAAAAACATGGGACTCTCATACAAACTTCCAACCCCCATTTTACCCCCTTAGGGGTTGAGTTTCGTAAAATCCGTTCTTAGCGGATGTCTACGTCCTATAAGGAGCCTACCTGCCAAATTTCAAGTTTGTAGGTGTTATAGTTTCGGAGATTTCGTGATGAATGACCTTTCGCGTTTATATAGATTATGACCTTTCGCGTTTATATAGATTATAGATTGATCATTGGATATTTTCACCTCGAGTAGCGAGCATTTGTCGTTCTCGTAGGATAACGGGTAAGACAGCTTCCTTATACCAAACTGGAACGTGTAGTGATGGACAGTTGTTAAGGCTGACAGTCTCATTCATTTTTTCTCTTACTTAAAAATACTTTACTTGTGAACCTTCTCAGTTTCATTGTTCAATAAATACAACTTAGGTATAATATTTTAATGATAATTTTGTTGAAATGAAGTTTTCTCTAAAATTACTCGCTAACACTTTAATAATCGATGATAGCAAGCTGGTGCCAAAAGGGTTGGTTGGTAGCACGAGCTAATGGGTTGACAAAAGGGAACAACAGCTTAAAATTTGATTACATATTGTTAAGATCAAAACTCCTTTAATTTCAATTTATTTTACTAGTGAAAAAGTAAGTATAGATAATAATATCTTTAAAGGAAACTAATCCAACATTAAATTAGATTTACGAATTCAACTTATAAATATGATTAGATATGTTTTCTTGGATAACGTCTAAATTTCATTATGCGCGCGATCTAAACCCAGCATACAATTAAATTTCAAAGGCGCTCAAATCAATTATAGATCTGATTTGATTACTTTCGGATAGACTGCTTCAATGGATCTTTACGAGGTTTCCATTACATGAGTAGAACGCTCAAAGTGGCTATGAATTTCAAGTACTTATTTAGCTGGGTGCTCAGTATTATACTGCCCTAGCTTTTAGCTCACGGTTTTGCCCGTGGAAATTACACAATTTAAGTAGTTCCATTTACTCCCATTTAAATCAAGGCATTAGATATTGATGACGATTCGTATGCTACTCGGTGATAACGTAAGGCTTTCCTGGTGAAATAATTATTAAAAAAGTTCAATAATTTTTAATTTTATCTTTTACAAACAAAAAATAAAAATGTTTTCTTTATAAACTATTAGTATAGATCCGCCAACCCGAATTGGAGCAACGTGGTGGATTAGGCTCTGATCCTTCTCTCACATGGGGAAAGAGGCTTTTGCCCAGCAGTGGAATATTACAGGTATTATGTAATATGTTATTGTATATCTATAAGCGTTTTTAAATGTATGATAATATATTCTATACGATTAAAAAAAATTACATACTGGCGTTAATATTGGTGAACACATTTTACGTTTGTATTTATTCGTTGACATAGCATATCACACTACGGTGTTTTGATATTATTTATTTGTTGTGATAGTTTATCGTATTTGGAGTTTGAACAGCAAAAATTTGTAAGTTATTATTTAAATTCCTATACTGCTGATACTGAAAATGTTTTGGCAAAACTCTATTTCTTGAATCCGCAGCCCTTTGATGCCTCTAAAGAACTTTATATAATATAGTGTCCTTAAGTGGAGACCGCATCTTGGAAAAGGCAGTGTGGTCTTCCGGCCCGCTGGACCAAAGATCTACGTAAGATTGCCAGTGTAGGCTGGATGAAGATTGCGGAAAATCGGTATGTCTGGCGCAAACTTGGGGAGGCCTATGTCCAGCCGTGGACTAGAATAGGCTGAACTGACTGACTGACTGATAAAATAATATGCAGTAATATCCAATACATAATATTAATGATACTAAGTAACTTTTTTTACTTATTGTTTACCGTCGAATTTAATGAAAACAGCTCTGTTCTACGTTCTATTACTGTTAAAATTCCTCGGAATTTCTCGAATACCCTCGCTTCTTAAAGTAAAACCCTAAACAGCAGTAATTATAAAACAATTAGGAACATCGCGTGCACAACGGCCTCGTTCAAGCGTTGCAATTCTACGGAGTTTCGGCGTATTTGGAAATTTCTGGATGCCTCGTTTAATTATAATTTTGACGTCCAAACGTGTCATAACATAGAGAATATTTAAACACACACAAAATTACCTTTTATTGTTATGTCACTACCACAAAGTGCATTAGTAATTAGAAATTTAATTAATTTTCATGTACCAACATTACATTTTTAATCGTATTTTTGTATTTAAATAAAGGTAATTTTCTAAGTTTATGGTATTTTGATTTAGTTCTAAGAGTTTATGATGTAATTTTTTTTTAATCATGTCAAATCATCCTGTCATTTTATTTGCCAGATTTTTTTTTAATTCGTACAAGAATGATCTTACTTTTGTTATTTTAAAATTATTGACATACTGTATTTAATCATTTTAATTAAAATCGTAATTAATTATATTAGTAAGTCAGTTTATTTTTAAATTGAAGTGATAGTAAAGGACAATCAACTCAGGTCGGAGTAATTGGTCTTGACTATTTATGTACCTAGTGTAGCTTAATTGAAAACTTTCATCAATAAATGGATCTGAAACGTTTGATTAACGAGCAATATAAATATTGACAGCAAATGTACTGTTGCTATTGTTTTTATTGTTATTTGACAAATAGGATTGTTAAAGGCTTTAAACGACTTCTTTTGGAATTTTTGTTATTTCAATTTTTTTTTTGTTTTTTTTTTTTTTTGTTTTACCGTAATTTATTTCTTTAATTAAATAAATTCAATATATTTAAAAAACAAACATTTTCAATATTTGAAATCCAATTTTACGATGGAAATATTGCCTTTGAAACATCCAAGAATTCCATTTGAAAACGTTTTGATCATTTTTCTTTCAAAAACTAAGAAAATAACTTGCGATTTTTATCGTTCGTAGCTAACGGAACGGAAGGTGAACGATTGACGTGCATTCCAAGAATATTGCTTCATAGCCATTTTAGTTTCTTTTAGGTTACGAAATTAAAGTTTATATTGTGACGTGTATTGTGTTAAGAAAACAGATTTTAAATTTACTAGAAATTGCTTTCACCAACCAAAAGAACCTTTTAATTCTAGTAAGCGAATAAAAGGAACCATGCAATTGTACTGAACTCAACTGAATTGAAACTAGCTGTAAGTGTTTCATCGCACGACAAAGGCCTTCTAAGTGGGGAAAAAACCTCCTAAGTACGGAAAAGGTTAAAAATTAATACGCCACGTTAACCCACTGTGGATACGTAGATTAGGTATATATCAACTAGGTTAGGTAATTACAGTAAGAACAATCTATAATAAATGTGTATAATGCCAAATGCTGTAAACAATTTTATGAGATTTTTAAATGCACATTTGTATCCGCCATAATAAAATAACAATGCTGTATTACTTATATAGTGACTTTTCTTTAATAATAAACTCAAATATCAATTGCGTTTTAATTGATTCGTATTACTTACGTATAAAGTTATACAAATTTGAACTTGATAGCAAAACAAGTAAGTAGCACTTATTCGTGGTTGAAGCCAAGTCTATGAAATGCCTCAATCAATACCTGTTCAACATAATTATTACATCAAAATGTCATAAACTGGCGAGAACATACTAGAATTTAATTATCCTAATGGGAAACCAAATTCCATGTCAAAAGCAATTTATATAACAAAAAACTCAAATAGAATTCAATTAAACTTTTTATCAAAGGACATCTTTATGGATATTAAACAAACATTAAAAGCCACGAGCGTTTAATATCAATCGAAGTCCCCTAAACAAGTCAACAATAAAATCACTGCCGCCCCATAACATTTTATTACTGAGGGTAAGTCAACACTAGTGTAATGGATTCGAACGGTAGTTAATAGGTGTTAGGCTGTAATTATTTTTGCAAACACATTACAGGTTTAACTGCAAAAGTTAAGACGTGTTCACACGCTGTAGAGATTTTTATGCAACTTTTGCGACTGTCGGACGCTTTTATTAATCTTTTATGAGCTCTCAGTTCTAGTAGCAAATACATAATAGCGTTTGTTACTCATTGTACAAAAAGGATACGCCGATTTTCAGTGGAGCAGTATGTTGGATTAAGTTTCCCACCCGTCCGCGTCACCGGCACGGAAAAGGTCATTGCATAACAGCGGTACATGTACAAGCTAATTCAGTTATAACTTCTTAATATTGGGTAATATTAAGAAGTTATAACTGAGTACCTACCTAAAACTGACCTATTATGAGTAAATAAACTAAACACTTACAAAAAATATCCACTTCATTAAGTTATTATTAACTCACATCAGTTCTCAAAACATTTAAAGTAGCGCAATTAAGATCGCTTCACATTATTTTAATTAGGAAATAAATAAAACGCATCACACTAAACGGCTCCCATTAAAATTTACTCCTGTGTCAGCGGTCCTGAAAAACACACAATACACAAGTACAAACGCCCAGACCGCGTAAGCATCTATATAGCCAATACAAATGCGTAAGCATCTATATGCAATGTGTTGGTGATCGAATCTACTACTACTTCGCTTTTTCTTACAAAAGATTCATTCTTCTATTATTTTTTATAACTGAAAATAAAAAAAAATGAGATAAGTAAGCAAATTGGAAAATAAAAAAAAGTCTTGATATCTAAAAACATTATATGACCGTGGCCCATTATGACAGCTTTCAACATCCATTAGCACATTTTAGTTATATTATTTTCTATTAAAGTAAGAAAATTGTTTCAAAACAACTAAGGTACTGTAATTGTGCTTTTAAAAGTAAATTGCCATTTATATACAAAAACATTAATTTAGTCAGTTTATCCTTTTATAACAGAATTTTATGCTTTCACGATAGTGTACCTATCAAAATATTATATATATTTATATATAAAAATAATTAAAATAAAATAAATTCTAAAGATGAAGTGGTTTTTTTTCTAAATATTTGTTGATAATGATTTTTAAAAATTTCAAATTTATATTTATTTTATTTTATTTTATTTTTTGTTTTAATTTCCTTTAAAATTTCTTCATAATAAAAACATTTAAACATGAAATGTAAATACTTTACGCAAACATACGTTTATAGAGACACGCATATTATAAAATTTGCGAGGAAATTATTATTTTTATTCTTTTACAAAAGAAGAGCTTTTAAATAGCCATAAAAGAAATTATGTAAATTAAATCATGAAAGTTTAACAAGAACATTATTCCCTTTCATGTCAAGAGTGAATAAAGACTGTCCCTTGTATTATTTGTATATCAAAGTCGTAAAACCTTACCATAAAGCGAAAACGATTATTCCATCTCTTTCAGACACATACAAAAGTTTTACGTTAGAAAGAGATAACATTAAATCGATGCACCTGTTTAATAATGAGTAATCTGATTAGAATGTGTTACGATAACTTTTCATGACAAGTAAACGTAATATTAATATTCAAAAGCTTATGATCTATAAAATAAGAAAACAACTGTAGGCCGTGTCTTTAAAACATTGGAGCTATATTTAGTAAACACGCAAAACGCAAGACTGTGGAAGTAAAAAAAGTCGTAAATTTCTTCAATATTCATAACTGCTATAAGGGGGACGATTTTTTAGCTCAAAAATCCATAAATCTATTAAAAATCCATGCCAAGGAAAAAGGCAAAGATCCACTTTCGGATTATCATGTTATTATAAATAATAATAAATAAATAAATAAATATATACACAATACACACACGGTCGTCTGTTCCTAAAGTAAGCAACTTAATGCTTGTGTTATAGGTAACAGCCAACTGGTATATAGCTACATATTTTTTTTTTCGATAAACATACTTATAAATAATACATATATAAATATTTAAATAAATATTTATATTACACCCAGACTCGGGGTGGGAATCGAACCCACAACCCTCGGAGCAGAAAGCAGGTTCACTACAAACTGCGCCAACGGGCTAGTCAAAAAATATAGTTGTTCCGTTGACAATGTTTCATGAATAGTGGTGTGCAGATTCCTCCAGCTGACCGACCCAATAGGTCTCCCTACTCCAACTTCCACTACAGCTGATAGACGATAAACCACCTTCAAAGCATAAGAAAATACACTAGAAGTGGATCAAATACGTACGACCTCACAGTTCAAATCCAAAGTCCTTCCACTCGAAGAATCATATTATAAATCTAACAGCATATTTTTCTTAGACATTTCTTGGGCTATAACAGGCCATTATACGCAAGCGGCGGGTCAAGCGTTTAATCGTTCGGAACACTTTACTGACGCGTTCACGCCCCCTACTCTTACAAAACCTGCACCGTGAATGCTTTATATAAGACAGCATTCCATTAGCCTAATCTGAAGTTAGACTAACGGCTTTGCAAATTCTAAGTGACTCTATAAAACCATTTCTGAAATAGGCAAACAACAAAGTTGTTATGTAAATACATTTACGATTAAAACCGTATATATTTGAAAAAAGAATTCAAATAAAGCTAAGATGTGTTTATTATAAATCTGTCCTAATTATATTTATAGAAAGTTTTGTTAAGATTTTTTTAACATATGTTTTTTAGTCTTTTTACGTAAATTGTAGTAACAGTAAATCTCTATAAGTTAATTTCACAGCATGATTATGAAAATTTTCAACCATTCTCATCTATTGATGACATGGATAGGAGGATACATTTACTCATTAGGAAGAGTCCAAGCAAATATAAGACATTCTGCATCTAAATTTTTAACTGACTTCAATAAGAGTTTTTCCATTTGACTGTATTCTTTTTATGTGAGTTAACTTTTTACTAGGTGTACAAATTTAAATCCTATTTTTAATTGTTGCACAGTTTACCGTCTAAAAACTAAACTACCACATTCTGCCTATAACGCTTCAGCCTGTCATATCCCACTGATAGGCATATGTATCTTTCCCCATTAAGGAGAAGGATCAGAGTTTAATCTACCACGCTGCTCCAATGCGGGTTGGTGAATATATTCCCTACTACGAGAAACGATCGCTTTCAGGTGTACATGATAACAACCGGGACCGATGGCTTTACGTGCTCTCCGAGGCACGGTGGGGAGATCTTTCTATAAAAATTCGTAAACCAAAATATTTGAGTAATGGATATAAAGCAATATAAATGTAAGTGATGATGTCTAATGATAACATAAACAAAGAAATTGAAAGAAAGATAGCAAACAGTTGGAAAAGGTATTGGGGTCTAAAAGAAGTAATGAAAGACAAAAATGTACACATAACAATAAAAAGTAAAAATTTTAATGCCTGTATCAGACCAATTGTAATATATAGAAGTCAAACATGGGCCTGCTTCTGTATGATAGGAGTAAAAAAGGGGGAAAGAAAACGAAATATTGAGATTAGGAAAAAGACCAGGATACAGGACGTAGCTCTAAAAATAAAAATACTAAAATGGAAGTGGTCGGGACACATCATCAGAGGAAAGGACAAGTGGAGCAAAATAGTTACACTATGGTACCCAAGGGAAGGTAAAAGAAAAAGAGGTAGACAACAAAAAAGATGGGATGATGATATCAGACAGGTTGCAGGTATAACATGGAGTAGGGTGGCCAGAGAGAGATTACAATTGAATAGGTCGGAGGAGGCCTTTGTCAATTGGCAAACGGACTTACAGAAAGTTAAAAAACGCCATATGTGTGAATAATTTTACAGTGTTATATATGGAAACATAATTGTAAATGTAATGTCCGAATAAAGGATTTTTATTTTATTTTATTTTTATTTTATAAACCAAAATTTTACGCATTAGAAACATCTACACTTTATATATAGGTAAATTTGAAAACAAAACACGAATTTAATTTTTAAGCTAATCCCTCTTTAAAACCTACAATCATCGGGCTACTGATGTTTATTAATTACGCTCTCCTACGCCCTGAACAATTAAAACCTGAAAACAGTAAATAAAACGTTATTTATAACTTAGATATATACATGGTACAACTACATCTAGGGTATAGCGTGACGCTGAACGTGAACGGCGCACGTGACTGATTGGTCTAAGTTGGATAATTACGATCGTTGGATCGTTGTGAATTGTGTGCTAACTGCGTGCTATTTGATACACTATCGCGGAACTAAGAAAACAAACTTTGCTATTTGTTTTTTTAGTATTGGTACTCGTAAAATATTCACCAGTTAATTATGAGGCAGTGTACTTATTTTCAAAGTATGGGAGGTATTTTTTTGAATAAATAGTTGGTCGTAAATCGTTGAAAGTAAAGAAGAACATAGAAACTTAATGTCAATGGAGATATTATATTGAAACGACGTTTGGTATTCTAACCTTAGCTACTTTGTGCAATAATAAATATATATAATGGAAACCTAGTCTAATTTGTTTTGCTAATAGGGTTAGAAAATCAGAACTAGCTTCAGAAAGTCTAATTACCGAATCATTAGGAAAAATGTTTAAAGGAATATTGCTCTTTGATAAGCTTTCTACTTCGGATTTCTTTATATAAATTCGAGCCTACATAGAAATCCCTAAGCTAATTTCGAATTCCGCTTGATCGTAAACTTTAAACCACAATAAAACTAGGTTGTATGTAAAGCGACCAGCTAATTGTGCCTGCTGTAGTGGCGGAGAAGCACGCCTTTAAACCGAACCTTGATTTTACTGCCTCGTAAAATATAGGAATTCAAGAAAATAGATTTACGTTTTCCGATTTTTTTTATATCTGGGGACGTTTTATTTATTGTTTTTATAGCATTTACGGTTTTTATGATCGAAAATTTTAACTACTATGTCAATACTAAAGTGGTTTGAACATGAAATAGTAGTCGTAAGATCGTAAATAATCAGTTTATGAATAAAAATTTCGTCTTCGGCAACTTTTTAACGATTATTTAGTAAGTCAAGGGTATGCTTATTAACTTCGCTATGGACATTCTTTCCGGTTTTTCCTCACATTATTAACGTTATATGAATAACATCATACTGTTTAATAAACAAACAGCTGACCCCGCAAACATTGTTTTACCATATATTATAATATGTTACTGACCACCTTAACCCCACCCCCCTATAACTTAGGGGTATAGAAAATATATTCTCAGATTAACCCGATATGCACACAAAATTTCATAGAAATCGGTCCAGCTATTACGGAGGAGTATTGTAACAAACATTGTGACACGAGAATTTAATATATTAGATAACGCTGACACAAAACAGCGTGTCCGATACAAATGTGGTCGAAATCGTCAAACATAAAAAGAAACGAAGAGGTGCAATTTAAAATAATGTCCAGGGTCTGGATATTTATACAACGCGTAATACAACCCTAAATTAAAACGGTTCGGCCAGTAACGAGGAAAACGGCCAAGCAAATTCAATTTAACGGTCGAACCAGCATCGACACGAGTCCATTAGGGGCAAGTGAAGAAAAACGTCTATAACAGATGTTAATTAATCGTATAAATCTATTAAAAACCGGTTTTCCGTAGTCGTAAAACATTTCAAAGGATTATTTTTTAGGAATATCTTTGTAGCGATTGTTGGCCGTGTCTCCGGTACTAAATGAGTATTATTGATTTAATTTTATGTGATATATCAAATTTCATCTGAGCTACTACGTACAGTTAAAAAATTAAAAGTGAAAACTTAAAAAAAAATCAAACTTTTATTTTACATGCGCTAAAAAGAATAAAATAAATTTTTTCCATAAAACTTTTACTGTCAACATATAACGTCATTAAACAATTAAATCAACATAGGTAAATGTTGCAACAAACTTTTATATCATATGAAAAGTAAAGGTTATATAGAAAAAGTTAATTTTGTTCTTATAAGCGCATGTAAAACAAAATCTTATTATTATAAACTTTTTTTACTTTTAATTAAGTTTTTTTCTTTTTAGTTATTGCTGGCCAGGTTCGTCAGTCTAGTATTCTCAGCAAATCTTTTCATTTGATACCCGTAATGTAAAAAAAAAAAATATTTCACCATGTTAACAAGTCCACCAAATTGGATTTAAAGTAACGTCTCTTGGTTTTTCGAGCTACTCTCAGCAAGCCCTTTTATTTAATATCCAAATTATTGAAAGCATAAAAAACTTAGTCCGCCATCTTTAAAAGGCCGATATATTGCATTTAGAGTAACCTGACTTTGTTTTTTGAGCAATTCTTAGCAAGCCCTTTCATTTGATACCAATATTGTTAGAGTGCATTAAAAATAACTAGTCCGCCATCCATATTGGATTTAAAATGACATCACTTAGCTGGCCATGCATTATCAAACTAAATGTGTATACAAAATTTCAACTCAATCGGTTAAAGTAATATGCTTCAAAATTAAGTTACAAGTTCCACCCCAACAAACTTATATATATATACATACATACATATATACATACATACATATATACATACATACATACATACATACATACATTGCAACTTAAATAAAAGCTTTTAAAATTTATTTCATCATTTGTTGACAATACACAGTATATTTAAATTAAGAAAAAAAAAATGATAGCCATTGTTATTTCAGATGGGCTTAAATCAATAGCCATTGTTTCTAGAGAAATCAATAATTGTGTTTGCTCGCAGAGAAAAAAAACATTTCAATGACATCGCTGTCGATGTACAACATAGTATAACGACGTAGGTGGATGAGTAAATAATCAAGGAAATAAGTATTATCAAAGATTACTCGAAAAGTTGTCATCAGATCTCAATCATATTTTAATGAAACTACAAAAAAAAAGCATTGGCTTTCAATTAAAATAAGAATCATCAAAATCGGTACTTCCAGTAAAAAGTTATGCGGTATATAATGCAACATAGGTCGACGAAAAACTGTCAAGTAAATACGCATAATTAGATATAACTCAAAAAGTACTTGCTAGATCGCAATTAAATTTAAATGAAACCACATGACACGCAACTCCTTTTGATTAAGAAAAAACGATCGAAAGTCGATCCACCCAGTCAAAAGTTCTGAGGTAACACACATTTTAAAAAATCAAATGAGAACCGCTTTCTTTTTCGAACGTCGGTTAAAATGTCTTTATTGCAATGTTTAATTAAGTTGTCCAAAAAAGTTCGACCTTCAAATTCTTACAGTAACAATTTTATGACGTTAAAAAAACAGTTTTATACGATTTTATGGACATTTTTTGCTATTTTAGTGATTAAAATACCCAGGTCGAAAGTGCAAAAATAAGATTATGCCCCTGTGTCCCTTCGGGAACTAATGTATATATCAATGTACCTATATGTTATCAATATTATATCCAATAAGGCTAATGGAACCGACATTCGAAGTGCAAAAAATGTATCATTAATTAAACAGATTACTGTCGGGGCACTTGGAAGCCATTTCATATTTCCATATTTTTCCACGCATATTAATTACGCAGTTAAGGTTTGGGGGAAACATTAGCTTAATTTGATAGCGAACGTTTCGATTTTATTAATTTAACTGAACGATCTGGGAAGGGACATAAATATATTAGATGCGACCTGTTTAATAACTTATTTTAATTAATGTTATTACGAAGATCAAAGTTACTTAATAGTATTTTTATTAAATAATAAATAACAAGGAAGCTAAGTATTGTTTATAATATTATATATATAAAGAGCAAAATAAAAATATTGTTGTTTATTGCATAACACTAGGTACTTTTTTGAAATATAGGTTTTTTGGTTATATATATATATATATATATATATATATATATATATATATAAGGCACATACTTCATCAACCTTATTATGCTAACAATAATATATATATATATATATATATATATATATATATTGTTAGCATAATCTCGATTATTTTAATACGTTTCGTGACGTCGTGCAACAGTGTTAATAAAAATAGTTCCCTACCCGCTAATACGTTTTGTAACGTCATGCAACAACGTCAATAAAAGCAGTCCCTACCCGTTCAGAGGGCTCTTTTGCTTCTCGGCTTTCGGAACGATAGGTCGTTGTTTCATGACGAGCGCGTTGATCATTTTTATATTTAAAGTAACGGTTGTTTGCTTGGTTAATTTAAATTGTAATTCTCGGTCATTATTTTCGATTAAGTTAGTGGTTAAGGTTAATTTCGTGATAATTGTTATATTTGTAAAAATGAGTAATAAATAGAAGTTAAGTGTTCGGTTTTCTCTCTTTTTTTTAAATAAATAAGTTTGTTTCTCCTAAAAAATATATAACCTAACCTTTGCAACGTATTATATTTATAAAAATATAATCTACATACGGAAAAATAGACATTTATTTATTAACTGATCGATGTGCCTTAAATAATGTAACACTCAGAAACGGTCAAGTACTAACGTTTCTTAAAATGCCGGCTTAGAAAAAAAGTGATTTCTTTATCGAAAAGTCTAATTTGATACACATATAATAAGATTCCCATTGCATTTCAATCTGCCTTTACAGATATTTAAAAAAAAAAAAAAAAAACTAAGTGAACTTTGTGTAAAAAGTTTATTACGATATCAATGAATACTTTAACAATGAAAATATATTAGATTGAATTAGCCTTGACAAGGTATAGAGATATCCATATTCCGTCCTTTCATTAGATACGGTTCCAAATATTGGAAACAGGTGGCAGGATTCCAGCACACACGATTGGCTGTCTCGTGTTTGTTCTTGTCATTTCATGGTCATACTATGTTTTTTTTTTTTGGTAAGGCTTTTGATTAAGAACCGTCGAATTATCTAAGCTCAAAATTGGACCGTTTATCGGCATAATTTCGTTAAAATAATGCGGTTCTTAGTCTAAAGCCTAGCCATTTTTTGTATAACAAACTTAAATTTGAAAAGAGTGACGAGAGTTTTTTCCCTCCATCTATTTTTCCTCTCGGCCAACACTAGTGTCTATTAGGTTAAGTATTTTATTGTGATATTTAATAAAGCCGGTGACATAGTAGATAGGCGATATCTACCGAGACACAAGAAATTAGATCAAAATCATAATATTGTTATTTATTTCGTAATACTGGGTAACACATACATTACATAACTTTGTAATGTAACTATTGTTAACATTGTAGCTATTTTGAAATTGTTAGCTACTATGACTATTATTTTTTTATATATATAATTTTTTTTTTGTTGTTTGTTAAGTGTGGTCCGTATGGCAAAATAAATTCTTATATTTCATTTCATTTCATTTATTTGACATGTTTCTAGACAGAATCTAACAGTTCATAGTACATCGATAGTAATTTTTATGGTAAAACTGTTAACCATTTTTTGTCACATCTATTGAACATATCCATGTGTAAGGTCGCATGGGAACGAAATATTATGGATTCCCGTTATACATACCAATATGTCACAGGATCGGGCCGCCTGTTTTTTATTGACCTTAGGGCTCAGGTACGCTGACGCGGTCCACCTGTGTCATCCAATACACGTATTGAAAACGTGTGCGTTCGGTTCCCTTTTCTACGAGTATAATTTATTTTATTATTTTCAAATTATTTATACTAGTAGATATATTTTGTGTATGCGATTGTTTTACTTTTATTTCTTTTGATTGTAACGCCTCTCATACTTGATGATCCGGAAACACAGATAACTCGAACAAACGCAATGCGACCATAAGAGCATTTGGACTATACAGCCAATTGTAATTAAATTCAGCCATTTGATGTTAGTCGACTTCAGTGGTTCTATTTTCTTTGAATAGACAAACCTCTATCATATTGTCGATTTATCTTGAATTTGTTTTAAAATATAAAAACAATATGAGGAAAATACTAAAATAAATGACATGTTAAAGATATTTAAAATGTATTTATATGTAGCTTCAGTTATGATGATCATTATAACTTATGGTCATAAAATTTTAAAAACACGTTTTGTATAGCAAAATAGATGAAGTATTTACCTGACTGACGCTTAGCAGAATATTAGTTAATTTGAGATAGCAATAATTACTTACGTCAAAGTAATATTTACATAGGTTGTCTTATTCCACGGTACATTACCGTTAAAATGTTCTTTATAATGAAAAAATAATACCTGCCTGAGTGCTATAAAATGTATTTCTTATATACACAAAATTACACATTTCTCTTTACCCGCAAATGAAGTGATTTTATGTGCCTTGATAACGGTGTCGAATGATTGAAAATTTTATTTTATAAACAGCTAAATATAAACCTTATCGTCTTTATTTTAAAGCTTAAATTGTAATGATAAATTTTTACTCGGAAATGAAGTAGCGAATTTTTCAAGCGACCAAAAAAAGAAATATATTTGTTTTATGCATAACGCTAATGTTCAAAACAAAGACTTTTGAGTGCTTGTTAAAGTGCCTGTTAATTGGAGCGCGATGAAAGGAATCGTTTGGTGTACACGACAGGTTTTACATTTAATAATAATAATAATTTACTCTTTATTGTACACATAAAAAGAAGTTTACAATTTATTAAACTATTCACGAAAAGAAATGTACAACAGGCGGTCTTATCGCTAAACAGCGATCTCTTCCAGACAACCAGCTTGGAGAAGATAATGTGAAAAAAACGGAAAGGGTGTAAGACTTAAAATAAAAGAAGACAAGAATAAAATCAAATATACACACATACATGCATACATATATATACACATACTACAAACAATATTAACTATAATAAAAATTACAGAACGTATTACATAAAAATATATAAATACACTACACACATAAATACATATAAACATATACACATACAAACATACATACTCATATACACATATATATACACATAATATTATACATAACTATACATTGTTACAGTAGTAGAACAAATAAGTGTATATCAATATATTAACAAATAGCAGTGACTAATGACAAAGTGGACGATAGTAATTTCAAAGTCTTAAGTAGTGTTTCTTAACCTTCTTTTTGAAAGATTCCAGTAATGTTGCACGTCTAATGTATAATGGTAAAGTATTCCATAACCGTGCAGCCTCAATGCAAAACTTGCTGTAGAAGGCAGTAGAGTGTTTACCGATTTTCAAAGTAAGATTTTCACTAGAACGAAGTGATCTATTGTGTGAGTCACAGAGAAATTCAAAGCGTTCTTTCAAATAAGATGGAAGGATGGGATTAAATAATATAGAATATAGGAGAGATAGCACATGAGTATTCCTGCACAGACGTATAGGAAGCCACTTGAGTTTCGCACGGAACTCAGAGACGTGGTCGTACTTGCGGAGACCAAATATGAAGCGAATACAGAGGTTTTGGAGACGCTCAAGTTTGTTTAATTGATCCTTTCTTAAGTCTAGATAGCAAACGTCAGCGTAATCAAGGATAGGATGAAGAAGAGATTGGGCTAGAGCAACTTACCAACCTTCTTAATAAACCGATAGATGCAAAAAATTTTTTGCTAACTTCACAAATCTGTGGATCCCACGACATAAATTTGTCAAACATTATACCCAGGTTTTTTACTTTTTCACTGAAAGGAATTATAACACCGGCAAAAGTTATTTGTATCAAATTCGGCCAATCAATTCGTGAAATAAGCTGTGGGCTTCCGATAATTATAGCATTTATTGCAATACAATCATTCCTAAAGAAAGGTTGAACAAAAATATATGAAAAAACACAGTTGGAAGATATAGTACCATCTTATATTATGTAAGGTGCTGTACAAATATAAATAGTAACATACAAATATAGCAAAAAACAGTCGCGCTTGTATCTTACATTATTAGAAAAGGTTATTGTTGAAATTGACGCAATGTTGATGCACTGGTCAAAATGTCTACACTAAAAATTTTACATAGGTTCGAATTTATTAAAAAATTTCGTTCTTGAATTCTTCGTTTTTGAATTTTTGTCCTTGTTAAGCGATTGCTAGCCCAAGGACGGGATCCTATCCTTTTAGTCTTTTTGTGTGACGGAAATTTTGTTAGGTCCATTTTCACAATATTTATTTATGTATTTATTTATTTATTAGGGACACACAGCACAGAAAAAGTATATAAAAATAAGAATGAAATATCATTATAATGGCCAATTGATGACCATCCAACTATTTAAAATTAAATTAAAAAACGAGAAAATAAGAAAAGAAATAACATAACAAATAAGACGATAAAAGAGGCAAAATAAAATATTTACACATTAAACCAATAAATACCTTTGGGAAGTTTAAATTACAAAAAATCAACGTTCAATTTGAAAAAATTTAGCTGATTAAAGTATGATTTTAATAATAAAATTCCAAATAAACTTTATATTACTACGAACTTAAGTCAGACTTCTAACCTGACTTATAATCTAACTAAAAACTGATTTTCTTCTGCCAATCGTTTGCAAACACTTTAGTCAAAACACTTCGTTTATGATAATTCTTACAGCTTCGATATTCGAGTAGGTATATTGCCTGACTTACTTAGTCAACAGCGGTTTTAGCTTAAGCAATTTGCAATTCTGACATTCGGACAATATTGATGAACCGCCGAACAAACAAATAGCGTTAGGTCACATAGATAGAGCTAATTCTACCGACTACGGTTAAGCCACGGAAGGTGTGCATACGTTTTATTTACGTAGATGTGAGGATTGGTATGGATGAGCTTGTGACAAGTTATCTGAAGAGCAATTGAGTAATGGTGAATGGGTCAGAATGTAAGCAAAAAATAGAAATAAGAAGATTACATAAAATCAGTAAATAGCTTTTAAATTCAATACAACTTGTAACAGGATTATATTCACGTTTACACGGCTTTGTTATTTTTTATAGATATCTCAGAAAAAACCTCGCCTTTATAGTGTTAAGTCTTAAATTTTTATCAGCGATTTATTCAATTATTCCTAAATCCATTTTTTCAGGCATTATTGATGAAAAAAAAACAAACGCATCATAAGGACTACTTCAAAGCACACTATCATGAAGGAGTAATAGGAGGCCGTGGTATTACATCATTTAGAATAACATTATTTTTTTTTGTTATATAACTAGGTCGGCAAACAAGCGTACGACTCACCAGATGGTAAGTGATTACCGTAGCTTATAGACGTCTGCAACACCAGAAGCATCGCAAGCACGTTGCCGACCCAATCACCAATCCCCCCTCCTGGTGCTCTGGTCACCCGTCTGGTCAACATATTATAATAACATAAAATATAGTCTGATAATTTTTCCACCTAAAACCACACATGATACATAATACCTACAATGCTCCGATTTTGAAGGACGAAAATAAAATTTGTCATCTGTGATTTCCAGAAAAATTTTGAGCAAGTAAAATAATATCGTAAAAGCAAAATATAATTAAGAACGATCTTTGCACGAGAAGCTGCAGTGTAACAGCAATTCTATTTCAACTCCTTTATGCAGGCAGGTAGCTTATTTAATAGTTTCTTAATTACTGCTAATCTCGCTGCACCGTATCCACCTTGTAATTTCCTCTATTTAACCCTCTGACGGACTGAAATGCGATTCACGCTAAATTAGAAGTAGGATCTGGCAAACGAATTTGAGTACGAGTACTTAAAAACTCTCAAACGTTAAGGGCGAAGTTGGTATGCGATGAAGTGCATTATGTCTAATTGGAGAGCAATGTTTTATTTATTTTAAGGCTGCTTTTACTGATCAAAGACAGGTCTTGCCGGTGTCTCTGTTTACTTTTTTCGGTCTTTACATTTGGTTTCAGGTTATTTCGAATTTATTTTATCGGAACTTATTGAATTAGATAATTAAGGAAATATTTCCGTTTAACCAGTAAATAAATGGTTTAAGATTGAAGAGAGTAAAGCGAATAATTCCATATTTTATTTGAAAAAAATATTTCAACGTAGTGACTTACCTAGAATATTTGTTTTAGTAAAATATTTTAGTGGTAAAAATATGAAGTTGCGTTATTTGTAAACATGCCAAAAATCTTTTTGCGGTTTCTATATCAATCACTATTTTTTATAAAAGGATTGGTGTTGTAAAAGTGATGAAAAATTTCCACTATCTACTGAATATAGACAATTTTTATAAAACCTTTAGTACAGGTATAGTATGCCCTCTAAAACTGAAAGGGTACCTTGTAATAGGTAACAGATATTCTGTTTATTTAATATTATAAAATATACTTGACTCAGCTGGTAAATATAAATATTAGTCCGTTGGTGCAGTTTGTAGTGACCCTGCTTTCTGCTCCGTGGGTTGCGGGTTCGATTCCCACCCCGAGTCTGGGTGTAATATAAATATTTATTTATATATGTATTATTTATTATGTTTATCGAAAAAAAATATGTATACCAGTCGGTTGTTACCTATAACGCAAGCATTAAGTCGCTTATTTTAGGAACAGATAACTGTGTGTGTATGTTGTAAATATTTATTAATTATTATTATTAAACTTATCATATAATAATTCTGTCATCTGTGACTATAGATTTGGTGTACTCCTAACGAAGAATCACACAATTTCACTTTTTTTGGTTTTTGATTCCATTCTTGATTGAAGAGTTTATTGTTATATTTAAAAAGTTATTTATTCTCTGAACGTTTATCCTTACGAACCATTGAGCGCCTCTATCAATTTCTATAATAAACATCAAACAACAAACTCTTATCTTGGGAGGGTAATTATCCACCAAAGTTCCTTAGCGCTGCATATCAAATTGATCTCCAATTATTTTTCCTATGAAATGAAGCTTGTTCCAGCAATACAGCAGTTGATTGGATAATTTAATTCTAAGCTTCAACGACTTTATGTCTAAAGTCAATTTTTATAGAAAGCATCAAATATTTATGATAATTCGTTTAAGTGGAGGCGCGCACTGAATTAAGTTCTAACTCTTCCTGTAAAGAAGAAAAACTCTCCTAATTAGCAATGAGTAAGTTAGTAAGATGGAAATTAAATTAATATATTTATTTATCCACAAGCACATACTTTAATGAATGTGAAATAAGTGTCTACATTAATAAAAGAATTAACAAAAAACAAAAAGTCAAGATAGCAAAATTAAGAATCAACTTCTAAATTGCTACACCTTAACACTCGCTAGATATCACCTTCCTATTATACTACTCGTATCAAGGATTAAATTCAAAACTTGTGCATTTTGGACCTATCTCACTTTACTTACTTTACTTTACTTTTGCCGTGTGGTTACGGCAATCATAACCCACTTTACTTTACTTTTACTGTGTGGTTACGGCAGTAAGAATATAGTCACTCCCTCTCTTCCCGTGGGCGTCATAGGGGGCGACTAAGGGATAACACAGTTCCACTACCACCTTGAAACTTAAAAAACCGACCGATGGGGAGATAACTATCCAAATGCTAGCTTTAAAATACACGTACCGAAGACAAGCAGCAGCATCTTCGGTGCGACAAAGCCAGCCCGGCGGTCACCAATCCGCCTGCCCAGCGTGGTGACTATGGGCAACACAGATGAGTTCACGCCATTTTTGGCGCGAACTTGTGGAGGCCTATGTCTAGCAGTGGACTGTATTAGGCTGAAGTGAAGAACTCACTTCACATCAGAAGCATCAAAGGCTTATAAAAATTTATTAACTTAAAAATTGTGCCGTGATTTGACAAACACAATTTCGAATATCATTAAGCCCTCGCCAGTCTTGTATAACACTTTGTCAAAGAGTTAATTTGAAAGCGCCTTAATTAGAAACTGCAGTAACGCTAAAATGTAATTAAAATCAAATCATACATGCAAAAATTACTTAATTATAGCAAAACATAATA
Organism: Melitaea cinxia; assembly: GCF_905220565.1. Classification (NCBI taxonomy): domain Eukaryota; kingdom Metazoa; phylum Arthropoda; class Insecta; order Lepidoptera; family Nymphalidae; genus Melitaea; species Melitaea cinxia. The sequence goes on along the minus strand of NC_059397.1, from coordinate 2,740,603 downwards.
ATTTTAAAAGTTTTATATAAGTGAAAGTTGATTGATCTCACTGCTTTAATGTACTTAAGTAACTAACATATAAATTAAATGTAAGCTAAGTCTTGTTTCACACTGTAGACTTTTTGACCGTAAAACAACTTTAATTCAAATTTATTTGCCACGTTGTTTTGATGTTGTTTGTTAACTAAGTTAAGGTAATTAAGAAGAAACGTCTATATATATTTATGTATGTTTTAGTTAATATATTCTTATGCAGTTCATAAATTTTTTGAATTTTTCTCACTAATCCCTTGGCGCAGTTTGTAGTGCTTTCTGTTACTGTCTGTACTGTTACTTGCGGGTTCGATTCCCGTCTGTGTCTGGTTGTAATATTTGTATTTATATATGTATTATTTCAATATATATTTATTAAAAAAATAGTTATTATAACAGTCGGCTGGTATGTATAACACAGGCATTAAGTTACTTACCAGGGATATAGGAATAAACTACCGTGCCTATTTCCCTCCGGCGCGGGGTAAGACAGGGGGATGTAATATCACCGAAACTGTTTACCACTGCGCTAGAGGATGTTTTTAAGACCTTGGATTGGGGGGAACGAGGCATCAACGTCAACGGTGAATTCATCTCTCACCTTCGTTTCGCCGACGATATTGTCATCTTTGCGGAGACGCTGGATGAGTTAGGCCAAATGCTGGCCGGCCTAAACGAGTCCTCCCGACGTGTCGGTCTCTGTATGAACTTGGAAAAGACGAAAGTTATGTTTAACAACCAAGTCATACCGATACCGGTATCGGTCGATGGTACCCTTCTCGAAGTTGTTCAGGATTATATTTACCTAGGCCATACTAAATATTTTTTTTGAAAATCATATCAAAAATTGACCGCTCCAGCGGGATTCGAACCCGCGTCTCCGACTGACCGTGTCGGTGTGACCGACAAATTATTTATGTATGATTTTCAAAAAATATTTAGAATCCCTAATGTGTGGGGGTAACACAAAAATAAAATCGTACATATTAGGCCATACTATCCAACTAGGCCGCAACAACTTCGAGAAGGAGGCCGATAGGAGGATTCGGTTGGGCTGGGCGGCGTTTGGCAGACTCCGTCGAGTCTTCACTTCAAAGATTCCGCAATGCTTGAAGACAAAAGTTTTCGAGCAATGCGTCCTGCCTGTGTTAACATACGGAGCCGAAACGTGGACACTGACCAAGGGACTGGTCCACAAGCTTAAAGTCGCTCAACGTGCAATGGAACGGGCTATGCTTGAGGTCTCTCTCAAAGACAGGATTAGAAATGAGACTATCCGCGAGAGAACGAAAGTAACCGACATAGCCCACAGAATTAGCAAGTTGAAGTGGCAGTGGGCTGGTCATCTGTGTCGCAGGACCGATGGCCGTTGGAGTAGACGGGTCCTAGAGTGGATACCGCGTCTTGGCAAACGCAGTGTGGGACGTCCTCCGGCCGGTTGGACCGACGATCTACGTAAGATTGCCGGTGTAGGCTGGATGAGGATTGCGGAAGACCGGGATGTGTGGCGCGAACTTGGGGAGGCCTGTGTCCAGCAGTGGACTGCGATAGGCTGAAGTGATTACCGTGCCTGTACGTTATAAGATACTTATTTATAATTTAATTTTTACAATGTTTATTTGTAATATGCAATGAGTAGATATAGTATGAGTACTACTATGAGTAGCGGTCGTTACTCATTGTAGGTAATATACCCCGCCAACCCGTATTGGAGTAGCTTGGTGGATTAAGCTCTGATCCTTCTCCTACATGGAGAAAGAGGCCTATGCCCAGCAGTGGGATATTACAAGCTGAAGCATAGCGTATATATTATAGTTATATAGTCACTTAAAAAGGTTAATGGAAGAAAATCAATTTATATAATAAGTAGATAACAATAGCAATGAACAACAAACGCTCAAGATTAATCAAGTGTTCTATACGCTACAATAACAAACTATATTGACTATTACATATTGATGTCGACGGAAGTCACTGAACGGAAGCGAATAATATGTCACTTCACATTATTAGATTTAGAACTTGAATAACGGTGGATTAATGAATTTAAGGAACTTTTTAAAATAACTTTAAATGAAGTAGGTTATGAAATTAATCATATGAAACTGAAGGCTTCGCTGGTATAAGCAACTGGCGTTTATTCCCTTTTTTTTAATTAAAAAAATGTAAATTTATACTAGCTGCCCGGACAAACTTCGTTCTGTCAAAAGTTAAGAGTATTTTCTTTTTTAATTTTTAAAAACCTTCCGGGCCTTAAGGAACACACAAAAAGGTAAATTAGCCGAAATGGTCGAGCCATTCTCGAGTTATGCGCTTAGCAACATTCATTTTTATTTATCTAAGCTATCACTGTACAAAATTAATTTTGAATATTTTACACATTGGAAACAGTAAGTATCACTTTAAGTAATAAATTGATCTATAAAATAGTTTAAATTGATATTGATAGTCATCAGAACAATTTTGAAGGGTAGTAATAGTGAAGAAGGTTACATACATATATATATATATATTGTACGTATTGTGTTTAAGGGAATTCGACAAAGTGGCCATTTATTAACCGAACCAGGTGGGAAAATTTTAAACTTTCGTGACTTCAAAAATTAAATAAATTGATTAAAATTCTATACTAGCTTTTATCGCGGCTTCGCCCGTTATGGTCTGGATTTTAAAAGCGAAGAGTATCTAGACAGAATAAACCATATCGATCTTCAGAGTTCGATTTAAAAATAATTACTAAAATTTTGTTAAGTGAATATAAAATATTAAAAAAAAATACTCATACATTTGCCAAATATTTTCGGTAGTTTTCCGTTCTGGGCCGCTAAGCTATGTGCGTGCTTAATTTCTTGGCAATACGACAAGCCATTGAGCCGTGAAAGTGGAACAAAAAAACAAACAAACTCACTTTCACATTTATAATATTAGTATTGATGTATAAGAGTACAGTGGAGTGAACAGAATTATAGAAATAAATAGCAAAATTGGTCGAGCTGTAGCACAGTTGTCCTTTTCAACGATTTAGAAATTTAAATGAAGAGATCGCATAATAATTTGAATATTTCAGTGGCATTTGTAAACTAATTATGTAAATAAGTTCATGGGACATTGAAAATTAGCGAGTATTGCATTTGCAATGATGCAAGTGTGTTTGGTGCTAGACTGCATGTGGTTTTGCGACTTACAAAGTTAATATTTTTCATATAATCTTAAGTATTAAAAACTACAACATAGACTTTTTGCAGTACTAATCTAATGGCAAATTTAAAAAAAAGAAAAAAAATCCAGGATAAAGAGGGAATATAAAAATTTATTATTAAAAAAAACAAAAAAGTACTACAACAAATAACCTACAAAGAGAAAAACAAGCTTTACCATTTAGTGTGAAATATTCGCTATTATCAATTTCCCTTTTTTTATTTACCATCTTAAATTCTAAAATCCTTCAAGCCGTTTAGGCTGTAGTGGAAAATATAGAAATCTACATACATACATACATCCATACACTCGAAAAACATTAACCTCCTTTTGCAGTCGGGTAAACGTAAGTTTATTGACTTATAATAAATTAAATAATTGTGTTTGCTCGCAAACGAAAAAAAACCGACTTCAATTACATCGACGAGTAATACAACGTAGATCGACGAAAAAATACTCAAGTAACTGCGCGTTATCAAAGATTACTCAAAAAGTAGTTATCAGATCTCAATAAAATTTATATGCGACCACATGACAAACATCAGCTTTCGATTAAATTAAAAATTATTAAAATCGGTACACCCAGTAAAAAGTTATTGCGGATTTTCAAGAAGTTCCCTCGATTTTTCTGGGATTTCATTATCAGATCCTGGTTTTCTTATCATGGTACTAAACTAAAGATATCTTCTTTTCAACAAAAAAAGAATTATCAAAATCGGTACACCCAGTAAAAAGTTATTGCGGATTTTCAAGAATTTCCATCAATTTCTCTGGGATCCCATCATCAGATCCTGGTTTCCTTATCATGATACTAAACTAGGGATATTTCCTTTCCAACAAAAAAAGAATTATCAAAATCGGTACATCCAGTAGAAAGTTATGCGGTATAATACAACGTAAGTCGACGAAAAAAGCGTCAAGTAAAAACGCATTATTAGATATAGCCCGAAAAGTAGTTGTTAGATCTCAAATAAATTTAAATGGGACCAATTGGTACACACCACCTTTCGATTAAAAGAAAATTTGTCGAAATCGCTCTATCCAGTCAAAAGTTCTGATGTAACATACATAAAAAAAAATACAGTCGAATTGAGAACCTCCTCCTTTTTTGGAAGTCGGTTAAAAAAAGAAAACAATTTTTACATTAAAAGAAATACTGAAGCCAAAACGATATTTATTTTAATTTCATTCCCTATCTGTTAGGTTTGGGATTATTTGAGTTTTTACTATTAGAAGGAAGTGATGAAAAAGTTTTGAAAATCTAACCGCGAATAAAGTCGCGGGTCGAGTCACTCTAAAATACAAACACAAATTAGTAAAATATAAACCGAGTGAGCTAAATGTCGTCCCCGTATTCTAGATACATCTTCTACGGTTCCGTGACATAACTATAGCTAAGTTGTATTATAGACCAACATTGTAGTAATAATTTAATTAAAAGCTAGCCGTTGCATCCATCGCTTAGCTTATTAATGCGTTGGAGGTAATTGAATGAGCGATAATCAATTAGACGCGACTTAAACTGTGTTTGAGTTGATCATTAATTTTAAATCATTACGTGACTTACGCCAAGTTGCACGAAACAAAATTAAAATTTAAGTAGAGATTAAACTAATTCAGTCACAAGAATTTCATACAATTCGATTAAATTAGTTTATTCAATGCTTAAATTTTAATTTCTTTTCGTGCAATTCGGCGTTATCAATTAAATATGTATACAATTAAGGTCCTTATTGATCTTGGGTACAGTGGGATATATCTGTTCTCAAGTATTATGTTCCTGTAATGAGTAAATTGTCCAGAACTCCTGGAGACGATCGTGGATGGAGTCGGCAATACACCAGTAAGTCGGTAGCCGCTTACTATCAGGTGGGTCGTACGTCTGTTTACTGACCAAGTCGTATAAAAAGACGAGTGTGCTTTAGACCACACGACTGAAGTAAAACTTACGAAATGTTACTCTCTCTTTTTATCTTCACTAACTTGTATCCCCCTCTCAACTTCCGTTTGCCTCGTCTGATCAAACTTTTCATAACGCTCTCAACAGCTTATTTCCCAAGTTAAACGTGCGTTAGGAAGTGTTACTTCAAAAAATACTCACTTTACAAATATATATGATAATACGCCCCAGCTTGTAATATCCCATTGCTGGGCATAGGGCTCTTTTGCCATGTAGGAGAAGAATCAGAGCTCAATCGATCACGCTACTCCAATTCGGGTTGATATATTCCCTAATATGAGTAACGATCGCTATCAGATGTACATGATAACAGCCTCTGCGAGGGTGGTGTTGAGACCCACAAGGACTAACAACCAAACTGGAAATAAATATAAGTATAAACATAAATATCCACTCCGAGTGGGAATTGAACCTGCAACGGTCGGTGACATGGCACACTCACCATTACACCAGAGCAGTCGTCACATCACAATAGGGATAAAGAGAGAGATAATATTTTGGGAAAAATAGTTATTTAGTAATTATATTAATGGTTAAAGTATAATATTCAAAGAAAGATTGTTTCGATGTTTAGATTCAGCCTACTTATGTTGGTTTACTTTGTATTTAATTTCATATACCTGGAAACGCTTATTCCATGAATAAGAACTCTTTTTAGAACAAACATTATAACGTGTAAATTTAACCCCCTCTTCCAATCCGCTTCCCGTCATTTTAAGTTTTTCAACTAGTATAAAATATTTCAAGAAAAAATTTTCAAAGGTTGAAATATTCTTGAATTAATTTTATTTTGATTTCGATTCACTTGACGTAATCATAATTCTATTGAAATAGTAATTGCTCATTTGAAGCAAATCAAATTTAATTGTAATGAATGATTTGTACATACATATGTGAGGAATATTCTACGCAAAGGTAATGGAAGTTATTTACAATTAATTTATGAACGTTATTGAAATGTAAAATTAATTAAAATCAAAACTTAATATTATACATTTATATTATTTAATACACTCAACTTATTTTATTCAATCAGTCCTCACCGAAAATAAAATATAATTCGATTTTTAGATACCTTATACTAGTTGTCATTTAATATAATAAAATAATATATTATTGAAAAATTTGGAACGGGTAATATATTGATAATATATCATTCAAATACTCAGCATCAGATATTGTTATAGGTATATGTAATTAACTATAAATTTAATTAATGGTCCATTTCCAATTACGTATTTTTTTGAGTATTTTAAGATGTAAGTTCGTTAATTCTTATTCGTTGTAAAGTTTAAAGACAATTTTATAATAAAAACTAGCTGACCCAGCAAACGTTGTTTTGCCATATACTTTATTAACCTTCTCAATCCCCCCCCCCCCCTTATAACTTAGGAGAATGAAAAATAGATGTTGGCCGATTCTCAAACCTACCCGATATGCACCCAAAGTTTCATGAGAGTCGGTCAAGCCGTTTCGGAGGAGTTTAACTACAAACACCGCGAGAATTTTATATATTATATATCCCTAAAACCTGCAGGAGAATAGTAGTAGAAAAGTCATCGTTGTCCGCAGACACCTCAACATATAGCTCAAGAAAAATTACTCGTGAATACCCACTATAAGAAAGAAAAGAAAAAAGTAATTATAAAGAAAAGATAAGAAAAAAGTAATTATAAAGAAAAATAAAAAAAGGAAACGTTCAAAAACTTAATCTTCAATTATAAAAAAAAATACTTAGATTAGCGGCATTTACATATATATATTATTGAAATTCGTATATTTTTTTTATAAACATTATGAAACAGGCTTTATAAAACAAGTGTTTTAAATGGATAGATTTTAACAAACACCTGATCAGAAACAATCAGAAATAAAAATAATGTCATCACGTCCACGAGATTTGACTTAATGCATTATTTGCACTTGAATGATCGTCGTTTTCGAAGAGCACTTAAAGACATCAATTCTTGTTGTTAACAAATACACTTGACGATGATCTGGGTCCTAGAGAGAAGTTATGCTACCATGCATTGGAGTAGCGTGAAAGCAAAGTTCTAACAATTGTCCTAATTAAAGAAGCAGTATCACCTCAACATCAGGATATGATATCTGTATATTTAAACTTTATAAAAATCACAACAACATAAACATAAAGTTACTATAACAGGATAGATATTCAAAGAATTCAGTTAAGACAATAGCTGATGTTATAATTTCAGTTGAATATCAAACTGAAGTTAACCCATATTATCATGCACACGAATATCCCGAAGCAAAGTTTCATAAGCCGACGCTACCCTAGCACGTTCCTAAGTTTGAATTCTACAAACGGTTCTCGATAAATATTCCTTTGGGCAGAGTCGATTTGCATCAGTATTACTGATAAAAGCAGTTACTCTGCACTGTTAGTGGTGACGCGGAAATAGCACGCTAGAATGATCCAAACTTCCAGAGAAATCAACTAAGGAACGTCAGGATTTGACATACCGGATGGAATTTATGTCGTCTATAATTCACTCAGTCGTACATATCTCTAAGCCACAGCTGAAATCCGTTAGTATATAAACGCTTGGTAACGTTCTATTTTAATTTGTTATATAAGTTTTCAATATAATTATTTGTAATAATTAAGATTTTTTTTTAATAATTACATTCCATTAAAATAAAGAAAATCAATTTGATAAGTAAAATATTTGTACGATTTCACTACAATCAAACGTAAAACTTTTGTCACTAGTATTGTATCGAGATGAAGTCTAAAAATACGAATTGATTTATAAAAAATCGTAATATATAAAAAGATTTGTAGCTTAAAAAATATAACAATGTAGCAACAATGTATTTGTAAAAGTGATTTTCCGATGTCACGAATCTAAAATAATATTCCATAATAAAATCAAAGCTATAATATTTTTCCAAAAGCGAACAAAATATTTTTCATTGATTGCTTTAATCAAAGCATTAGATTCTCTCTGTCCATGAATTCCAGATTTATTATTTCATAAATATTAAACAATCTGCCCTGTGAGGTCCCTTAAACGTGGACTACCGAGTTACGAGTCCCTCTCCGCGAATAAAACACGTCAATTGCCATCGTTGAGAACGTTAAAAAAATTAATTTATCTCCATTTCCAGTAAAATTAATTCCATTTCCGAAGTTTGTGGGATCGGAACTGTACTCAAATTCGTAAGACTGAAATTCGAGTTTAAAACTCGGCTTACGGAATCGATTGCACATGTTTCGTACCTAACGTATGAAATCGTATCCTTCTGAGTCTTCAGAAGTCTTATAACTACGTCCGTATACTTGGGCAAGATTCTTTATATACAGTTAAAAGTTGCAATTTTTCTGTAAAGTACTGAATATTTTATACTTTCTTGGATTTTAAACATTACTGTCTTTTGTTAAAAATCTCCTTAAAATAGTAATTTCTAGTAATTATTTAATTATATCGTTATAACTATTGCTGCCGAAAATTAGTAACGGCACACGCATAAAAGTTTAGTGTGTTAATATTTTAGTGTGTTAATTTTTTTTTTTATTAAGTGTGTACACCGTACAAAGTGTAAGTTTTAAAAAGAAATATAATTAATATTGCGTCATGAGAATTTTATAATATTATATATCTACATAAGTGAACGCTATTCAACTTTGAAACTTAATTTTATTATGAAACACTACTTAACAGGTCTGTTAGAACACCTTCAAACAACACTTAGTGTAAACATTTGGCGCAGTAAAACGCTAACGAGATATCCGTAACAATTAGAGAGAGCCTCGTCAAAAACTTTTAATGACTGTTCCATTTTGTTAAAAAGGAAAAAAGCGATTGAAAACAACTCGTAGAAAACGCCGTACCTGCCCTTGCCACTGTTTTTTTATCCACTGAAATTGCCTTATTTTACGAGAAAGACTTTTCAACCGAAAACTTTGTAGGTTTTGTAATTATTATAGCCAAAGTTTTCTAGGTCATGTTAATTCGGTTCCGATTCAATTACAGTTACGTAAAACTATTTTCGACATATACATATTACAAAACAAAAATATTTTAACTACATTGCTACTCACTTTAGCACGAAAAAATACTTTAAAATCATACACGAGCATTAAAAGCGAAACAGGAAATGAGGTCTAGGTAGAAGTACGCTAATTGAAAGAGGGTCCATACTTCAACGGCTCATATCAGAAACGTGGATCCAATGAGCTTTAACGACTAAATCAATTACTTAGGTAGCGGTTAATGATTATATAAATATGTGATTAACTTTAGTTAGTCTTATCGCAGCTTTAGATTATTTTAGTGTAATAAAACGTTTCGATATAATTGCTTTCATTAATTAGAATAGCAGCAAAATTCAAACTGCTTTGTTCATAGTTTAGATTCATAATATGTTATGATTCTCTAATCAGTTACTTATTAACTGACTTTGACAATTCTTTTTTTTTTTTTTTTTGTTGGAAAGAAGATATCCCAAGGATATACCATGATAAGGAAACCAGGATTTGATGATGGAATCCCAGAGAAATCGAGGGGAACCCTCAAAAATCGTAGTGACGACTAGTGCGTTTGTTAATTTTTTTTTTTTCGTCTACTTACGTTGTATTACTTGTTGATGTAATTTAAATCGGTTTGCGAGCAAACACAATTATTTAGAAGAAGTAGTTTTTATATAATTTCTTTCCTGATTATTAAAACAAGAAAATTTAAAACAAGAAAATATTAACTAATTAAAAACAAATACATTTATGGCATCACAGTCTGTGACAGGACTGCTAAATTCAAAGACTTCTTTCATAATATTTTGTGATTTTTTAATCAGTTACCTACGAGTATTTAGAAGCAAGTATCATTCTGTAAAACTTGAGCTTGAATCAAAAGCGAACGAATAAAACACGGAGTGTTCTATTTTTACCTCTTCAAAACTTGGTCGGTAACGATAACTTGAGGAACGTGAAGTGTTTCATTTATCTGGTACGCGTCAATCGCTTGGTGAGTGAAAAGTTTTCTCGCGATAAACTGTAATGTTACGTGGGATACGTCGACTAAGGAAATTTTGGATAAGGTATGTTAATATTTATTTATTTATTTATTTAACTTTATTACGCAATTTAAACGTATAACAATATATCGTAATAAAACGTTGCTCAATAGGCGGAATTAAAGACTTGAGGTAATAATAAGGCTGCAGCCTTATCTACCAGTCAACCTTAAGACGTAATAATTCAAAAAACAGTATTGAGATAAGATAATTCAATAATAAAAATAAAATAAACCATCAGAATTAATAACAGTAATTGTTTTTGTTACTACTACATACTATCGTCGTGCTGTGTGGCTACGGCACTAAAGAATTTAGCCACCCCCTCTCTTCCCGTGGGTGTCGTAAGAGGCGGCTAAGGGATAACAAGGTTCCACAACCACCTTGGAACTTAAGAAGCCGACCGATGGCGGGATAACCATCCAACTGCTAGCTTTGAAATACACAGGCCGAAGAAGGGCAGCAGCGTCTTCGGTGCGACAAAGCCAGTACTGCGGTCACCAACCCGCCTGCTCAGCGTGGTTACTATGGGCAAAACACATGAGTTCACGTTATTTTTGGCGTAAACTTGTGGAGGCCTATGTCCAGCAGTGGACTGTATAGGCTGTTATGAATGAACATACTATCAATTTTTTTAATCGATCGGTTTATTTATTATTAAAAAATTTATTAACTACACAGTTTTCGGTTTTAATTATAGGTTTGACTTTATATATATTTAAAAAATTCAAAAATAATTTTTTTCGTTGTCCATTTTACTCGATCACATATCCAAAACTTTCATCTTTCCAATGATAGCCTATCACTCCATAACGTACTGAATTTTTAAACAACTTAGCTGGATGCTTTCAACAAGTTTGGTTCGCAGAAACCCCAACTCACCGCGATTTACATAACACGCGTAATGCGGAGTAACTTTGGTTTTCTCGTCTGACTTCGCGATATCACTGTGGAATTCCAAATTTATTCCTTTGAATTTAAATTTTTTGTCTTCCGGTCGAACATTTCTGTTCACGCTACTTTCCCAAGTATTTTGTTGATTACTTTTTGGTTTTATTAATTTATTTAATTTGTATTTTTTTGATCAACGTTAGTTGTAAGTTTAGCCTTGGCTTTAAATTAAGAACTTAAAGAACCTATTATGTACACTATTTTAAGTAGCAATATGAGTAAAATAAATGAAAAAAAAACATTGAAGATTTTATAAATATAAGATTTATATTACCGACATTTTATTTTGTAAAATAAAAACGGTTTATCTTTAAGTTTCTTCTCATATAAGAATGTTCCGTTTATATGTATCGTTTATCAGCCATTGAGCTCTTCGTATAATATTTATTTAAGCTTAATGTGTTAGTTTTCGTTATTTTTCAAATTTAGATTGTTGAACAAATATGTATTACGAATGTCAAATTATGCTTTGATGGTTGATATTAAAATGTTGTGTTAAGTATTTAGTATTAATAAACATTTTTAGTTTATTGTCGGCATGACTAAACATTCAGTGGTTTAGCCCATTATACACATTGACATTTACAAAGCAAACCATTATGGCAGACATGTTTGACGAATAAATAAAATAAGGAATGTTATTCAAGTGAATTATTTTTTTATCATCGCTTGGGGTGAATTAAAATGTTTTTTTTTTTCTTTTTTACGTTTAGAAAACGCGTATGTTTACCTTATTTATCGATTCTCATAGAAACTAGCCAAGTACAAGTTGGTTTCACACATGTGATATCTTTTAAGTACACACACGTAGACATATTTATTATATTTTAAATACCTACCTTTTTACCCGACTGCCAAGGAAGGGTTATGTTTTTCGCGCGTATCTTGTATGTATGTATGTATGTAATATTCTTTACTACCTCATATTTCCAGAACCACTGAACGGATTTACATAATTGAGGTATCGTTAGGTTCGTCTTAGCTACCCAAGTGTTCTTAGATAGGTGACATTAAAAAAAATCAAACATGGCGGCTGCGCGAAGCCATTGTAGTTAAAGAAAAAAAAAATTTTTTCTCGAATACTACAATATGGGTATCAAATTGAAGGGCACAATACAAGGATTTTAAAAAGGTATATCATGATTATTATTACCGTAATACTAATAAAGAAATACAATATTAAAGTTTAAAAAATGTGGACTTTGCTCTTTCCCACGCCTATGCCATGCCAAACTCGCCTCCTAGGCGACGATCAACTTCGGGGTGTAGCCTTTCTAATAAAATGCAATGGTTAAAAAAAACATACAATTAAAATTACAAATGAAAATTAATTAATGTCACACCAATTTACAATTACATTAATAAAATCAATAACAAATACATAATACCAAATACAAACAAATAATTTTAATAATAATTTCATTATATATAGTATAATAGTTGTTGACTTAAGCAGTCACCTATTTGCTAAAGGTCAGGCTTACGTTGCTTTGAGCAGAGTGAGATCTTTCTCCGGGCTTGCTATCAGTTCTCTTGACCCTAAAAAATTACTTAATCAACCATATGATATAAACTGTTTTAATGAATTAAACCGATTACGTAATTTGTCTGACTAAAAAGACATAAATAAAATAATAATTAAAAAAAAAAAACCCGCCTGCGTGAAGAACAACTAATAGAAAATCAACTGAAAAAGCTGGAACAAGATAAAAATTCAATATGCACACAAAGTCAGCGAAATAAATAGAAACAATATCAAACATTTTGTGCTGTACATTTAAAATATATTAATACGGTAGTCCTTCGAAACTTTATGCAACGTCGTAGATAATATGCAGTCGGAGGCATGAAATTGAAGGATAAGTCAAATCATTCTCTCTTTGTGCATGTCTCCGACTGCATGTTATGTACGACGTTGCATAAAGTTTCGAAGGACTACCGTATTAATATATTTTAAATGTACAGCACAAAATGTTTGATATTGTTTCTATTTATTTCGCTGACTTTGTGTGCATATTGAATTTTTATCTTGTTTATTATTGTTTATAAAATTAAAAATACAACGAAATTATAAAAAATAGCAACAAAAAACCACTAAGGTTTCAACCTGTGCTATCTTAGTCTAATTATACACATACATTATTTATTAATGGTTACAGACAATGTTCAAATTCTTTTTCAACACTTAAAATATTAACAAAAAAAAAACGAAAACCATTTCTAACGTTACAAATAAACACAATAATACAATAAAATACAATTTAAATATTTTTTTAGTTCAAAATATTTAAGTAACGTTGTTTTAATTCATTTTTGATATTTCTATTTGAAATACTTTTGCATAAATCTATGGGTAGGTTGTTAATAAGTCGAGGCATAATATAAGCAGTTGTACGCGCACCATACATATTGTTAGCGCGCTGCGTACGTAGTTGTCTCTCAGTGATCGCCCGTGTGCATATAACCTACACAAGCACATTGACATAATTATATAGTTACATTGTAATAACAAACAGAAACAAAAATATTTTTAAAAACTGTCATAAGGATTTAAAGATTAACTGCAGAGTTTCTTGCTGTTTCGTCGCTGCAGAACCAATATTCCAAACCGGTGGCTCCTTCATTTTTGACTTTAGTTAATTAAATAAAACTTAATAAAATAATTTTAATAAAATTTTATTATAATTAAAAATAAAATTTTAATTTGTAAAATACCGATTCAAATGTGATTTCAAAGCTTATTTCAAATTAAATAATTTTTGAATTTTGTACTTCATTTTTAATTTTCAATTTTCCAGAAATACATTAATTAAAATCAAATATAAAATTAAATAAGAAATAAGTATAATTTTATAATCTTTCATCTCTGAAACAAGGCGGTACTCATTCGTTTGTTACAAATGAGAGCGGTCAGGCGTGGATCGCACCCACCACAAGTCCGGAGATAAAATGACAGCTTCATTCAGCCTTTCAGATATTCTTTTAATGACTTTATTAAATTAAAATAATTTTTGTATTATTCTAAGCTTAGGGCTGAACATAAAACTGCTACCTCTTATTTATATCAAGCCTATTACTTTGATGAGTTTGTTAGATACATTTAAATAATAATTATAATGATTGTTTAAAAAAAAATCAAAGTATATCGTTCTTACTTTAACTTTAAAAAAAAATTCTTAGCATTTCTATGATCTTCAAAATTTTATTAAGGATGTAATCTCGAACAAACATAAACCTTAAATAAAATAGCAAATATTATTTTATATATTATACACGGCATACGAACCACTACACCTGAGATCGTCAATATTTAAACTTGATAACTCTTAACCTACAGCGCGGTTGTTTTAATCTTCAAGAAGTTCATCTTACGAGCTAACTAATAGCATTTTATGTAAGAAAAAGAAAACATGTCCAAAGTGATACTTTTTTTAATATTTAAATAAAATTGAATTCAAAGTAACACACCCATTATATTAGTAAGATTTCAAATATATGGATAATTGCCAGGGTCTAAAAATAACAAAAATAATAAAAATGTAAACAAATAAAAGTTTTTTTTTTTGAATTACGAAAGAGGTTTGATTCATTTGTGGGTTCGTTTTCCACCCCGAGTCTGCGTGTAATATATATACTTATTTATATATGTATAAAGAGTATCCTCTCTTTAAATAAATATAGTGTTTTGAAGTGTCATTGTCAGATGACACGAAAAATAATTACACTATTATATGGTGGCTGATGAAGACGGATAATAATAATAATAAAGTATAATTAATAAAGTATGAAATATAAATAATAAACATAAATTGCCGTTTCCCCTTTTTTTCAGAGGAACGCAATTAGTTTATTTTTAAAGAAATACCTTATGTGTGTATTATTTATATGTATGTTTATCGAAAAAAAAAGTAGCTATACCAGTCGGTTGTTACCTATAACACCGGCAGTAACTTGCTTACTTTAGAAACAGATGACCGTGTGTGTATGTTGTAAATATTTATTTATAAATGCACATACAAGTAATCATTATTTATATTAATGAATTTATATTATTACAACCAGACTCAATTCAGTACTCAAAGCATCTAAACTACAAACCCAGAACAGAAAGCACAAGTCACAAGTCACACAAAACTGCGCCAGCGGACCAGTCAAAATATTTGATTTATAATAATAAAAATATTACGAGATCAAATATTATTACACTGTTTCGCAAACTTGTACTTATTCTGCTATAAATTTAGCAATATTGTACAAACATCGGAAGCAGATATGATCCTGAGATATTTGAATGAACTCAATCTGAGAGCATTCAAAGATACACTTGCAACTAATATTAATATGAATAGTGAATGGAAATCGCCTACGGCCGTCTGCTGAATAGCGATCCGGATTGAACAGTTATCAATGTAAATACTTATTTTGTATAGACTTTCATGGCAGATTAAATTTCCTGAAACACGATATGGAAATTATTTATTAGTGACTTTAATATGTACTATAATATGTAATATGACGTTAATATCTGTGCTGTGTGGCTACGGCACTAAAGAATTTAGCCACCCCCTCTCTTCCCGTGGGTGTCGTAAGAGGCGACTAAGGGGTAACAAGGTTCCACAACCACCTTGGAACTTAAGAAGCCGACCGATGGCGGGGTAACCATCCAACTGCTGACTTTGAAATACATAGGCCGAAGACGAGCAGCAGCGTCTTCGGTGCGACAAAGCCAGTACAGCGGTCGCCTGCCCAGCGTGGTGACTATGGGCAAAACACATGAGCTCACATTATTTTTGGCGTAAACTTGTGGAGGCCTATGTCCAGCAGTGGACTGTAAAGGCTGTAATGATGACTTTAATATGTAAAACAGGGCGAGGAAAGGCAGGAGATTTTTATTAATATGTACATGATGAACAAGTGAACTGGGTGTGTCTCAGATATTAGTCGTGATTGACTTATTACAATTTAAAAATCATCTATACTTTTTACCGTATTCAAAATGTTTTTTTTTTTATATTTATTAAGAGACTTTAAATATTATTTCTTGCTAAAATATTAATATTGAGAAAAAATATATATTTTACTTTAAATCTTAAGCAAGCAACACGAATTTTAAATTTAAATTGATTTAACGGCGATGTTTTAGTTTTGAATTAAATAACATAATATGGAATGGATGTCCAACAACATTCATAATTAAATACATTCAATTCAAAGCAACTTTGAGTATATTTTATAATCTTTTATATTGATAACGTAGTAATGAAGTTTCAGCTCAATCAGTTGAATATAAATATTTGTATATGCTTCAAAATTTATTTGCAAGATTTCACCCGAGCAGACATAGTTACATACGTGGCCAGTTAACTAAAAGCTTGTAATTGATACAGAGTTAATAAGCATCAAAATGCAAAAACATTATAATTACTATTACAATTAATGTGAAATTAAAACAATGATTGACTTTAATGTGGGAAAACTCACAGCTGGTTCTAATAATAATAAATTTACTCTTCCTTGCGTGTATACAAGCCACAATTTAGTATTTATAATTAACAGTTTATAGCACGCGACTTCGGTTCATTATAAGTTAATAATATCTTAGATTCTGTTACAGTTAAACGCTTAAATATATGAAGCGATTATCATGAATATCGCTATAAAGACAACTCGGGCTACTGCAATTTTAATCAACCAATTGGGCGTGTCTTAGCTATTGTTTACTTAATTACTCAATGCAACGCTGTTGTAAGTAATACGCTGGAGTATCTGATATTTTTAAATTAGTTTACTATTGGGGAAGATAAAACAACAAAATTTTCAAATAACGAAATTATTTAAAGACTAATTCTAAATACGAAAATTGGTACATTTATTTTTCTGAGATTTTTATTCTTTACTTGACATTAATATAAAGTAATCCAATATTTTAACACTTTATTCTGATTCGATCATCTTTATTCGTCAGTCCTTAGCCCAGAAAACTGAAAGTATTGTAGAACATTGACTAATACTTGCTAAAGAGACGTTTTGGATTGACGATCTTATACAACTTCAACCAGAATATTGTGGTTAACATGAAACTAATTATTATTACCTCTATGATGTCTAAGTATTATGTCACATATAATTAAATACCTTCATTAACGGACTTACTAACTACATATACCCTTGTATTTTCAAAATGAACTGATGCTGAGAAAAGTGACTCAGATACATTCAAACAAACGCACAAACTATTCTCCTCAACTTTATTATATATAGCATTAATAATAAATATTGAAACGGTAATTGTGTTTGCGAGTATTGGAGTTCCAGTAATTCATCGGCTTGAATAATTTATACCGTTTGTTGTATTGTTGCGGCCGAGCCGAAGTACATTGTTCAGATAGTCCGTTAGCTGTGAATGATGATATAGCACTCCTCAGTACTCTAAGGTGTTATGGAGTTTGGACTTAAGTCTATTAGGTTGAGGCAGTTGCCCTCAAATGATCGAAGTCTGGTACCAAATATTTCGTGAGAAAGTTGTTTGCCTAAATACTTTTATTTGGAAAAAAAATGAAATAGCATAATGTTTTGTTTCGTAATTCCTATGGTTGAGTAAGTAAAGCTTTACTTATTAAAAATTAGCAACTTTTTTATAGAAAATAACTTTATCAATCAAAGTCGAATTGGATATTACCTAGTTATTTTAAATTCTACGAATAATATAAAGCGATCAATGTTCTGAGGTGTTTCTGGGTTTGGACTTAAGGTAATGTTTTGAAGCAGGAAAGGAGAAGGGGGATACAAAATCATACAAGGTAGTTTATTATTTTGTAATATAATATTTTCATTTAGATATTACAGACCTAAGTGGTCGGTCGTAAGGTGGCCGTTCTTCGAATACTATGATCAATTCGGGAGGTGCACCCGTGACTATGCAATAATGCCAAAATACCAGGGATAGCCACAAAAAAATGATAAATATTCCATTTTATGTACAAACCATAGTTTCATTGAGTATGAAAGTTTTGAAAACTTATTATAATTAAACGGTTCTAATAATGAAGAATTTCTGACCAGATTTTGATATCTCGTATATCGGCAGTACGTATTGTTCGGCTGCTATACAAATGATGACAAAGCGCCTGTGTTCTCAGCTGCTACGGTATTTGAATGTAAATCGATTAGTTCGAAGCAGAACTTCTCAATCTTTCATGTCTATATAAAAAATAATTTTAAGTTCCACAAGTTTTAGATTTTTCACAGCAAATGTATTTTTAATTACAAAAAAAAACCAATATATACCTAAATGAATGTTTAGTAACAATTCATTACGTAATAATTATTGAAACGAATTCACTAAAGTTTGTAATCGTTTATCATTTAAAAATAAAATATGGAACACAGGTTTAAGCAATTGTGTTTTGGAACTATAGTTTGAGAACTACTGTAATCGATATATATCTGTTAACTAGAATTTATCATTGATGGAACGATCATCCTGTATCTGGCGATAAATCCTAATTTCAACTTCATTTACGTGAAACCAACATCATCGTGTACTTATTTTATACTGTCAAAATTTAAAAACGAATTGATGACGATCGAAAGAGGTTACATTTTTTTTACAATTTTGATATATGATTTAAAAAAAAAAAACAAACTTAGAGATAAAGTAAATAATAAAATAGGCTATCTAAAATTTATAGAAAAAATTGGATAGTGGCTCTAGATTGTTACAAATTAGACCATTAGGCAGAACAATAATATTCAAATAATTTATATTTCGGAGAATAGTTTTAGTAGATACGATTTCTCATAAAAACTTTTCATTACAAACAAATAGAACAACAACAAGTATAAAATATTTATTAAAATTTAACACTGTATGAGAGAGAGTAATATGTCTATAGATAATTGTATTGTTTTGTCTGTAGCACGCGTAGACATAGCGTAGCAAACGAACTTATCTTGCTACGGCAAACTCTCACTCTACTACAACGTAGCTTGCAATGAGCTTATTTCTACGCGAAATTAGTTACCTGCAGTATTTCTGCTCATATTATATAATCGTTTTATATGGGTTGTCTGGAAGAAATGGCTAATTAGCCATAAGTCCGCCCATTGTACTTCACTGTCTGTAACTATCTTTATGCTTTGTTTGTATATATATATTTGTGGTGTACAATAAAGTATGAAATAAATAAATAAATAAATAAATCGTTTTACGCGTTTACTGTGCAACTCCCAAAACATCAAATAAATGCTTTATCAGCCTCTTAATAAAGTTTATAGTATTCTGATTTTTGTAAATATGATAAAATAGTTTTTTTTTGCATATTATTATGTAAATATAATATATATGTCTATATTTATGTAGGTATATGTGAATATAGTTTTTGGAGTATTGTATGTATGAGTCTTATACATAGTATATTGTTTAAAATTACACCGTATGCCTTTTATATGCTACAAAGAGTTCCTTTAAGACCACGCTCCTTGAAAATCATCACTTCAGCCTAATACAGTCCACTGATGGACACAGACCTACACAGGCTCGCGCCAAAAATGGCGTTAACTCATGTGTTTTGCCCATAGTCATCACGCTGGGCAGGCAGGTTGGCGACCGCAGGGCTGGCTTTGGTGCACCGAAGACACTGCTGCCCGTCTTCGGACTGTGTATTTCAAAGCCAGCAGTTGGATGGTTATCCCAACATTGGTCGGCTATTTAAGTTCCACCAAGGTGGTAGTGGAACTATGTTATCCCTTAGTCGCTTCTTACGACTAAGAACGGGAAGAGAGGGGATGGCTAAATTCTTACTGCCGTAACCACACAGCATCCGTAACCACACAAATCCTGGAAAATAGTTCTCGGTTATAGTGTACACAGAAAATTGTGAAATTTGTATCAGAAAAATGTACTAGTGGCGCCATCTATTATTGTAATTGTAAAATTTATGTATTCGATTTCTACCAAAATATGAATTGGGAACTTCTTAAAATAATAGTATCAAAATACGTGTATTTGAAGCTTATTCTACAACGCTCCCATGTTCCACTTTGTCGGATATATAAATTTCTCCCGAGACATCCAGGTTTTCTTTTCACATTTTCCTCATACGCTGAGCATGATATCGATCTATAACTAATATACAATCAAAATTCAGCATTATCCGGCTTTGAACCTACAAGACTATCCGATTTTTAATTAGGAAGTAGCTGACTCGGTGTAACTCGTACCGCAATATTTTGTTTTTCGTGAATATAATAATATTAATAATAATAATAATATACTTTATTATAAATTTGAAAAAGAACAAAATTAATTGCAAAAAAGCCAATATTTTTCAGACAACTTAAGTATGTAATAGTAGACCTATACTTGTATATGTATAATATATCCAATTTTTTTTTCATTTTATTTTATACGAATCTTGTCTTGACAATAATGAACAACAATTGTGTTTACTAGCAAATGAAATAAACCGACTTCAATTACATCGACAAGTAATACAACGTAAGTAGACGAAAAAAATTAACAAACGCACTAGTCGTCGCTACGATTTTAAAGGTTTCCCGTCGATTTCTTTGGGATTCCATCATCGGATCTTGGTTTCCTTATCATTGTACCACACTTGGGATATTTCCTTTCCAACAAAAAAAGAATGATCAAAATCGGGTCATAAACGACGAAGCTATCCCCGAACATACATATATGTATATGCACGATCGAATTGAGTAACCTCCTCCTTTTTTGAAGTCGGTTAAAATAAAGAATTATCCCGTTTGGTGCAGTCAGAAGTTATGCGCTTAGTTAAATTTTGGATATTAATTTTATTTACATAGAAGAAATAAAATTACAGTCGTATAACATAAATCTATAAAGTAGCTATTCTTAGAACAAAATCTATTCCTAAATTGAAAACCGTACAAAATCCTAAAGATTTACACTCAACAATCCTACCTCAAAGTCACAAGCAATCCCGAGTGAAACGACTCACTAATTAGAAGGAACAGCCAGGTCCTGGATTCAATTTAGTTAAATGCACTCGACGAACGCAGAGTCAAGTGTAAAATGGATCCTAATGGAGACGTATGGAAGCACATTTAAATATAGTATGTGATGTGCATTTTATTAAGATTTTTTTAATATCTTTTTTTTTTTGTTAACTTTTGTTTTATATTGTATTTACAACCTTTTTTTATATTTACAATTTAGTAAAAATAATTATTGACAATTTAAAAAAAAATATTTTTTTGGTCCCTTTGGTTTATTTTTCCACGTGATATTGTTAATAATGGCTTAACATAAACTAATACGTTTCCTAAAGTCAATAATTATACTACAATTAAAGGTTTACTTATGCTTACAAAAAAAAAAGTATTTTGTACAATAAAAACATTTCAAAGATAACATACCATTCTTTTTGAGTAATTCCAAACACAGTCTACACTGAAACACATACGACCACTTGTCTAACTTTAAAAAGCACTTTTTAAAAATATACACATGCGTATAACTTTATATAAACACGTTATTAGTTGAGTAACCCACAAAAAGGTCGCATAAGTAACATTAATTAGAGTGCTACGAAAATCCTATTTTGCAATTGGTCGGATTTAATGGGACATTTTCGAATGTCGAAACGCACTCTTTTACCGTAAACGCCGTATGTAAATTACAACGAATGTTTCGTGGAATTAACTGATTTGTTGTGGATTTATTCACACCACATTTTGGCACGAAACGCGAAATGTATTGGAATGTTTTTTTTTTTTTAAGAACCGTTTATACATTCAAACTTTTTCGAAATCTTGTTTACACTTCATTTTTTTTTAATCTGTTAATGCTTACGTGATATTATGACGAAGTTAGTCTGAAGTATTCCTTCAAACTGTTAGCCAAGTTTTATAAACATTTGAAAGAAGTCGAAGCGCTTTCGCATCACTCGAATTTGGTACAAAAAAATCTTGTAGGAAACGTCTTTATTATATTGTCAGTTATCTGTTTATTACTCATTGAATACCTTGATTTGTAGTTGTGAAAACAACGGTGTTTTGCCATATATTAACCCGCTTAATCCCTCCCCCTTATGACTTAGAAGTTTAAAAATAGACGTTGGCCGATTCTCAGACCTAACCGATATGCACACAAAATTTCATAAAAATCTGTCCAGCCGTTTCGGAGGAGTATTTTAACTAACATTGTGACACGAGAATTTTATATATAAGATATACTACCACTGATATGATTGTCATAAATCACTTCTGGAAAGAGAAACTGTACAAAACTAATGCTACTACTTGTCTTATTCATGACAAATCTGATAAAAAAAGAAAAAATGCTGTCACTATAGTCCATTTATCGATTGATTACTAGTATCTTTGTAATTATGTTTTTATTTGTCTGAATCAGTAAGTATTAACTTTAAAATTGAAAATGAAGTCAAAAATATGACAATAGAAACAACAAAAACAAACGATATAAACGATCTCTTTTTCCAATTCGTTTAACAAAAACTGCTACAGTGTGTGAAAATAATGTATTTCATTGCGACAATTGCTGTTTTTATTTTCGAAGTTTTGCTTGTACTACATTCTGTGAAAGCAATTAGGGCGAGTCATAAAAATGCCATCGTAGGCCGCAGTAAATTCAACAAATTCTTCTTTATATTGAGTAATTAAAGTGGATTTTGTATAAAGTACGACCAGAAAAATGTTACGAAATGAACCTATTTTACAACAATCGTTAGATACTTGTTTATTTTTATTGTATCTTTGTATTTCATCTGAAGTATTTTGTATTGAATTTGTTAAATAAATTTAAAATCACAAAAATATATCTTACGATATATGTAAATCTTACATTAATGAAACTTCATTGATAGCAATTTTGATGTTCATATAAGTAATTGCGGAAAAAAATATATCGTATCGTATGTTGTTTGCATTTATTTTTTTAATATAAATACACGTACATGTAAAAAGATATTACTGTATCACAATCAGAGTACTCCATTGTGATATTTTTCCCTTAATATTATTTGTTTGAATAAGCTGAATAAGTAAAATTCATTACATATATGTTGTTGCTGTCCTAAGATACCCCAGTGGTACAAAGGACCCTCGTGAGACGTCTCCATCCGCTCCTGTCCTGTGCCTCTCGCTCCGCGTCCCTCCAACTAAGCCCGGCCGCTCGCAGCTCGGCGTCGACAGTCCGCTGCCACGTGTGCGCCGGCCGGCCCCGTCTCCTGCTCCCGCGCGGCCTCCACGTGAACGCGACCCTGGCGGCGCTGTCCTCTGGTCTTCGGAGGGTGTGTCCTATCCACTTCCACTTCCGCTGAGCAATTTCTTGCTTGATCGGGGTTTGGTGGCATCGATTCCAGAGATCCTCGTTGCTGATAGTGTTCGGCCAGAATCTGCGCAGGATGAACCTAAGGCATTTGTTATTTATATTAAAATGTAATTTGCGGATTTTTGTAAGACGAATAAAATATAAAAAAAAAACACATTGGAACATTAATATAAAACTAAAGTCCGCATCAAAGAAGCTAATTCCGTGGTAATACTAAAAACAAGCAGTTTCGAGGGTCGAGAAATATGATTTCCGTAACCCCGGGGCACGCATAAAGAAACGTTAAGGCGCTTTCATACTCGTTATCCGCCTGCCCAACGGGGAAACTTGGATTTAGTGAAACTGTTTAAGCAAACGCGCAGTATTTTAATAGCAACATAAGTTGTATTTAGCGAGGAATTTACTTAGCTGTTATTTTTTAATGAAAAAAATATATTAATAGGCTCATTGTTGGAGTATGGTTTCTGTGCTTTTTAAGGCAGAGGAGGGTTTTTTTTAATGTTATTACCTGTTTTGTTCTTAATACGAATAGTTTTATATTCTTTTCCTGTTACGGATTTTGGGTTGTCTCATTGTGATGCCTGAAGCATAACTTATTTTAGAGTGAGGTTATATATATATGTGATTTTTGTGATAAAGATGTAATAAATGATAAAGATGTATGGACTTAGTGACGCTGTATTTCATGCTAGATATTACGATTCAGCCTATAATATCCCTCTGTTGGGCATAGGCCTCCTTCCCCATGTAGGACAAGGATTAGAGCTTAATCCACCAAGCTGCTCCAATGCGGGTTGGCCGATATATTCCCTACTATGAGTAACGATCGCTATCAGGTGTATATGATAACAACCGGGACCGACGGCTTAACGTGCTCTCGAAGAGCTTTGGGGAGGCACAGGGGTGGGCACAAGGACTGCAGAAACACCTAGACCATTGCAAACATCTGTATGGCCAATATAAATGTTTGTCATGTGCGGGAATCGACCCGCAACCGCCATCGCAACAGCCACAAACCAGTGCTGTGACCGTTGCGCCAACGCGGCGCGGTTATAAACATATTGAGACGTAATTGTTAATATGTCTATATTATGAAAAACATCCCGTAGTACTGGATCTTCAAGATTTTCCATGATAAATGCTGCGAATAGCACAGTTTGACTACCAATTACGGGTTCCGCTCATTTATATTAATTATAAGTCAAATTGAATTAATACCTAGCTATTACTAGATTTAAAATATAAAATATGATTAAAATAATATTTATTGTAATATAATAAATATCTAAAAGGGTCTTATCAGTAATTAAGTTAACAAAATAAATACATTAAAATCAAAACATTTCATCGTGTCAAACTCACTTTTCCTTATAAAGTTACTTAGTTTTAATTAAGAAAAGGAACGCCTTTCAAATATGAATAAGTCATGACCTGAGTCGAGTCCACGTCTAATTACTGCTTAAAAATCTCGTTAATGAATTAGGCGTTAATAAATTAACGAAAAAATAATTTTTTGCTCTAAACCGTGCGCTAAATGACCAATAAAATTTTTATTTTAATTTGTAAGAAAAATTGACAGAACATTTTAATGACGCTCCGGATTTAAGAACGAAAGGTTTTTAAATGTAATCTCGTTTTGCTGGTTTTTTTTTACATTTAAATAAAGATTGATTTTTTTTTATTTAGATACAGGTTATGCATATTACTCGATAAATAAATATTTGTACCAAAACAAATGTGTGCCTCGAATGGGAATCAAATATACGGTCGTCGGCATTAAGGTAAGCCTACTTGAACCACTGTAGGTGAACGGTTGTATGTACTGTAATTTTAATCAGAAAAAAATGTTTTGAATAAAAAAAAATATTAGTACAATAATAAATGTAGAACTGTATTAAATTATTTGTATTGATATAAAAAAAGGATTAGATGTGTAAATAATATCGATATTAAAATAATTCCAAACGCTAAAACTGTAACCATCGTACTTTATGAAGTAACTACGCTCATGTTTACCGATTTTCAAACACGAATAAACACATAAAAAGGCGTAAAAGCCATTGAATTGCTTAAAAAAGGCAATAAATATAAACCTTTAAAATATAAAGGATAGAAGGCATTTTCTGTGGGCGTGGCTTGATTCTGTTGGGGACAATTTTAATGCGATATTACTTAGCATATAAATCATTTAGTTTAATTCATAAGATGCAGCGGAAGATATATTTTTTAAATTACTTTCATAAAATTATATTACAGGCAAGTCAATGTAATCTAATATCTATGTACCCAACGATAGGACTTGAAACCACATTAACAAGTTCGATTTGGATGTTATAATTAATTCTTGAAAATTATTTTTTTTTTTTTTTTTTATTATTTTATGCTTTTCTTTTTTATTTTTTCGTCTTTTTCGTATTTCGAATGTCAATGACAATATAATAAACCTGAATACGTACACTACTTCCAATTAGTCTCATGCGGTAGATTATAATTTCTTAAAAAATATTAGTTACCTTAGGCTGAAAATAAAATATTTTCAAGTATGCCAAGATAGTTTCAAAAGTGCACGCCACTTTTGAATTTTCTAATTCTATTTGGTAAATAATCGAAAGATAATATATATTTGTAATTATTACATAAAAAAGTCGCTTTCGCTTGTAGCTTCAGATAAAAAACCGGGCACCCGGCGTGCTCCAGCCGTTATTTTAGTCTTAATACGCACACGAATGAAGAGATTTTCAATTTTAAACTCTCAATTAAAATGGTAATTTACCTCGTTGCATTAAATATCATCCAATTAATTACCTACTCGCTTTTGTAAGCACCACAGTAACGTCACAAGTACGTCATCGTCAGTAAAATCTATAACCATATTAGTGATGCGACACGAGTCGCGTTTTGAGTCGACTCACTCGACTGACTTGTCAAAGTAGCACTCGAGTCACTAGAGTGTATTTTGTCAAACAACTACTCGAATAAAAATAAATTTGACTCGAGTCTATTTGCGTAGTTACCGAGTTAACTTACTCAGTGAGCGCTAGAAGCTACTACTACGTCAGTCGTCTCGACGCGAGGTTACGAGTTCAAACAAAATTTTGTTCGGTTCACGTGCGTCCTTTGTACTACTGTTATTGTTACGTGAAACAGACTGCGAGTTTGGATTGGATGCGCACATAAAAACTCTTTTTTACTGTTGTTATGAAAATCGTTCCCTTTGTATGTGTATTTATTTATCACAGACAATTTGCTTTGAATCTGCTGGATTGAAAAATTATTTTTTATTTTTAGTATCTAAATCTCGTCCTCGATACAAATGTAATATTGAAGCTTGATATAAATTTCGTACTTGAATTTATCCTCTACCTAATTTGTAAGACAAAGAGAAAATTCAGTATTGGAAGAAGCACTAAGATGCTCTCGAAACTACTAAAATGCTTACGCCTATTCTCTGACTAAATAAAGACTCTAAGCATTAAACTGCGAAAGTCACTCACACTGTTTGCTTACCTACTTTTCTCTACTATCCATCAAATAAGAAATCATGTGAATTATAACAAACTGAAGTGCAACAGACTATCAAATTATATTATGAAATTAATTCATCATCATCTGAGGCATTACAGCCGCGGGTGAGCTTTAGCCTGGTCCAGCAAAGCTTTCCAGTCCGATCTGTTAGAGGCTTTCCTTCTCCAACTTGTTACTCCCAAGATCTCGATATCTTGTTCTACGCCGGCCGTCCAACTGACTGCGGCCCTCCGATCGGCCTTCTAAAAGGCGTTTGGGTACTCTGGCCTCGTCCATTCGCAACACGTGCCCTGCCCAACGCAGGCGCCCGATCTTTATGGTCTTAATTACGTTTGGCTCATCGTACGTAATGAAATCAATTAACATTGGATATTTATAGATATGTTCGTATTCAGATAGCTCGTGTTGTATGTGATCTCAAGATCAATTATTGATGATTAAAACTATTTAACGTTTACTTTTACTATGTAATAAAAGACGACTCGTATGATAAGGATTTCATGTATTGTCTGGCCAAATAATAATGAATATTGAATGATGAAACTTACAATTTAAGTTTTTCAAAACAAATAAACGAATCGTATGAATTTAGGCGCCCCCCGCTAGTCGCCCTCTGATTCGCCGATGAACGGCAACTTCATAGCATTCGAAGCGCCACTGCTCACTAGATGTCGCTCGAACAATATGTATGTGTAATATAATTATTTATTAATTATAATATATTTATAATTGAGACGTAGATTTGTGTTATGGAAAAAATACAGTAGAATGTAAAAAAAACTAAACTTTATCTCTTGCAATGTAAATATTCTGGAAGTAGCAAAATCCCATTGAATGTTTGAAAAATACGACAAGTGAAGACTTGTACAAAGAAGTTTTGAACTATTAAACTTAACACGTGGTTCAATAAGTCCCGAGACTAAGTACTAAAAAAAGGTCTTTTTTATAAAATTAATTTTTATTCATCAACATAGTCTCCTCCAAGAGCGATACAGTCCCTCCAACGCTTTTCTAACTTTTCTATCCCATGTGTGTAGAACGATTTGTCTTTGGCTTCAAAATAAGCCTCCGTTGCTGCGATAACTTCACTATTTGAGTCAAATTTCTTACCCTGAAGCATTTTTTTGAAGTCTGCAAACAGCCAGTATCCATTGTTACATACCGACGTAAAAAATCCTTTTTATTATGATTCATCAGCGCCAAACATCGCTCTGAATCATTGATACGTTGTTCCTTTTGATTAGTTGTAAGCAAACGCGGCACCCACTTAGAAAAAAGCTTTTTCATGGCCAAATTTTAATGTAAAATAGTGAAAACACTACCAGCTGAAATCTTCACTATCTCGGCTATCTCTCGCACTTTTACCTTCCGATCTTCCAATACGATTTTGAGGACTTGGTTAATATTTTGTTGAGTCACTGCTTCATTTGGATGACCTGAGCGTTCCCCATCATTGGTGTCCATGCGACCGCGTTTGAAGTCGGCATACCACCGACAAATGGTTGCTTTAGAGGGAGCTGATCCTGCATAACATTTTATAAGCCATTGCTGTGCTTCAACGGTATTTTTTCCCATTAAAAAACAATGTTTTATCAACACGCGAAACTCGTTTTTTTCCATTGTATCGAAATTACAACCGTAGCGTCACTTAAATGTTTCAAAATCAATAATTTTATTGTTCCATTTTTAAAAATTTGACACATATTCTTGTATTGATAGCCAGTACTTTTTAAAAATCAAAAGAGTTTTTAATATATGCGCCATTTCCAGGTTAGTCTCAGGACTTATTGAACGATCTAGTACATTCAGAACGAGAAAATAAAAACTGAAAAAGATTTTGTTTCTGTTTTTTTATTACTTTACTATCTGCCCGGACAGACTTCGTTCTGTCAAAAGTTAATAGTATTTTTTTTTTTAGTATTTAAACCTTCTGTGGGCCTTAAGGACCGTACAAAAAAAATAGCCGCATTGGTCGAGCCATTTTCGAGTTATGCGCTTAGCAACATTTAATTTTATTTAAACAAAAATTTAATTTTTCAATTTTATATGTTTTAAGTATAAACTACAACAACTAATCAACTTTTGACCTATAATCAACAAATATTTCGAAATAAATTAATGCAAATACTTTTTTTTTAATTTCACATTGAAAACATAAGGTTTTTTTTTCTATTTACTTCCTTAATTATTAACTCAATCCTTATTTTAAAATCTTTACAACTTGGTAAAGTTACTTTTCTTCCAACACGTCTTAAATCTATAACAACTTCGTGTACATTTTAAATTACCAAACACGTTTTCTAAGCAATTTCTAAAAAAAAATTCGAATGTGTCTGTTACAGAACTTCAAGCGGCGATTAGGAAACTTGTTTACAACTGGCCCTAGGCGACCCTCTCGCCTCCTACTAAAGTTTTTATCTCCGAACATTAAAGTGAACACAACATTTCAGCAAGAATCATCTAAAACTCATAAAATCCCAGCGGACTTTAATAAAAGGATAACCTTACTGAAATCTATACACACAAAATAACTTCTGTATTACTGAACACGTGTTTCTATTGTATCTATATAACCGACTGATATACACATGCATATTTTAAGTAACTGTCTAATAAATAAAAAGCTGTGTGGCTACGGTAATAAAGAATATAGCGACCCCCTATCTTCCCGTGGGTGTCGTAAGAGGTGACTAAGAGATAACAGAGCTCCACTACCACATTGGAACTTATAAAGCCGACCGATGGATAACAATCCAACTGCTGGCTCTGAAATACACAGGCGGAAGATGAGCAGCAGTATCTTCGGTGTGACAAAGCCAGCCCTGCGGTCACCAACCTGCCTGCCCAGCGTGGTTATTATGGGCAACACACATGAGTTCACGTCATTTTTGGCGCGAACTTACGGAGGCCTATCCGTAATGACTATGGGCAAAACTTGTTGAGGCCAAAGAATATGTCCAGCACTGGACTGCGATAGGCTAAAATGATGATGATGAGTTAAAATGCTCGCGAGCGTCCTAGTTTGCAATCTTTTTCGTTAATTCAAACAGTTGTTAGCAAGTCATTACCAGTAGTGTAATTTTATATAGTCTAAAGCCTTTCTCGATTAATGAACTAGCCAACACTATAAGAATTTTTCAGTTCCAACAAATATTACAGTAATCAGCTAGTTTTAGTTGCAATAAATTAGTTTATTATTATTAATCAGCGTGATGAAATAACATACTCTTCAGCTGTATAATTTTAGTATACATACAATTTTCATTAATCTTTATTACATACGGGAACGTTATAGATTACGTCAGAACAGTTCTGTACTTCGTCTGTCATGTTGTGTCTTACTGCTATACAGATCGGTATTAATATAACGTGTCATTTCGATTAGGATTAGCGTTGAGCTAGATAACATAATCCCTATTACCCAAATGGTCTTGGCGAGGACTGGTTACGATATAATAACCAAGATCACGGAATTGTGTGATACGAGTATCAAAAATTGCAAAATAAGAAAAACAATAAATAAAACAAAAATTAAATAAAAAGGCCTTTAATTTCTTGTGAATTTAGAACTCAAATACGAAAAATATATTTAACAGAATTCTATTAGGGAACTTAGATATTTTGTTATGAAATTACAAACATAGTATATATACTTAGATATTATTATACATAGATATTAGTATACATGTATATAAACATATACTACTTGAATTGTACTTGTGAATTTAATTTTATTATATTGTTGACTGGTTTTCATATCCCTTTTTTTTAGTATGATATGAATTTTCTGAGCTTTTACGCACACTTACGTACGTCTACTCTGATAAAGAATGGTTTATTTATTTAATTAATTCTCTTCATTGTACACAATAAAAACAACAAAAAAAAACTCAAAACAACAACATATTAGAAATAAAGAACAGTGTACAAAGGAAGTCTTATCGCTAAAAGAGCGATCTTTTCCAGAAAACCTGTGGACAAGGCACAGTGAAAGAGATAGGGAAGTGTACAAATAGAAGTGACGTATAGCTCGTCTTTTTTACTCTATAATATAGCCTTTTTAAATAAATAGTGAATAAATAAAAAAAATATGAGACCATCATTCAAACATAAATTATTATATTTAAATTTGTTAATTCAGCATAATGTTAAATATTTTTTTTACAACAACAAGAAATAGTGGTCAAACAAAAAAATACTAGTAGATAGAAAGTATTATATTTCTATTTAAGTTTTCTGAGTGTAAAAGATAATGATGTTTACACGAAATATAGTAAAACGATATATAAATTATCAAACCATCTATCTTTAGCTCTCTCTTCTAGCCATAAAATAAGTTATTGGAAAAAAATTGTGAGAATTTTGTATAAAAAATTAATTAAATCATGAACATACATATGAACAACATAATCTATTACAGTTCTGATAACCTTGATTTCAAAATCTATACTTTTCAAGCCTTAGTCTTAACTAATTAATACATAAAATATAATACAAAAAATGTTAACGTTATTAAAGTTATTAAATAGCTTATACCTCTAACTACATTATCTTTTGTTAAAATTTGATATTGATTGAATTTGATTTGACGTCCAGTCGGAGATGCAAGTTCGATTCCCGCTTGGAACGGTCGTTTTTTGATATGATATTAAAAAATGTTTAGAATTTCCTAATGTGTGGGTAGCGCAAAAAAAATCGTACAAATTAAAAATAGCATGTCTCCTCTCAAAGATTTTCATTGTAATATGAAACTTTAAATAGTTACGGGTTTCTGTAAAGAGCTCACTATAGACGGCGCCACGGTCGCTTAGACCGAATATAAAATCATCATATCAAAAAATTCGATCTAGCGGATACATCGTTCCATAACTTAATTAGCTAGAGAACCGACACAGTCAGTCGGAGATGCAGTTTCGATCCCCGCTGGTACGGTCGATTTTTGATATGACATTAAAAAATGTTTCGATAAGCAGAATTTGAAATACACAGGCCGAAGACGGGCAGCAGCGTCTTCGGTGCGACAAAGCCAGTACTGCGGTCACCAACCCGCCTGCCCAGCGTGGTGACTATGGGCAAAACACATGAGTTCACGTTATTTTTGGCGTAAACTTGTGGAGGCCTATGTCCAGCAGTGGACTGTATAGGCTGTAATAATAATGATGAAGCAGAATTTACTTAACTATTAAAAGCACAGTTTTAAGAGTAACAGTTTCTTGGCATTTCTTCTCTGTAGGATCTACATTCCAAATCGACGTACCTTTGACTGTAACTATAATTAATTCATTAAAACAAATAAAATAACGTTTAGAAGTACTTTTATGAACTAATTTTTAATCTTATTTTTTTTGTTTTTTTTTTCGATGTAATATTTTACTACAACAAAGGTTTTATTAATTTTTCCTAAACATAATAATTCATAGCTACATCATTAAGGTAAACAAACCACGTCAGGTAAAGTTGCCAGTAGTGGACACTGAACACTAGCAAGTTTGACTTTCTCAAACTAAATTCCGACATAGGCCAAAACTATTATTAAAGTGGCACGTCAGCTCACCAAACAATTTAGCGAGGTGCTGGCTTTTCACCTAGTAATAACAACGACGTCAACCTGCAGACATGTGGATATAATAACAATTTTAATAGTAAAGGGATAAAATACGGTAATTCCGTTTATTTAATTTCATATTTTAAACCAAATAGAATTTATATTTAATTTCATTATTGATTTGAACGAGTTAATCACAACGATTAATAAATTTATTTTTTGTAATAACGATATTAGGCCGTATTACATATTACAACTTGTCACGATCTGACACAAAAGAATGTGACGATAATTTTAAATGTAGGTCATCAGATCGAATTTAAATAAGATCATAGGTTTGATGAAATAATGAAAATCCACTATAGATTTTTTGATATAAATAATCAAATTTAAGATATTAATAATTACATAACTCAATGATTGACCAATCATTTCCTTGTGATTGATTTAAATATGTTTATTGTACTACTAGCTGACCGAATCGACTGGCTGACCCGAAGCCCCTTAATCCCCCCCCATCCCCCCACCCCCTTATAACTTAGAGCTATGAAAAATAGATGTTGTTCACAAAATTTCATGAGAATCAGTCAAGCCGTTTCGGAGGAGTTTAACTACAAACACCGCGACACGAGAATTTTATATATTAGATAGATTTCATGCAACTCACTAAAAATAAAGCTAATAATTTTTGACAAAAAACTCGCAAATGACATTTGCGACTGTCGGAATATGCTTGAAGTAAAAGAATTTAACTTTGTACTTATCGATTTGCAATGACGACTAATATTACTACGATTAGGGCCAGTTTTACCAGTTGTTGATAACGTTATTTAATGGATAACCATATGCAACTGATAAAGTTTTTGACGTATGATTCTTTTTCGCCATCGAATTCCATTTTATTTATGAGATGTTTATATTCGCAATATAAATGTAAAACTTGTAGTTTTATTATTGAGATGACACAGGTCCTAATGGCCTATTCTACATCCTGCTGTTAAAGTCTAAACGTAACTTATTTGCAGGATAAAATTTATCCATAACTGGAAACATTATAATATAGCAGTATAATAATTATACATATTAATTATACTTCAATATTTGTTCGTGACGAAAACATTTTGGGAATAGACAATGAAACGACTACAACTCTTATTAAAGTTATAAAGTCATATTTCCAATAATATTACGTATTACGAGAAGTGAGAGTTTACTAAAAATGGTATAATTCACTTTTATTAGTTTCCCAGTCTCCTACATTTTTGGTAGTTACAAATTTTGAGAAAAATATCTGTTTGAGTGCTTCTTCTAATTAAAAACGAAATATATTAATACAAAAACCTACCGTTACATTAAAAGTCACGGGTTAGGTTCCCTTGTGTAAAATATTGGTTAATATTTTTGGATTCGTTTTTTTTTTCTGGACACTGAGTAACATTTATTTGGATCATTTAATATAATCGAATACTTTCTAGAATGATACGACTGTTGAACGTGTCAAAAAATTGCAACTTACTGAAACAGTAATACAAAAAAGACAAAAAAAAATTGAAACAGTAAAAGTTTTACCAACAAAGAAGGGTCTTGTAAAAGAGAAAGAATAAAAATGTAAACAAAAAATCTTTATTATTTTTATATAAAATGATTACATTTCCTCCAAGCCTATATTCTATGACTGTACGTGTCTTTCCATCGGTAAGGGTACGGCTTCATTGTAATCGGTATCGATTATATGGACATATCGGAAATCTGTCACGACGCGTCATATCCGCGACATGTGTTTAAAATCGCAGTACAACCAGTAAAGGGGAGTTTACATTACATATTTATGATGATCGATCAGTGTTCACAACGTTATAAGAGAAAAAGAATGCTTTGAAATATTACCAAATGTTTTCTATTTAGTATTTTGATATGTATAAATAATGTCTGTAACATAATTTAGTGATTCCACTACAGGGTACATGATAACAACCGGGACCGACGGCTTAACGTGCTCTCCGAGGCATCATTACTCATATCGTTACTCATAGTAGGGAATATATCCGCCAACCTGCATTGGAGCAGCGTGGTGGATTAAGTTCTGATCCTTCTCCTACATGGGGAAAGAGGCCTATGCCCAGTAGTGGGATATTACAGGCTGAAGCGACTACTGGGTAAAAACTATACGTATAGAAATAACTTGGCAAAGGTAAATACGATGGTCATTCAGCTAAACACTGGATTGTACTGGCGATGAATAGTTGTAACACCAATAGTTAACATAATAATAGTAATTTTTTTATAAAGTGTCTGTGATAACAACTGGGGAGCGCTGTGAAATAATTCATATGGATGAATTTATAAAAAAAAACTGAACTGCAATCTAACATCCTGTTACTAGTCATAGATAGTTTTCTCTCTAAGTAATTTTTTTTTAAATGTAACACCAAAATCATAAGTAAGAAGTTTAAATAACATATACCTATCTATAGATTAGCTGTGCCCGCGACTTTGTCCGCTTGGAATTATACAAAATAGTTATTGTTCAGTTTGCAGAGCTATAAAATAGAAAAAAATCTAAAATAAAAGTAGCCTAAGTTATTCCATATTACATCAGCTATCTGCCAGTTAGAGTCATGTTAAAATCAGTCCAGCTCAGTTAGCCGAAACAAACTGACAGACAAAAATTATAAAAAATGTTATTTTAATATTACAAACAGACACTTCAATTTTATTTATTTGTATAGATAGCATGCAGACTTTACCTTAAGAGAAAAAAGCCTTTTCTGACGAGTAAAACGTCAATAGGCAGTTAATTTCTAGCTATGAGAGAATAATAAGAAATCATATAATAGTAAGAATTTGTAATATGATGGTTATGATCGCAATATAATATATATTATATGCAATATTGTGGGTCTCCCCACCGTGCCTCGGAGAGCACGTTAAGCCGTCGGTCCCGGTTGTTATCATATACACCTGATAGCGATCGTTAGTCATAGTAGGGAATATATCCGCCAACCCGCATTGGAGTGGCGTGGTGGATTAAGCTCTGATCCTTCTCCTACATGGGGAAAGAGGCCTATGCCCAACAGTGGGATATTACAGGCTGAAGCGATCGCAATATATGATATATAATATAAAATTAAATAAGTAGATTTTGTCAACAAAGTTATTAGAATTAATAAATCGGTAAAGATAATCACATCAACGTATGAAAACAGAAGAACTTCTACAAAAAGTAAAAGCTCAAGATTAAATATGGTTATATTAAGATTATAACCGTAAAAAAAGTCCTCGAAGTCGAATAAAAAATGTGAAGTTTTTCTCCTCTGACAACAATAAAAACTTTTTTTATTATGAGTTTTGTAAATACTCCTTTTTACGACGAAATTTTGTCATAATACGGTAACGCTATCGGCGTTATAGAGTTTACCTTTAAAAGGTATCATTTATAGATTTAACCGTGATTGAACATTTTGACGATTAACTTCTACCACAGCAGGGTTTTAGTTGTTGTTCTTATTCAGTTTGTGCTTGTTGAAAGCCAAAAATTGTGAGGAATCCTGCATATTTCATACATAATTGACAAAACACAGATGTTATTAAACCTAAGACAGAGCAGTGTGAAATACTATGTTTAAATTGTTATTTATTTGTTTTAAACATAGAAGTCTTTCACTTCGAAGTGATATATATCATAAGATAAGGGTCTGTCAATCTGTTCTCCGCTTTTGGCACATTTACTATTAATTGCACGGCTTAAAAATTAAAGCAAAGCCCAACTATGTAATAAATATAATTTTTATAGTTTTCCTAGCCTCTTTAATCTAATTTTCTTCATTGTAAAGTAAAATCAAAGCACCTTTGCTTAATATATTATGTATGCACCTTTACAGGCACGTGCTCAGAAGGTTCCTGATTAAATTTGAAACCTTAAGAATCGTCGGCTAAACGATATTTGATCTTGCCCTTATTAAAAACCACAATATTAAAGACTGCTTGTTTATGTTATTAAATCTTTAAAAAGGGTAGAAACTTTGTAATTTCCTCAAAGTAAAGGAAATATTATGATCGCGAACTCCGGGTTTTTATATTTTAATAAATTTATTTTATTTTTAACATTTACAAAAAAAAACGTAAAATGAAATTATGTATACGGACGTGAAATGGATCCTGAAATACAAAACACAAGCCAAACTTGACAGAACAGTGGTCACTGTTGGACGCTATGTACGATATCAGGCAAAAATCAAATTTGTAATTGGTTGTTTTGTTAGTAGTAATTGCCTCTCAAAATAGGTACAACAAATAATTAAAAGTATATAATCCAAGAAATGCTTTAAATCAGATTTGTTTGGGATTTATCGTTATTGGTTATTTTACTAGTATTATAAATACAACCGCTCTGGCTCTGCTTTGGCCTAAAATTTCTGTCTGGTGTCTGTCCTTGTGAGTCTCGCCACCGTGCCTCGGAGAGCACGTTAAGCCGTCGGTCCTGGTTGTTATCAATAAATACCTGATAGCGATCGTTACTCATAGTAGGGAATATAACCGCCAACCCGCAGTTGAGCAGTTTTGTGGACTAAGCTGCAATCCTTCTCCTATATCGATGCCTATGCCCAGCAGTGGGATATTACAGGCTGAATGCGATGCGGTAAATACTAAATTTTGTGGGATCGTTAGAAGTACGAATGAATGAATTTCCAAATAAATAGAAGAATAGAAGAATATAATTTATATTAATAATTCGCATAAAATTCACTGTATCAATTTCAATAAAATTTAACAAACAGTTCATTGAAGAGATAAATGTAAGTAAAAATTTTTAAGGAATCTAAAGGTAAGCTGATAATACCACGATGCTATCTGGTGAGTTTTAATCTAAGCAAATCATACATTATGAGATAATTATCTTTAAAAAAAACATTTTTTATGACTACAAAAACAATTATACAAATAATTCATAATTGTAACCAGTACCATAGAACATTTGCTGTTTTAGTTTTAGATTACACAATCAGATACATGTATTATAAATTCACATGATACATTCTGTTTCCTTTGTGTCCTGACATCACGCTGAACAAAGACAAAGCCCAAATCGGATCAAATATTTACTGCGAGATCAATCGACTGTGCCTAAGCGAGAGTATTTAGCGCGGCTAAACTGTGAAATTAGTCCAGCGAACTGAATATTCGTTAATTACACACTTGATTATTTGGTGCTGTGTTTGTTCTGTGATTTTGAAATTCGAACGTGACATAACATTTTAATCGAATTTATTATAAATTAAATCTTTTTTTTTTTTTGTTCACTTGACTAACAATAATTATTGATTTAAAAGGTAATAAATTAATTCAGATGTTCAATTTTATTCCGAAATTCAAACATGATAAAATATAAAATTGTAAATAAAGCACTGTGGTACACACACACACACACACACACACACACACACACACACACACACACACACACACACTCTCTCTCTCTCTCTCTCCCCAGCCGATCGCAGTCCACTGCTGAACATAGGCCTCCACAAATATGCGCCAAAAATGGCGTGAACTCATGTGTTTTACCCATACTTACCACGCTGGGCAGGCGGGTTGGTAACCGCAGGACTGGCTTTGTCGCACCGAAGACACTGCTGTATATGCGTGCGTATTTCAAAGTATGTTATATATAAAAAACTATGTTATATAATTGCCTAATTAATACGATATATGGTTTACGCTTCGATAAGCATTATTATTTTTTTCAATTTATGCAAATATAATTTCTTATATAATTATAATTATTCAATGATATCTACATGCTACATCTTACAGGATTTGGACATTGACTTAAACTATTCCAGTGTAATAATAATACGTCTGCTGTCATAAACCATTTTAATAAGGTCGAACTTTTTAAATAAAACAAAACAACTACTTTAAAATTCGAAAGTTTGCAAAATGTAGTCATTTCACTTGACAGTCAGGGCAGAAATCGCAAAACATTTCGTAATTAAAATACGGCAAATTCATTCATTTAATTTCAAACGAGATTTCATCAGGCCTTATTAAAACATTCTAATTGCTTAACTTACATCAAAAGAATACGGACTGTCTTGATGCGGGACGAAAGAAATAAAGCAAAAATACATAAAATAAGAGTGAACCCTGCAAATGGAAATTCGTTAAAGTAGTTTCTCGGCAAAGCTAAGAATATCATCAGTGGAAATAAAAGACTATTTACAAATAGCAATTAGTGTTGAGTGTCCTTTGAGATGAACCCTGCATCCGACTAATGGCATTACGAATGCAGCCGACATCGACGGACTTAGGGGTCTTTATACGGCGATATTAAATGTCCTTTACTCCAAATCAAATATATACAAAAAAAGAATTACATAAAAATATTTTCAAAAATAAGAGATTAATTATGAAGCGTACAATATCTGTGTATTTTCAAATTAAATGCAGTAAAATGTGTTCATCCGTAAAACTCCAATCAAGTAATGAAGCGGATTAAGTTTGAATACTTCTCCAATGAAAAGATATTTGCCCATCACTGAGAATCTTTTATAAGTTACTACGGAAGAGTAAAGGTTCTTTGAACGATTTGACAACCTCGGTGAATTGGTGTTTATACGTAATTTACTCATAAATATTATCTTAAGCAAAAATTATATTAATTACACATAAATCATACAAAGAAAGGTCTTATAAATAAGTAGTATCAAATACTAGATGGTCTTTAAAAATAAATATTTATTAAAATGACGAAAAATGTACATAAAATATATTATCATCCAGATTACATAGTAAATAATAGACGATGGCATTGGCAGAATTAAAAAAACAAATTGAAGGGAAGACCACTAAATACATATAAACATTGAACACTTGTAGGTAGATTAAAAACAGCATTTTATTATAATAAAATGAAATTTCATAAAAATTGATATTTAAGTCGTTCAGATAAAATAACGGAAGAAAATATTATATTTGATTTTACAATAAATTAATATTCCTTTGTTTTTTATTGTAGTACTAATAAAGAGCATTTTAATATCAGTATTCTAGCTTAAATATTAAGTGACAAAATATATCAAAGTACGCTTAAAACTACATAGAAATCCGTGAACAACAATCTACTTACATTTTAACTTTATGCTATTTATATTATGCTTACAATAAAGTAAAATAAGAACTCATTCCAACCGCAAACTGTGTTTGCATCTATTTCCAGACCATTTAGCATTATTGTAATACACAGAATGCATATCAAATATTTTCCATTTAAACACGTGAATTATTGAACAGGTATACACTATTTTGGTTCGTAAAACCGCAGTGCAAAATAAACAATTTTAATCAAATAACACAAACTTGGAAACTTTCGTAGACGGTAATATTTTATAAACTAATTAACAATGCTGTGTGGCTATAGCACTAAAGAATTTAGCCACCCCCTCTCTTCCCGTGGGTGTCGTAAAAGGCGACTAAGGGATAACAAGGTTCCACAACCACCTTGGAACTTAAGAAGCCGACCGATGGCGGGATAACCATCCAACTGCTGGCTTTGAAATACACAGGCCGAAGACGGGCAGCAGCGTCTTCGGTGCGACAAAGCCAGCCCTGCGGTCACGAACCCGCCTGCCCAGCGTGGTGACTATGGGCAAAACACATGAGTTCACGTTATTTTTGGCGTAAATTTGTGGAGGCCTATGTCCAGCAGTGGACTGTATAGGCTGTAATGATTGATGATGATTGAATTAACAAATTAAATGATCTACTACATTCGCTAATATAATATACATTTGATTCAACGTAGAGACGATCAATTATTGTCTATTAATAATTACAGTGAGTTCGCATCAGCTGACCTAAATACAAACGTTAAGTAATTGATGTCAGAGCTATTATTATTGTTAATATAATTATTTTGATTTTTTACAAATGTTTTCATAATTACGTACGATGGGTAGTAAAAGTGTATTTTAAAATATTTTATTTATTATGAATGTTTGAATGAATTAAGGCCTTAATTTAATATACCAATACATATTAACCGCAAATACACAACAACCACTCTGGTGTAGTGGTGCGAATATAACTACTCGCGCCAAAACCGCCGTAAAACACTGACGGTTTGCGGGTTCGATTCCCGCTCGGGGTGGACATTTGTAACTGTACAAATATTACTTTTCAGTTTGGATATCTATCCTAGTGAGTCTCCCCACCGTGCCTCGGAGAGCACGTCAAGCCGTCAGTCCAATTGTTTTCATAAATACCTGATAGCTTTCGTTACTTATAGTAGGGAACATGTTCGCCAACCCGCAGTGTAGCAGGATGGCGAATTAAGCTACAGTCCTTCTTCCACATGGAGAAGGTGGCCTATGCCCAGCAGTAGGAGACATATCCGGGACCCTCCAATTAAAGCAGCTGAAGGCTCCCGCAGGGGTTTTGGTCGGTAGTGCACCCCCAAGTGCTGAAGCCGACATACGGTCTAGGAATGCCTACCCGGGCATCCTGGATATCACCCGTAAATGGGTTACCCTGCGATATCAAAAAAAAAAAGCAGTAGGACACATGACAGACAGAGAGAGGACAGGCTGAATTATGATCATAAATACACAGTAATCTTAAGCAATTTGTTTTGTTTGATTAGTAAGCAAGTTATATTAGCAATTAATTCCTTCGTGCTCTGATAATTTCAGATTAATCAATTAATATCTGCATTGTTATAACACAGTCGTTTGTTCTAATAATAGTTTAATAACGGTATTTTTATTAATTCAAATACATAGTAAACAATTCTTGGTATTAAGATATTCTGTTTGGCAGTAGAAGGATACCAAATATAAATACCTATCTAACAAGTATACAAAGCAAAACTTAATCATTCTAAAACTATAAAAATACACAATTAAAAAAATAACTTTAAGTCAAATCACCACTATTGAATTATGCAATGCTTTTGAACACGAGCATCGAAATAATCCTTCGTAATTTGAAAATCCGTTGCAATCAGCAATTCTTTGAGCTGCGGCTAATGCAAAACACATTAAGCAAATAGTAGTTATTTATGTTACTTTATTCTGCAGTTTACGCATAAATGTTTTTTTTGTTTAATTCAAATTGAGGTATGATGACACTACAACACAATACATTCAGACAGAGTTTCATACGAGTTCGTATTGAAATTTGAATAGGGTGTAACAACGGAATCACTTTCATATAAATATCAAGTTTTGTGAAGCTTTAGTGTTGTGTTAGTTAACGTAATGACTACACAAACTCAATTTTTTTTTTACATACACACACGGTCGTCTGTTCCTATGGTAAACAACTTAATGCTTGTGTTACAGGTAACAGCCGACTGTTATAACTTTTTTTTTTTGATAAATATACATGGAAATAATACATATACAAATATAAATACAAATATTACACCCAGACTCAAGCGGGAATTGAACCCGCAACCCGCGGAACAGAAAGCAGGGCCACTACAAACTGCGCTAACGGGCTAGTCAAATTTAGCTAGTAACTTTATTTATAATGCTGCACCAAATCGAATCATTCACTTTTGCGCGTTCCTTATTGTCAAACATTTTTTTCTTAGTAAAACTTCCTTACGCATGCTTGACTTGGGGGTAAGCTGGTGAATGCGCGATGAGAGCGTTGCGAAAAGCGTGATCAGGCAAGGCGAACAGAGCAAGAGAGAAATGCGAGTACACATTCTTTTCCTTCTTTCTCTCATAGCCAGTTATATCTAAGACACAGTTGTAGGCCTATTGTGCGGAAGTTTTACTTCTGTCGTGTCATCTAAAGCACACTTTATTTAAGGAAACTCATGTTCACGAAATAAAATATGATGGAACAAAAATCACGATTACATTCGTCATTTCAGCTGGTGTGTTATACAAGTTTTAGTTATGGTATATCACTAACTCTTGATTATAGCTCATCATGTAGAGCTAACTCGTCTGTTAATGAGCTATGACCACTCAGCTGACAGGACACTCAATCGATTACGTCAATTAGATAAACGCCTTTGAATACACATAATGCAGTTCATTATCTATTCATATTATACGTACTTGATTCATAATATCTGTAGCTTCTAACTAATTGTTATAATTTTGATATCGCTTGAACTACATAAACAATCAAAAGAGTAACACTTAATTTTTTTAAATATTAATTTCAATAAAAATATAGGTAGGTATAAAGGCGTAGGATAAAATCTTAATAATAAGATACGAACGCTTATTTTATTTCTTTTTAAATATTGCTAGTATTAATTTAAGTAAAGATTTTAAATTAAGAATAAATAAGTTTTTTATTTTAGTTTTTAACATTAAAATATATCTTCTCTGTACTAGTACTATGGTTTTTTATTATTTTTTTATAATCATTTTTCGAAATATATGAATGATCAACGAATACCCATCTAATATTCATATATGAACATAGTAAAATTCCCATTACGTATGTATTAACGTAATTAAAAAAATTGTATCAATAAAGGCTGGAAGTCGAAAAATACGAAAATTTTCCGAATAATCGAGAACGGGGTCACTTCGCTCCATTAAATGGACGATAAAATCAATATGTAAGTAAGCAAGCGAACCTTAATTGACTTGATACGGCATTATTGTTAAAAGTGATACTCGACATTTTATTGCACTTATATTGGAGCTTTTTTAAAAGAAATCGCTTACAATGAAGTAATAAAGTTTACGAAAAAGGTTTTATTTCATATACTTAAAAAAAACTTCAAATTATTTAATTGTCTAGGGAAACAAACAGTACATTATTCTCAAAATTAAAATCACTATTATAAGACACGAACCAACAAAGTTTCTTCTAATAAGTAAAATTAAAAAAAAAAAATATACTATACATAGTTTCATTAACCATTTATGTAAATATCTTATAAAATAATAAAAAAAGTAAGTAAATGAAATAAATTTAGCATTAAGTTTTCAAAGACTTTTACTTATGCAGTTTTTTGATTGTGGCGTACAAGCGAGGTGACGGTGACGTTCCGTACCATAATTTTTGAGACATTTTACTATTTTTTTTTTGTAAAACGTAACGAAATGGATTACAACGAAAATCCTAGTTTTGATTCAACTTTCTTACGTGAATGTTTGACGAACACACAAAAGTTACTAATTAAATAATTTAAACACATTGTACGCCAGACTAAACAC
Source organism: Melitaea cinxia (assembly GCF_905220565.1). Classification (NCBI taxonomy): domain Eukaryota; kingdom Metazoa; phylum Arthropoda; class Insecta; order Lepidoptera; family Nymphalidae; genus Melitaea; species Melitaea cinxia. Next base: position 2,696,831 of record NC_059397.1, on the reverse strand, counting down.
GTAAGTCCTATATTTATTAAGTCAACGACACCGTATTTGCAATTGGAAAACTATACCCGACTTGCGTGCTACCACCCGATATCAAACTGTTTATATTAACTTCGATCGCACTGACCTAATTAACATTGTGTATACTTATTATCTTTTTATTATCTTTTAAGACACTTATTTTTTTTTGTTACTGTGATTGTTCTATTACCAAAATAAATAAACTAGAAGTAACAAAGTTTACGCAAGTACGTACATACGATCGTAGCAGTTGAAGATCACAACTGTCATGCATGACGTATTCATTATCTGTGAAACGAGGCATAGATCAGTGACAGCCGCCAGCGGTCGAAAATTCTAGATAGATTCTCTCTGACGCGTGAAACCGTTACTGTTCAAATTCTAAGTAAATTAGAATTGCTGCCCACAACGGCTGGATCATCGTGCAGCTGCAGACCCAGGTACGTCATACAGTGTACTTCGTTTGTGCTGCTAACACGTTATATATGTGACTCCGCCACCGCTCGGGTGTAATTTCCATACAGTGATAAATAAATGAGGCTAGTCTTTAGATTAAGACCCGTCGAATAAAAAAAATTAACCTAACCTATCTAAGCTCAAAATTTTACCGTTTATCCGCATAATTTCGTTTCAAAAAAATAACCCTAACCTATCTAACTTCAAAATTTGACCGTTTATCGGCATAATTTCGTTACAAAATTAATTCGATGGCTCTTAAAAAAAATAAATTTATCAAGATTTTGGTGATATCGGAATCAATAGATTTTAAAAATACCTCTGGTAAAGACACCATAAAAATTATAGCCATTTTGGTATAAATTTATTGGAAAACATAGTTATTCTTTCTTATATTGCTTACTCTTAGATACTTGTAATTTCTACTTGAATAAATTTTCACAATTAATCTATAATAAATTCTACTTTATCACTTACTACCTTTTTATAATGGACTCTGGTGATATTATTTTTAATCCGCATTTAGCAGTAAAGAAGCATCAGGCAGATCAAGCTTATTTTTCCCCCAAGTAAAACTTTACCCGGTTTATCTTACATTTTACCTTCCTTTATTGCTGCTTACTTGCTGAATTTCTTTGCTACTTTTTTACTTCGTAATAAGTAAGTAAAAATAGAAACCAGAAGGCAAACAATAATTTACTTGAATATTCTCGAATTTCAAACACGTACGTGTTTTAATTAGGTAGTGTAATTAGCAATCACGTCTCAATGACGTAATCGTGTCTCGAACTCTATTCATATCGCCCTTTGTAAAGAGATGATAAACTAGTGGGTTCTTTACGAGACTAATTTACCATTCGTATGACTCTCATACATGTCTCGTTATGAGAGTATCATTATTCTTTGATTTTCTATGGATTTGACTTTTTTTATTTGTTACCTAAATTTTTTAATGTGTAAGATTTTTTGAAAACACAATTCTTCTTTCTTAAGCACTGTTAGATATTTTGTCTCTTCCTTCATTAGTAAATATTTTTATGTCCAATAATAAATTATATTTAAAATCAGACAACGTTTTTATTAATATACTTATAGAATGGTAAATGTTACACTTTCGGATAAACTAAGAACAAAAAAGAAAAACAATTTAAAATTTGAATATTAAGTAATAAAAATTAGAGATTAATACGATTGTTACAAATAATATAGTAATCTAGTTTAAATTTATTACATAAATTAAAATTAACTAAATTTAACAGTTTTAGATATTTAATTAAATTTATATGTTTTTAATTGACTTCAAAAAAGGAAGAGGTTACTCAATTCGACCGTATATCATCACTACATAGTATAAAACAAAGTCGCTTTCTCTGTCCCTGCACATGTATGTACGCTTAAATCTTTAAAACTACGCAACGGATTTTGATGCGGTTCTTTTTAATAGATAGATTGATTCAAGAGGAAGGTTTATATGTATAATAACATCCATTAAATAGTGGAGAAATACTGTTATTTTTGAGTTTTCTAATGTTATGTCGTAAATAATTATTTTTTTTTCGCTTAAATTGCAAACGCAGGCTGAACCCTACGAGATTTATCAAAATAATGTACTAAGTATTGTACACATTGAAAAGGTCTACAGAAAACTCCGCGATGGTATATACCTATCTCTTATGGATATCCCACAATAACATTTTTTTGTCATTTACTTTTTACGACAAATAATGGCTAATTTTCGAAGCGATTTTAACCAATACAGCATTAATCCTTATCCAATTAAATACCTTAAATATATTTTTTATTTAATATAGATCTATATGGCCCTTTACAGCAAATGATTTAAATGAATATTTTCGAAGATATTAAAGATTTAAAAATCGCGGTACGTAGCGTTTGCGGTGGTTCCGGCCAGCTTTTACTCTAAAGTTAACGCGTGCGGGTCACGGGCAGTAATGAAAAAATCAAAACTACTGGATCGATTTTAATCATTTTTTCAGTGAATGACATAGGCTATAATTATATTTTATACCCGTGCGAAGCCGGAGCGGGTCGCTAGTATAAATATATATTTTAATGTATGTTCGGGGATAATTTCATCGTTTATGAACCGATTTTAATAATTCTTTTTTTGTTGGAAAGAAGACATCCCTAGTTTGGTTGATATAGAAATCAGGATCTGATGATGAAATCCCAGAGAAATCGAGGGAAACCCTCAAAAATCCTCATAACTTTTTACTGGGTGTACCGATTTTGATGATTTTTAATTTAATCGAAAGCCGATGATTATCATGTGGTCATATTTAAATTTCATTGAGATCTGATAACAACTTTTAGAGCAATCTTTGATAATGCGTATTTACTTGACTATTTTTCGTCTACCTACGTCGTATTTCTTGTCGATGTAATTAAAGTCGGTTTTTTTTCGTTTGCCAGCAAACACAATTATTATATAAATAAAATCCCAGGTCACCCAAATATTCTGGTCTAAACGATTTGTCGTAGCAAATTTCGAACATTACCATATATCGATACATACAATAGGTACAGAATACCACATCACTACTTTCTTGGTGAATCATAACCAAATGAATACACAAGCTCAGTAAATATTTTTACATACCTACATTGATTTATTTTTATTTCTATTCTAATTCTGAAATATAAAATTGTAAGCAAATAAATAGATACACTTTTGTAAATCTTTTTTTTTTATATATATAATCTTGTCTAAATGTAATAAGTATTAAGTGTAAATTTTAAAAATGTGCAACGTTTTACAAACGGCTCATACGATTAGATACTATACTGATACCTGTGAAGTGTTTTTGTGTAAACATGTTATAATTACTTTTTCGTGTTTTATCGTGTTTGTTTGTAAAGGTGAGTTAGCCTAAAATTGTGTTATTATAAATATGATGTTAACAATAAGTCAGCTTATATTAAACAATTTGTCAACTTACATGATTTAATAAAGACATTTAAAAATCAATCAATCAATCAATCAATTCTATTCTTTTATAGAAATAAATTCTGTAAATATCAACTTAAAAACTTACAAAGCTCTAACTAAAGATAAATAAATTATTAAATGGCGTTTTAAGTGCTCAAAAAGTTCGCGCTTATACTAAAAAGTATTCAAATGTAACACTTAAATAACCTTTTTTTTATTTCACATTATCTTCACACAAACGATACACTCACTGATCTTGACTATTATTAGTGGGTTCATGTTTTCGTTCAACATCGTCGCGTGCGCAAGCTACCGTGTACACTATGCAGCACACACACGTGTACACAATGCAAACGCGATATCATTGGCTCGAGTATTCGTTACTTAGCGCCGGTAACGTACGGAGTACTTTTTACTTGCTGTCTTTTCGTAAAACGTGTGCCGAGATGGTATAGAAGCTCTGTATGTATTCGCATGTTGAACTAGTGTAGACCCCACGTGCTTTAGTACAATAGTTTTATGTGATTTTATTATAAAATGTTGCTATTCGTGTTTGTGACTGTTGTTCAATGTAAGTACTTTTCTTCCTACTCAAATTTTTGCATATTTTTTGACAAATCTTTAGTAACACATTACTACTATATTACAGTTAAAGTAAGAAATAAACAAGTGCATTCAAGTGTAAATATAAATTATGCCAAAACAACTATTCATGTTTTAGCACTGGTAATTATTATAATTTTTTTTTTTTTGTTTTAATATAGTAAATTGAACCTCTTTTAATAAATTTAGTACTGTCATACATAAAAATTAATTTGACTATCTTAAAAATATGATGAACCTAACTCTAATCTATAGGTCAAATAATTTCTAAGGTATGCGTTAAAATAAATAATATAATATATAATAATATATACCTATAATATAAATATAAATGTCAGTGTCACTGTCGTTAAGTTACGATTATTTATAGACCACAATAAGCTTTGAAAGAAAGTATACGTTGATAATGATGAATGTTGGATATATCGAGTGAAATATTATATATATAGAAGTAGGCTTATATAAATTGGGAAACATAATATGAAACGTATGTATACATTTAATAACAATCTACATAATACAGTTCACTGATAATTCTCAAGCATATACACACATATATATATATATATATATATATATATATATATATATATATATATATATATATATATATCCTACATGGGGAAAGAGGCATATGCCCAGTAGTGGGATATTATAGGCTGAAGTACCGAAATTGAAATCAAAATCAAAATATACTCCATATTACTGTACTCAGTTTATATAAATCATTATTTATTTTTATATTACTCTTATAAAACAAAAAAGTTTGTTTACTCAAAGTCATTCATCATTAGCTCACTATATCAGTTACAAGGGAACACATATATATATATATATATATATATATATATATACATATATATATATCCTACATGGGGAAAGAGGCATATGCCCAGTAGTGGGATATTATAGGCTGAAGTACCGAAATTGAAATCAAAATCAAAATATACTCCATATTACTGTACTCAGTTTATATAAATCATTATTTATTTTTATATTACTCTTATAAAACAAAAAAGTTTGTTTACTCAAAGTCATTCATCATTAGCTCACTATATCAGTTACAAGGGAACACATCTTTCGACTTCAAATATCACTATAGATTAGACATCAACGCAGTCTATATAAGATAAGAATGTTTTTGAAAAGTAAATAACACTAGAATAAAAAGATTTTTTTTAACAGAAGTTACGAGAACGTATTTTAAATGACATTAATATTCAAACAGATCATAGCAGACTAAAGAAAAGTTTCGGCTCGACGGCGCCACTTTAAAAATTCAAGAGCTAACTGACATTGGAGTGCTGACTTATTAACTCGAGTCACTTTCATCGCTCACTTCCTAAACTTTGTCGTCTTTGAATATTTCATATTGGAAATTAATCTATTTTAGAAGCAGTGGTAAAAAATAAAGCATTGTGAGAAATGTTATGCATAAAATTCTGATTGAACAAAGTCCAATGCCCGACATGTAGTCGCTTCGGCCTGTATGTAATATGACACTACTGAGCATTGACCTTTTTCCCCATATAAGAGAAGGCTTATATATCAAAGCTTAATCCACCACGCTGCTCCAATGCGGGTTGGCGGATATATTCCCTACTATGAGTAACGATCGCTATCAGGTGTACATGATAACAACAGTCCGACGGCTTAACGTGCTCTCCGAGGTACACTCGACAGGTAGTAAACAATCAAAATTTCGTTTCACCATTGTCTTCTTAGAATAATTAATTCTATTAATTGTAATGAATCAACTTTTTTGGATTTTATTGCGGTCTATTAGGTTTTTTTTACATGCCTGACGTTTTGGATACTTTAGAAGTTTACAGCAACCATGGTCATGGGAGGACTGAGGTGTTAGACGTCCTAACGTCACAAATTTATTTGAAACTACCCTATATAAATCAATATTGCACCTGCACTTTCATGGGTGTTTACCCATAATATATATAAAAATATAAATAAAAATGTCCATACCGAACTACAATTTAATAGCAGCAAAAAATTTGGGCGCCCCTGCACTAGACGCGCGAGTCTCATTGCTTAGCCTAAAACTCGTACCAAGTTCGGTCAAACCACAATAACATATGACGGTGCGTGTCTTTATAACAAGATACCCTCAGACATCAAAAATATTGACTCGTTCGATATACTCAAAAAGCGACTGTCTCATTATATTTGTATCGTGTATATATATTTGTAATCATATGTATGTTCCCGGATATCTTCGTCGTTTATAAACCGATTTTGATGATTATTTTTTTGTTGAGAAGGAGATATTTCAAGTGGTACCATGATAACAAACCAGGATCTAATGATGGGATCCCAAAGAATCGAGAGAAACCGTCGAAAATTGTAATGACGACTAGTGCGTTTGTTAATTTTTTTCGTCAACTTACGTTGTATTACTTGTCGATGTAATTGAAGTCGGTTTTTTTTTTCGTTTAACATAATTATTATTATTTTAATAGTGTTCTCGTGTAAGTGATGTAATTGTCTTTATGAGAATAAATAATCTTTAAACCTGATATTTTAATTACTCCGATCGACGCAGAAGTGGCACATTATGCTTGGTTTTTTATTTAATTATTTTAATAATAGGACAGATTTTAATAATAGGATATTTGAATACTATAATGGCCAGCCATCTTCTCTATTGAAAATTACATGTTTTTTTAATTTCAATAAAATTAAATAATTTTTGATTATAATCCTATTAAGACAAATAAAAACCCTCTACTTTCGCGACCCTTGCTTGCTTTTTCAAGACTTAGATTAAAACCCAATGGCTGTAAAGCTTGAAAGGTAACCTTAGCCACTTAACATAAGGTGCTATCCGAAAGTTATTTCCTTAAAAATGGTACTATAAAGGAATTATTTATTTATTTATTTATTTAATAAAAAGGTTTACCAACAGTGTTTGTACTAATACATTCATAAAAATTAAAAAAAAGTCTAAAAACTAACACTAAATACAAAAACCAATTAAAGGTAAACACAGCATGCAAATATACAAAAAAAATTAAACAATTTTCCGAATATCAGTCAGTACCTAACTGTCACTGTATGTTTTCACTACAATCTAATAGTTACTATTGGTGAAACTTGGTCAAATAAAATAAGCTCTTCACATGACCAAAATTCGCGCTGAATATGTCAATACTGGTGCTATATTGGTTGACTATTCTACAGAGTCTAGGGATAGCGGAGTTGGCTCCCAGGACTGTACGCCGAAGTGGAGGGCAAAGGGGTGTTATAGGTTTTCGTGGGCACCTACGAGGGACTCTAAAATTAATTTTTTGTAACAGTGGCGGACAATCTATTTTATTATTAACTAGCTTTTGCATGAAGATAAAATCTATATATTCAAATCTTTCGCTCATAGACGGTATTTTAAAATACTTTAACCGCTCGTTGTAAGACTTCAACTGATTTGTCAGTTTCTGCGAGCAGGTAAGGTGCCACATAAACCTTTTCTGAATCCGTTCAATTCGAAGCATATGTACAGCATAATGTGGACGCCATACTACACTAGCATACTCCAACAGGCTTCGTACAATACTAAAATAGAGAGTTATCGTTGTTTTGGGTCTCCTAAAGGCTCTTCCATTTCTAATAATGAAGCCCAACATCCTCGATGCTCTTTTTACAGTGTCATTAATATGTGGGACAAAAGACATCTTTTTGTCGAAAATAACACCTAAATCTCTAACCGAATCCTTTTCCTCCAATTCAACACCACCAATAAGATACTGGGTTCGTATGGGCTGACTCTTTCGAGTAAATGTAATTTGTGAACATTTACTAGGGTTAATTTGCATACCGTTTTTGTCACACCATTTCTTTAAATTATCTAAATCTTTCTGTAACAGATCGGCATCTGTTCTTACATTTATAACTCGTAGCAGCTTCAGATCATCAGCGTATAAAAGAGCAGAGGTATTTTTAAAGCATCGGCTTATGTCATTCAAAAACAAATTGAATAGGATAGGCCCTAAGTGTGACCCCTGGGGCACACCAGATGTTATTATAAATTTATCTGATTCAAACCCATTAGCTATAACATAGAAATAACGATTTGTCAAATAAGATCTGAACCAGTCTAACATCGAGCCTGAGAAACCGTACAATGATAACTTCTTTAACAATGCGCAATGTAGAACCTTGTCGAATGCCTTACTGAAGTCGGTGTATACAACGTCCACTTGAGTATTTTTATCCAAAGCTTCAACCAACACATTCTCGAACAAAGTCAAATTAGTAACCGTTGATCTTGCTTCAATAAAGCCATGTTGATCTTCTGAGAAGAATTTTCTGCAATAGGATCGTATGTAAGGGCATATCAATGACTCAAATATCTTTGCAAATATACATAACATAGATATTGGCCTATAGTTTGTGACATAGTTTGGATCTCCATTTTTGGGTACAGGAACAACCTTAGCTATTTTCCACCGCGAAGGAAATACTCCAGTTCCAATCGACTTATTATAGATGTATAATAGTGGGTCTGCTAAGACGTCTGCGCAAGTTTTAATGAAGGTTGGCGGTACATTGTCTGATCCTGGACCTTTACACTCATTAAGATTCTCTAGTTTTTTTAAAACTTGGTCTCGAGTGAATCTTACAGAGGAATAGTTGTCATGGTGCAAGCCATTTGTTCGTAAGTCATCAAGCTCGCTTGCATTTAGCTGTGATACATTATAGACGGATGCAAAGTATTTTGCAAAAAGCTGACATATATCCATTCCGTTTTCAGCAGTTTGTTCTCCATCAGATATAATTTTAGGATAGGTATTATTTGTGTTACGTTTGTTCTTCACATATGCCCAAAAAAGCTTTGGGTTTTTTGAGATATTATCTTCCACACTTTTCAGATAATGATTATAAGAAGCAGTCGTTAGCACGTTGCACCTAGCTTTTAGCATGTCTAGGACTATTTTATCGATAGGATTCTTGTATTTATTGAAGCGTTTTCTAATGTTATTTTTTTCACGAAGAAGATTAATTAATTTAGATGTGAACCACGGTGGATATTTACGTTTAGTCTGGTTTTTAAGAGGCACGTACTTTTTGATAACAGCCCATAACACGTTCTCAAAAATCTCCACATCGTCATCGACGGTGTTTAGGGGCCTAAACTTATTATTCCAATTTATTTTACAGAGATCTATTTTAATAGATGAGAAGTCAGCTTTGTTAAAATCATACCTATCCTTACCTTTCCTATTACAAGATAGGCATTTTGGGTTAATGTTAGTTATGTGGAGAACCAGAGGTGGATGAGGTTTATCAATTTTGGAAAGGGCGTCATTCACAGGTAAAACTTCGCAATTTGGAATATTTGTTAAGATCAGATCTAATATATTACCACTTGGATTCTGAATTTTATTTACTTGTTTAAGTTCATTGAGAACCATAAAATCCTCTAGAATATCTTTTAAGGTGTTAGGAGAGTTTTCATTTGAACATTTTTCATCAAACCATTTTATATGACCAAGATTAAAATCACCTATTACAATATTGTAATTACTATGTTGCATATTCTCATAATTATGGTAAGAAAGAAAAATTGTTTAATAGTTCTTCCTAAGCATTGCAGCATGAATGCAAACTGCAAGATTTAAGACACTCAAGTGTATTACATATTGCCCTACATAGAGGCATAAATATTTTACAATCATATTTTCTACGGATTACAAGGACTTTTATATGTGAACAACAACGATACAATGTACTTGTATATGGGTAAAATGTCGGCAAATGACTGCTTATTAATCACACCGCATTTCCGCTGTTACCATGTTTCACATTACAATACTTTTAGACTGTAACGCAACATCAATTGCTGTACGGCATTGTTTTTGTACTAAACGTGTAGTATGAATTTTGCTAACCGACTTCAAAAAAAGGAGGAGGTTACTCAATTCGACCGTATATATATATATATATTTTTTTTTTAATGTATCTTCGGGGATAGCTTCGTCGTTTATGAACCGATTTTGATAATTATTTTTTGTTGGAAAGGAGATATCCTAAGTGTAACTAATTTTGATGATTCTTTTTTTGTTGGAAAGGAGATATCCCTTATTTGGTATCATGGATAAGGAAACCAGGATCTGATGATGGTATCCCAGAGAAATCGAGGGACACTCTCAAAAATCCGCATAAGTTTTTACTGGGTGTACCGATTTTGATGATTTTTAATTTAATCAAAAGCCGATGTTTATCATGTGGTCACATTTAAATTTCTGATTACAACTTTTGGAGTAATCTTTGATAATGCGTATTTAGTTGACAATTTTTTTGTCTTCCTGCGTTGTATTACTTGTTGGTATAATTGAAGTCGGTTTTTCTTCGTTTGTCTGCAAACACAATTATTAATGTCACTTTCAAATCTGGAGCAGCCAATTTGAGTAAGCACCTACCTTACAGAAGATCACAGCTAAATAATACTGCTCTCAAATAGTTCTATGTTCCTATGGTGAGTAAGGTGACCAGATTTCCTGGGGAGAGTCGGAAGTATAGTCGGCAAAGCGCTTGCGTCTATAGGCTACGATAATCGCTTACTATCAGTTATACTTAGACGCTTATTTTCCAACTAAGTCCTTTAAAAAAACGTGAATAATTCTAAGTGGGTGCCATAGACGCTTCATATTGTGTCTTCACGTATTGCACCCACGGTCTGCTAAAGATGTGGATCGGTGCGCACGCGTCGTTCCGCTCCGTAACTTCATTCACTTGTCTCAAGACTCTATCTCACTTACTCACATGAGTAACCTGATACTCTTTATCATTCTCGCATTTATAAATTTTAATGTATTTTTTTATCCTATTTCGTTTTTTTTTTTAAGATCACTAATAATAGTTACTTACACATAAAGTGTTTTTATTGTAATGTTATTTAAGTTTTACAAATAATTTCGAATACAATTTGAAATTTGCCTCTGGGAAGTTGGTACGAATGGCTTGTGAAGTTATAAAATAAATGAGTTTTCAAACTTTGTTTTCTCCATTTGAATAGGTAATTTAAATGAAGTAAAATGTATGACCTTGTGGAAACTTAGATTTGAGATGAAGAGAGTCGAGTCAACACTGATTAAAATTCGTTTACGCCACGAGACGTGCTCAGAATTTGAACCGTATCGTAGTAATTTTGCTAAGTGATTTTTATAATGAATATTATTTCATACTAGGTTGATCTGGCGACCTTTGTACCGCTATTTTTTTCCCGAATATGTATTTCGATTTATTTTTTATAACCAATTTTAATTTTTTTTTTATTTTTATTATTTTATTAAAATACACTTATTTATTCTATTTATTTATTTAATAAGACATACAAAAGGCAGGCTTAATGCTAAAAACATTCTCTACCAGCTAACCTTAGGACGTACAAGAGCAGACGTTTGTAGGTGTGCAAAATTGAGTATTAATAAAATTCACATTTAAAAAAAGGGAGGAAAAATAAGGTAACGTTAGTGGCAATCGTTATATTATATACACGAGCAAATAATTCATATACATACCATACAAATGTATATATACATATACATATACAGACATACATACAGACATACATACATACATAATACTTAATAAGCTGACGACAATAATCAAAACACAATTACACAGTGTTTATTGAGTTAACCAAATAAGTTTAAATTTTGGCTAAGAAGAACCCCTCAACTTGTCTCTTAAATGAGTCACGTAGACATAGACGGTTCATTTATATTTACATAAAAATTTATATGTATACTAGCTGACTCGGCAAACGTTGTCTTGTCGCTAAACGCTATTTAAAAATAGGGGTTGGTGGCAGAAGGGTGAAAATTTATGGTTTTATGTATTTTTCAACGCCAAATCATAATAAAATAAAAAATAAATAATTTATCTAAAAATTAAAAAAAAATAGTGGTGGACTACCCTTAACATTTAGGGGGATGAAAAATAGATGTTGTTCGATTCTCAGACCTACCCGATTTGCACACAAAATTTCATGAGAATCGGTCAAGCCGTTTCGGAGGAGTTTAACCACAAACACCGCGACACGAGAATTTTATATATTAATTAGATTTAACACAAATTATATAAAAATCAAACAACTTTATTTAACAAAGCGTTTTTTATAATTTCATAACGTAAAGTTTTAGTAAATATATTAACAGTTATCGCTAAGCATCGCTTCTGACTGTACAGTAAAAGGCACACAGGTCTAAAGATTTTTCCATAGATAGAGTACCTTCAATTTTCTGTCAGATTATTACGAGTAAAACGAGGGAGCGTTTAACAAGCAATTTAAATGGACGAATGTGTATGATCGAATCTGCGCTTCTTTCAGATTTCTTTTGACGTTCCAGAAATTTCGACGAATAAAATACGTATTCCGAAAATAGGTACAATCAGGTACGGGCTTATATGTATTCATTAGTATGATATTAAATTATAACGACATTCAATTATATCATATTTAAATATAATTTTTCGTAAAAATGTTGGATAGAATTTTAATTTTACGCGCGTGAGGACGGATTGTTAATATTTTTAACTGACGAAAAAACTATTATTATTTAAATATGTGTATCTTTTTCAATTTATTGATGACTTTTGTCTGTGTAATCTATGACCAAGAAACAGTTTATAGAGAAAAGTCAGATTTTAAAGATATTTTTATCAATATAATTATGGTCGTCGATTTTGCTTAGCGAAGATATGTGTATTCATCACTTCATCATCACTTCAGCCTGATTCAGTCCGCTGCTGGACATAGGCCTCCACAAGTGCGTGCCAAAAATGGCGTTAACTCATGTGTTTTGCCCATAGTCACCACGCTGGGCAGGCTGGTTGGTGACCGCAGGGCTGGCTTTGTCACACCGAAGACGCTGCTGCCCTTCTTCGGCCTGTGTATTTCAAAGCCAGCAGTTGGATGGCTATCCCACCATCGGTCGGCTTTTTAAGTTTCAAGGTGGTAGCGGAAATGTGTTATCCCTTAGTTGCCTCTTACGACATCCACGGGAAGAGAGGGGGTGGCTATATTCTTACTGTCGTAACCACACAGTAGCGAAGATATGTGTATTGTAAAAAACATTTATTGTATGCCTAAGAGTTCATCTTTTATGCACTATGCCCTGAAAAGTATCATAAGCTATCCCTTTCATTGCCATAAGCAATGTTGTTAGAAAATTTATCGTAGTGTAAATAATTATTATTGGACTTGTTTTTTGGTACAAATCATGTCCGCGTAGAATTGTGCCAAGAATGCTGGCAGCATTACCCCGTTGAATCGCTATTATAATATTTATTACTATCCGTACTAATTGAATGAATAACAGAAGATCCGAATGTGAAACCACAAAAGTATACTGTCTAGTTCCATAATTTGTGCATGATAATTATAGACTATAGGCTATATCCAAGCTATAGGTATGAAAGAAAAATACTAATATTAACCAAAGTTTAACAAGAATTTTACATTAATAAAAATAAACATGTGGGCGATGTATAAAAAAACTCTCAGCTATTTATTTCTACTTATTTTATGTCTCTTAAATAACACAATTGATTTAAAAATAATAGAAAATAATGAGAAATATACTAATTATTACGAAATGAAAATGTATAAATAACACAGCTCACAAAACCTCTTGTTATTATAATTTAAATTTCCCCTTAAGCCGTCGAATAATTATTCCCGTTATTTGAGTTGAAGTGAAATTACACCGGAGTGAAATTCTCAACGGATCGACTTCGAATAAGGAAAGAGAACAAAAAAAAAATTAATAAGAAAACTGCGACAGATCAACAAAGTAATAGATTATGCCTCTTTTGAATATTTACCTACCATTGAAGGTTGATTTTAATAAAATGTCAGAGTATTTTTTTTCCATTATAAAGCCAAGAAGCATTAACTTTGAAATCACTCGGGAAATGAAATTCTTGATAAAGTAGACGGCGGAATTTATTTCATAGATATTATATTTAAATTATTTCATTTAATTACTTTGTCTTCTTTAACGAAAGTGTAGTAACTATCCCTAGAGATGGACGAAAAAAAATTAAGTTTATTTTGTTCTCGTAACACGACTGATATTGGCCTTTGTCAATTTACATAATAATTCTACATTAGATTTAAATTTCAATCGCCTTCTATGTAAAACTTTAATAAATAAAAAAGTAAAATGCAACTAACGATTTTAGGATAAGTCAGGAATCACTATGTGGCATGTTTAAATATCATTTAACAACGGTATAAATACATCAATATGTTTAAAATGTATATCAACTAAAATAACAGCAAAAATAAAAACTATAAATCATACAATATCTTTTCAAACCACAAGTTGCAATACAACAACAAAGATAACAATTAAAATTCTTTTTACGTTGAAGTTTATTTATAATCTGGTATTTCAACAGTGTTGAAAATTCTATTGAAGAGAATTCTATATCTCGATAACACTTATTAATATCCCTTGTCTCTACTTCTTTCCTATGACAAAGGCAAAACTACCCGCAATGTTTTGGCCCTATTTGAATATATTAAAATAATCGAATGAATGATTAAAACTCAAATCACTAAAATAAAATGAACTTTGATTTTTTTTATTAAAGCCCGTAATATCCCAGTGCTGGGCATCCAAGGCCTCTTTTGCCATGTAGGAGAAGGATCAGAGCATAATCCACCACGTTGTTTCAATGCGGGTTGGCTGAAACATTTCCTACAATGAATAACGATCGCTATCAGGTGTACAAGATGACAAAGTGAACGCTATCTATTCTCTATTATTCTCTCTATGTATTCCAACTCATTTGAAATATGAATCTCAGTTATTGTATAGGAACCTTCCAGTTTTATTTAATATTTTCAATATACTAATATAAACAACATTTATCATTTACAGGCGTGCAAGCTAAAATATTATTGAACATTCGAGGACCGGGAGTTTTCGTGAATGGTTCCCGAGATGCGGTTACACTCGACTGTGAATTTTACACTGAAAACTTAAAAGATTTGTCAATAAAGTGGTACTACATGAATGATATAATTAAAAAGCCACAGCTAATGTACAAATGGAAACCACCTGATAAACCTCAGACTTTCAGCATTTTTGAAAATAAGGTATTGTAAAATTACTATGCCTATAGACAGTAATTACTGGATATACATAATTATAGTTAGTCAAGCCTTCATATCCTTCTAAAGAAAAATGTATTAAAAAGGTAGATATAGATGACGTTTATATGTGTGATGAAAATGACTGTGATAAAATATATGTATATAATGAATAATATCAATTGATATTATATCAACACTTTAATTAAGTATCGACAGTTATGATGATTAACCGCCATCTTAGCCTTCCCGATGAGATAAAATTGGTATTTTAAAACAAAAAAAAAAAATATAATCAATTTCCGATTAAATGTGTGATCATCAGTTCAACTGTTATTAAGTAGAGTAAGAGAGAGTATGCTTGTGAATTTCAAATAAAATTCGAATGAATGCTTGAAGTTATTATTTTTTTGTATTATTCTTATTTACAGCTAGACTTATCATACACTGTATCAAATAATTCATTCACAAAACACCGTGCTCTGCGCATCCTGAAACCGGTTCCTGAAATGTCGGGACGGTACGTTTGCTATGTGTCCAACAGCGAATCTGATGAAACCATAATACATTCTTTGACAATTTTTGGTGAGTTTTGCTTTTATTTTCTATTACACACGTGACTTTAAATTAATTGCTAAGTTTCTTGGCAATTTGTCTCAGTTCAATCTGCATTCCGTATTTTCCTTAGTTTCACATTAAACACAATGAATTTGCTGAAAACAATTATAATTTATAAAATGACGATTTGAGGTATTAATTTATTTTGATTGCGCTATGGAAGCCTAAATATGGAATAATGACATTTTAAACTTAATTTGCTATGTAATACTAGGGATAATAGTAATTGAAATAAAATGATTGATACCTTTATATGCACATTTCATTATTTGCGTTCGATTTCAATTATTTTGGTGACAAAAATTTGCTAATTATCATCAAAGCAATGAATTGCTCTTAATCAGATTTTATCAATTGTTTACTGTCACGTGACTGACAACAACTACAATCGTTTGCCTGTAAACTATAATTAAGTATAATTTAATTTTCCATCAAGATTCTATATTGACAATTGACTTATATCTAGATTGACAATTTATTGACTTTAATCGCCTTGAAAACGGTTTATGTAACGATCTTAATTTAAAATAATCGAAATGTTCTTTTTGACCGACTTCCAAGAAAGGAGGAGATTCTCAATTCGATTGTATTTTTTAATGTATGTTACCACAGAACTCTTCACTGGCTGTATCGATTTTGATGATTCTTATTTTAATCGAAACCTGGCACTTATCCTGTGGTACTTTTTAATAAAGTTCATTGAGATCTGGTGGCTACTTTTTGAGTAATCTTTTCGCATAACAAATACTGAATCAGCTATTCTCCGTCTATTGTAGCCATAAATCAAATAAGAAAAACCAATCTAAAATATCAATAAATATAAGTTATAATAACTTTTTCAATGACACGTTCTATCGTATAACCAATAAATAATTTCACTCTAAAACTGAACGCGATGTTAAGTACTCGTGTACCGAACACCGCAACAATATGCTTTGTGAACTGAGACGAAACGGAAATTACTTCGCGCAACTTTGCTACTACAAACAGTGTTTGATAACGACATGTTAACGAGCAAACTCATTCGATGTTTTAAATATGACAGTTGTTAACTGATTAGAGATGCGTAAATCTTTTGTTATGTTAATAAAAATATTACAAGGCCAATTCTGTAAATAGAAAAGATATTCTGAATGATTTTTGCAAACAAATAACAGCCATTAAGGATTTATCTATCAACTGCGGAATATAGATGTCTTTAACACTATCACTATCACTTCAACATATCGCAGTCCACTGCTGGACATAGGCCTTCATAAGTTTGCGCCAAAAATAGCGTGGACTTATGTGTATTGCCCATAGACACCACGCTGGATAGGCGGGTTGGTGACCGCAGGGCTGGCTTTGTCGTACCAAAGACGCTGCTGCCCGTCTTCGGACTGTGTATTTCAAAGCCAGCAGTTGAATGGTTATCCCGCCATCGGTCGGCTTTTTAAGTTCCAAGGTAGTAGTAGAACTGTGTTAATCTCAGTAGCCTCTAACGACACCCACGGGAAGGAAGGGGGTGGCTATATTCTTTAATGCCGTAGCCACACCGCTAACCTCTGTAACAGCTGGTCACTAAGCTCGTTACGTAATTTTCACTCGATGTCAGCCCGTACACTGTCAAGCCAGTTACCTCGTGCAGTTACCATATAACACATAGGTCTCTACGCTTGACTGAAACTACTCATTACATCTCTCATACTTAGTGACTTAAACAATAGCCGCTTTACCACGACATACGAACTATTTATTTCAAATTTTAATCTTAAATGTAGATATATTTTCAATCAACGTGATGGACCAAAAAAGAATGATATTACACACACACACAACTAAAACAAGGAACGCAATTTAATGGAATATAAATGACCGTTTTGCTTATAATATAAAATCAATCGATGTAGAAGCGGTCCTACATTGATAACAATGTTTTACTGGAAACGTCGATTAATTTCGTCATCAAACTGCGTGTTATGCCTTTGATATCACGTTCGTCTCAAATAGTTTTGGTCGTTGCTTGAACACATTCATCTCAAAGGCTGCTATTGTACAGCAATTGATAAACATAACCCAAAATACTCTTCTAAGTTCTGATATATTTCCTGGCAAAAAAATAACAATTCTGATCATCAAAGTAATTGGCTAAGTAGTAAATTGAATGAGTGACTTTAAGCTATTACCATCACAGTTGATACCACAATGCAATGCTTGACCAAAACCTACGGACTGAGCAATTTAAAATAATATCATAAAATCTAATTGAATAGACAATAAAATATTATAAATGATTTCATTTATTACCATTTGGTAATATATGTACAAGTAACCTAAATACAAGGAACTAAAATTTTCAGGCCAATCGGGTAAATTACCTGCCGGAATACCTAATCGGAAACACTTACGAATACATAAAATATGATCAAATATAATATATGTCTAACCTTTAATATCATCCTTTTACATATAAAGTAAGTAGTAGAAAGTATTAGACATAGTCTCTCTTCTTCTACGCTTGTAAGCTGGACCTTAATAGTCCAGCGTCATGTACGGTCCTCTGATTCCATCAAACTAAAAGCACCCCATTTCTTTTTTGGTTATTTTATGTTTTTTTAAATGTTTCTTTATCTTTATAAGATTTTAGATTAACGTGGTTACTTCTATTACTAAAACTATTCAAAAACGAAATATTTACGACTGATTTTGAGATCGATATTTCGACATTAATTGCGAATGTCTTGTTCACGAGACAACAATATTTTGAATTGTTTCTTTACCTTGTTGAAACTATTTCCCTAATTCTTCTTTTAAAATTAGAACAGTATATGTGCCAGATGTAAGTGCTTTGACTTCTAAATTTTTTATTATTGAATATTACAAGATCTCGAGGGATTCCGAGAACTTGCTTTGTGGAATTGCAATCCATACTGGGCATGTATTTTTTTTTCAATATGTACGTGCTTCGGAATTAATGCAATGCTTGACCAAAACCTACGGACTGAGCAATTTAAAATAATATCATAAAATCTAATTGAATAGACAATAAAATATTATAAATGATTTCATTTATTACCATTTGGTAATATATGTACAAGTAACCTAAATACAAGGAACTAAAATTTTCAGGCCAATCGGGTAAATTACCTGCCGGAATACCTAATCGGAAACACTTACGAATACATAAAATATGATCAAATATAATATATGTCTAACCTTTAATATCATCCTTTTACATATAAAGTAAGTAGTAGAAAGTATTAGACATAGTCTCTCTTCTTCTACGCTTGTAAGCTGGACCTTAATAGTCCAGCGTCATGTACGGTCCTCTGATTCCATCAAACTAAAAGCACCCCATTTCTTTTTTGGTTATTTTATGTTTTTTTAAATGTTTCTTTATCTTTATAAGATTTTAGATTAACGTGGTTACTTCTATTACTAAAACTATTCAAAAACGAAATATTTACCGTGTTTTTTATTTTCATTTTGCGGAGATCGATATTTCGACATTAATTGCGAATGTCTTGTTCACGAGACAACAATATTTTGAATTGTTTCTTTACCTTGTTGAAACTATTTCTCTAATTCTTCTTTTAAAATTAGAACAGTATATGTGCCAGCTGTAAGTGCTCTGACTTCTAAAATTTTTATTATTGAATATTACAAGATCTCGAGGGATTCCGAGAACTTGCTTTGTGGAATTGCAATCCATACTGGGCATGTATTTTTTTTCAATATGTACGTGCTTCGGAATTATTGCACTTCAAATTCTAAAGTGCTTTCAAATCGAAACTTAAGCACTAAACAAACTGTGGTTTCGTTTATTTTGCTGCTGATGATCGACAACTAAACTAATAACATGTAATAAAAGTCTGCTGTATCGACCTTAGACGCTTATGGCCTTGCCATACCAGAAGCAAGTCAACAAGCAAGCAAGCCTCCTAAAAATGTATTAAGATTATTATCTGTCTATTGTATCAATGGTATTTCCAAGTTGTGTTTTTCTAATAGAATGCGTTGTTCGCATAATATTTAGTCTTCAGGTTTTATCTTGTAAATCTAAATCTGTGTTTCACCTGCGGGTATGCATTACAGTTTGCATGTTATCCAACCATTGAATGTTGATTCTGAAACATGCCTGACTTTACAATAATGCAATTTGATGACATCTACGTTAAACACTTACATATCATCCATGTTCATTGACAATACTTCATAGGATAATAACTTTCGTTTAGTTTAAAGAATTAATTTGTTACGTATTTTTTTTTATAAACAACTAGTTCGGCAAACAATTATTTAGTGTGACCTTTTGTAAGGTCGAGGTACTTCCCCAGTTGGGCTGCTCCAAATTTTGAGCAACGGCTGCTTACATTAATAAATATATTCTTATTTTCTATTAAATTTCTGTAACACGTAACCTTTTTTACGTGGGGAAAATCCATCATGGATACCCTCCGACGCGGGGGCATCAGAGTGTTATGTCAGACTCCTACTGACTAAAAAACCACCACGTGTGAGCAGTCGCCCGCCTGGGTGGGGCGAGATGGGGTCGCGCTAGCATTCGCCACCTATAGAGAATGAGTCCTATGCCAAGCAAAGGAACATTACAGGCTGAATCGCAAATACATGTATAAGTATAACACTTAGGCACACAGATTACAGCCAAAATCGAAACCAAAAGAGCAAACCTACAGCAAAAGAGCGGCTAACGTTGTCAAAGGTCCAGTCGAAAAAAATTGTATGTATTATTTGATCACCAATGAAGTCTCTTCGTAATTTTTCTAGCAGATAATTCTCGTAATATTGAATAATGTTTTACGCATACGTATATACACAATATAAATTATTTCAAAGCATCCTTAACTTTTCTGATAAAAAATGATTACTCCTAATTTTGATTAACGTTAAATATACTGCAGAAATCCTGAAATTATTTGCGGGGCAAATAAAATTGTCCAGCTTTTGGTTAACTTCCTGATTACCTGGCCGTGCATGAATCGTTAATCGGCACATTGATTACCATATAATTTATCCTGGTAATCAAAACATTAAACCCGGTCAACGTTGTGTTTGACTGCGTTATGAATAAAGTTACTCATTAAAATTAATTAATAAGACACACACAATAGATTCGATTAAAATTAAAATTAGAGCACAGAACCGTATATAAGATTATATATATTGACTATTGTCACTATTTTGCTCGCCTCCAAGGAGCTTTTGCTTTATTCTCACAAAATGAAAATTCCGCTACGGTAAAGATACGCTTACTGTTAAACCTTTAATTTCTAAAACATAAAAATAGACACTTTTATACAGAATACACGTCAGACTATAATTTAATATCATTTAAAGTTTTTTTTTTTTTTTTTTTTGAATACTATTATATTAAAAATAATCGATTAAATAAATATTACGTTAGACGTCAACTTTTTTGATATATGCATTATGCATGATTGCAAAATTACACGAGACCCACTTGATCAGGAAACTATTAATGAAATTAGAAGGCTATAAGGCTTAGAAGGCAATATATGAAGGCTGAAAAATTCTTCAACTTTTGTAAACATTATAATTATATGTATGTAATATAATTAATACTTTTAAGCCAGCTAGTACCTCGACTGTTAACTATACGAAAACTAATTTATAAATTATATTTTTATAAATACAACTTAGAGGCGTGCAGTTTTGCATATTCTAAACTATTTTACTAATGAAATGGCAATCTCAATATATTTTTGAAGATAAAATATTTATCAAATTAAACTTCTGGATCTTGATGTTTATCAAATGTAGTTACGTTTTGTAACAATATTTTAATATCATGACTTTGTTATATTACACTTCCTTTCTAATCTCTTAGTTCAAAACACACAAAAAATAACAAAATACCATACGTGATTAAATATAACTCATATATACTTATAATCTCTTTACAGAGCCAGAGAAGAATTTTGACCTCTTTTTCCATCGAAGCGAAGACGGTTATTTGAACATAATATGCTTAGCCAAAGGCATATACCCAAAACCGCAAATAAAATTATTAGCAGACAACACGTAAGTAGATAATTACTTGGTGTTGAATGTTTATGTATGAACGATGATTGACCGAGCATAATGCAATTTGTATTATACGCTATACGCTAACACCAAAATCAATCCCTATGTACTACCTAATAAATTAACACGCGCAACTAATCTTGAGATTATGTAAACACTAAATTGCCTTGTGGTTTTGCTCGAGTTGAACTTTGGTACTTGCTTAGTGACATTTAGGCATTTATGGTAATTTAGTGCTAAATATTGGCAATAGCGTCGTAAGACTACAGGATTATCGAGTTCATTTGTCATCTTCAAGTGATTAAGTTAAGAGGAGACGAACTAATTTATAGTGCATGTGAAAATATATTTATTTAGATAATTTATTGATTCAGTTTCTTACGAAGGCTTCTTTTCTTCCAAGAAAATTATACACACAAACGAATATACATACTGATAATGGTAATTACTTATCAATTAGTTGTAACTCTCTCAATGTTTACATTTACCCATTATAACTTTTGCCTATCGGAATCCATTGCTGGACAAAGGCCTCCCCAAGTTCGTGCCAGACATCCCGGATTTCTGCAATCCTCATCCAGCCTGCACCGTCAATCTTAGCTGGCATTTACGTTACGTAGTATTACGGCATTACGGCATTTGCGTAGAGGCTCAAGATTAATTTTGTGATTACATTTAATCATTTCTGTATTACCATCTAACCATTAGTAGTATTTTACTGTCACACAAAACATAATTTCACAATTTGACTCAAACTTCAAATTATCGCCTGAAAATATACTGTTCTTTTTTCCAAAATTAAAAAAAAACTGTTATTTGTTTGATATTATTAATTTAAAGTATTAAAATAGCAAAATCAAATTATTACGCCAAAGCATTGAAGGTAAAGATTTAACGTACCATTTAAAAGATTATTTTCGAAAATAGCGTAAACATTTCCAGACATAATCCCATCAAACACTTCTGCATAAGTACATATGTATATGCAAACGTCAAAAAATTAATAACTCACGAGTAAATTTAATTAATTGTTACGTGCCGTGATTAAAAGCCTCCCACACTTGGGCCGTAATTAACGAACGATATAACGAGGATCAGGATTCAGGGTCGAAGTATTTCATTTCCACGTTTAGGGATTCGATAGATTGTTAGATGAACAATTAAAATCGTAGTTATACGATATTATATACCATGTAGTCCATTATATATCTTAGTTGTACTATACTATATACCATGTCTGTGTACACAAAATATAAAAATCAGTTAAGTACATCGAGTATTTAAGAGGTTTTTAGCGTTAATATTATATATTTTTTAGATGTGTATCATATGTGTCATTCAACTTTGGCTTGTACAGTAGGTAATTGGTACATGATTGTCGTAAAACATTTAATTAACTTTTGTAAATATAATTTTTAGGAAAACGTTTTTAGGAAGCATAATAAGATTAAGTCAGATATAAGTATATTATTACTAGGAAAATGTGTTGTTCGTTAGATAATGGAAGATATCATTATATAAAATAACTTTAACAAAAAAGAAAAAATGTATAAAAAAACACAAAAAAAAATAATAGATAAATTTATACATCTAGAATAAATATTAGAATAATTTTCTTATGTTTACGTGAATTTTACTCATTTAATGAAACAACTTTTTTCGGATTTTATCGCAGTTTATTATTAACTTTTGATTCCTGACGTTTCGGATACTTTACAGCAACCATGGTCACGGGAGGACGTTTCATTATATTAGAATAATTGCAAAAAAAATTGTATCATACGTTAGAATTAGAAACGGTCGGTGGACTCACGTCTCTGTTGGAGACATTAAGTTAGTCTAACTTAAACAATGATGTTGCTAAATAAAGTCTACCTTGATTTAAAAAAAAATTGCGATTTTTTAGAAATAAAAAGGACATGGGTTTCAAAAGCCCGTTGATATATACTAATTATATATATATATATATATATATATATTAACTTTAATTATATTGAAAAATACTGTATAGTAGGATTCTACCGATTCTACCGAAAGCAAATTTAAAGTGTTTATAGTACCGTCTACGGGGTTTCGAGGACTTAGAATGAAGTCGTTGTTTCAAAGGAAACAACAAGAATCGACTAACTCAGCATAATTTCAAGATTACATTGATTGTTATTTCGTTAGATCTTATCGAAAAAAATATATATATTAGCTTTGCACCGCGATTACACTCACGCTAGTTTGAAGAAAAAAAATACTAAAATATTATATACATATCATATAGCCCTCCTCACTACGCAAAAATAAAGTATTTTCAATTAGAACGAGTAGTTTCAGTGACTAGCGCGTTCAAACAAAAAAAAAGAATATTTTAAGTATGAATGGTTTTAGGTATGAACAGTTTAATGACTTGCTATAGAAGTGGTACATCAATTATAACAATTATTAAACTCTAAAGTAATGGTTATAATTTATTCATAATCGTGTCAAAT
Organism: Melitaea cinxia; assembly: GCF_905220565.1. Classification (NCBI taxonomy): domain Eukaryota; kingdom Metazoa; phylum Arthropoda; class Insecta; order Lepidoptera; family Nymphalidae; genus Melitaea; species Melitaea cinxia. The sequence continues at coordinate 2,672,557 of NC_059397.1, read as the reverse complement.
ATACTAGTTTCATATTCAAAAACTCCAATAAATATTATCAAAGTTTATAAACATAATAAATGAACATTAATCGTACCCTGGCCACCGATAAAGCTATGATGTCCACCCAGGGGACTGGACATGACCAATTTATTTATGAAACGTTCGATAATAAATAAATTCTTTCTTATCAACTTACCTACTGAATGTTATGTGTAACAAATTATAATGTGTGTTATTTTAGTTACTAGAATTACAGAGTAGAAGAATCCTCGAAACTATTCAGCCTGTAACATCCCATAGCTGGATATAGGCCTCTTTCTCCATGTAGGAAAAGGTCTGAAGCTTAATCTACTACGCTGCTCAACTGCGGGTTGGCGGACAGAATCTTCTTTGTTTCAAAATAATAACTATACTGAATGAAGATCCCTTTCTGCTCTACCAGAACTGTCGGTTGTTCCAGCTAAGTTCAGTATTATAGGGGATATTAAATAAAAACCTTAAAACGATATTAATACACGTAGCCCTTACTTTGGAAAGTTATTTCAATTGACATATCGCGACGCGATAAATATTGAACTGATGTGTAGACTTTTTAAGAAAATGTTTTATTGGAAACTCTACAATATTTATATAAATATTTTTATGAAACGGTATTTTAACTTATCATTGAGTAATTTATTTTTTATTTTTTTATTTTATTTAAACATAATAAATATATGTTAAAATTGTGTTTGTTTTGTATACAACACAAACTCCAACGTGATTGCTAGTTTTGTTTTAGTTCGTTTTATATTCATTGATTCTAACAATCTGCTGGTAGACTTCGGAAAACTTCGCAGATGTCCCGAAACGGTCCTCGAATAATACTGAATGTTCACTTGAATGCTTGTTAACCTGAAAATATACAGTATTATGTAACGTCGATAAACGTCTCGTTCATACAAAATAAAATTATTGTAACAAGATTTAAATATCGAAGACAACTTTTATATTTCTAGAAAATGCTAGTACTATGAAACTGATACAGTCGTTTAGATTGTACGCAGTATGAAACACTTTGTTCAAAGTATTAAATAGTAGAATAAATCATAGCAAAATAATAATATTGAGAAACCTATATTACTCGATAATAATAAATAGCGAACAATATTTTTTTTTTAAATATACGGTCAATAAGGCTATTACTATGTTACTAAACTGTATCGAAAAAAAAACTGAATTAAGAAACACTGCAGCAATTTTCACCAGGATACCACGTGTGTTTTCGTTACCTTAGAGTTTTGAACTAAATAATTCGGATGTTTCTCGCAAGTTTGCTAACAACTCAGCCATTTGCACAAACGCACTCAGATTTAGTTCGCCCCGTGGGTATTTTCACTTACCTGCATATAATTTAATATGTATTTATAATTTAAAAGTCAAAATAACAAAAAGAAAAAATAAATTTTAAGTCATTGACGCATGCATGTAAGCATATTTGGAAATACTTGCTTAAAATCTTAAGCAGCCCGACTTGTTCTCTAGCAGTGTTGGGTTCCTGTGGTGAGTGAGGTCTAGTATTACTATGTTAAAATTATTAATAACTAAATTTGGACAGGCTTCTCGAGCTCGGTTATTTTGAAAAAAAACATCATAAGGGTATCTACGAATCTCGGGAGAAATTATACGAATTATCTATATTATATTTAATGGTGGGATGTGACTGATTAGACTCAAGCTCTTTCCTTTAAATAGAGAAGAAATTTTTGCTCACAATTTCAATACTGATGATAGTTCATCAATGACTACATCACAGAACACAACATATTTTAAAAAAAAAAAAAAAAAAAACATCACAGAACTACAGAAGTATACGTAAAACTTTAGATATGAATAACATTTATTTTACTTTTAAAATAGTAATTTTAATGAATTAAGAAAATAATTCAAATACATTTTTGCTAAGGAATACATAATAGTCTCTATTAAGTAATCACTGTTACGTTAAGGGTTAAGAGCCATTTCACAAAAATCGGTAACAATCCGCGAAATTGTAATATTTTGACGTCGTTAATCTCAGTGTTGGATGCAATAATGTAATTTATATTCTTGAAATATAATAGAGACCTTTGTTGTAGTCCATAGTCAAATTAGAATTTTGATTTATATTAGGAGTATAAAATTATTAACCTTTTCATCAGCCTCCTCCCTGGGTAAACGGTCGCAATGTATACTTTGAAGTTCTACTTTTCAATAACCTCTACGTTGAAACCATTTTAAAAAAATACGTTATATGTGGAATATAATTTTGTTGCGCACTATCGCAGATTTTTATTCAATTTGTATCTCTATTAAACGATAAAATAAAATTTAAAGTTACGAATATTTTCCAAATAAGTAGAATTTTAAAAGCGATATTTTTCTTAGAAAACTAAGAAATTTTAACGAACTATCTTCATCAAAGTAAACTTACATCATTAAGGAATACAAAAAAAATAATTAAAATATGTAATCATTTTTAATACATTTTATATTAAATAATAAAAAGATAGTATATATTACCACGTATCAAGCCCAGTAAATCAGTCGAGCGCTAGCGCTCTTAGAGGTAAGGTCCATGCCAAATTCTGCGCAGCCGTCTCTTTCGCTCACACGCGCCAAGCGCCCGTTGTTATAGCGGATAAACCGCATTTGATACTTTCATAATAAAATATAAATAAAATAAACATATTACGAAAATGACTGTAAAATAATATAATGATAATTTCTGTAAACAAATGTATAATTTAATTTTCTTTTCTCACATTATCAATACAAATAGGCATTTCAATCTGTTTGTCTTGTTATTTGTTAATTAATATGTTTGTCGGTGTCGATGTCATAAAATGCTATTTTATTCATATCGTAAATATTAGATTCATTCGTAATGTGAAAAAACTAAATCAATTTAAAAAATTTTGTTTCATAAAATTGATTTTTTATTTTTATTTTAAATTTATTGACTGTTGTTATATAACATACATGAAATTTTTAACAAATTAACTATCTAAAAAACATTTTATACCATAGTTATAATTTTCATTATACATCAGAAAATGATCAAGATGGTCTTTTGGTTGTCACACTATAATTACTAGCACAAAGATCGCGCGGCTCGTACGACTCGCGCGATGCGACCAAATTTACCTAAACTTGCAGAGCGTAAAATTGTGAAATGGCTCTTAAATACAATCAATACAAATTATTCTATTCTATTATTCAGAAGAGTTTGTTTAAATGTGCTAATGTCAGAAAATATTGGTTCGAATTGAGAAATTATTTTTGTGTTCGATAGTTCATTTACCGAGAAGGCTATATAATAATTTAGTGTGATTTTTTTAACCGACTTCCAAAAAAGGAGGAGGTTCTCAATTCGACTGTATTTTTTTTTTTTTTTTTTTTTTTTTTTTTTTTTTTTTTTTTTTATGTATGTTACATCAGAACTTTTGCCCGCGTGGACCGATTTCGACAAATTTTGTTTTAATCGAAAGGTGGTGTGTGCCAATTGGTCCCATTTAAATTTATTTGAGATCTAACAACTACTTTTCGAGTTATATCTAATAATGTGTTTTTACTTGACGCTTTTTTCGTCGACCTACGATGTATTATACCGCATAACTTTCTACTGGATGTACCGATTTTGATAATTCTTTTTTTGTTGGAAAGGGGATATCCCTAGTTTGGTACCGTGATAAGGAAACTAGGATCTGATGATGGGATCCCAGAGGAATCGAGGGAAACTCTCGAAAATCCCTAATAACTTTTTACTGGGTGTACCGATTTTGATAATTTTTAATTTAATCGAAAGCTGATGTTTATCATGTGGTCACATATAAATTTCATCGAGATCTGATAACTACTTTTTGAGTAATCTTTAATAACGCGTAGTTGCTTGACTATTTTTTCGTCGATCTACGTTGTATTACTTGTCGATGTAATTGAAGTCGGTTTTTTTTTCGTTTGCGAGCAAACACAATTATTACTCAAATAAACGTGGGTGAACTACAAGACACAGCTAGTCTTTAGTTCAATCAGTCTGTTTTCTTTGTTATTAATTATAGTTGTGTTTTAGTTTTTTTTTTTTATAATTATGACTAGCCCGTTGGCGCAGTTTGTAGTGACCCTGCTTTCTGCTCCGAGGGTTGTGGGTTCGATTCCCACCGCGAGTCTGGGTGTAATATAAATATTTATTTATATATTTATATATGTATTATTTATAAGTATGTTTATCGAAAAAAAAATGTAGCTATAGGTATACCAGTCGGCTGTTACCTATAACACAAGCATTAAGTTGCTTACTTTAGGAACAGACGACCGTGTGTGTATTGTGTAAATATTTATTTATTTATTATTTATTATTTATATTATTTATTTTTAATTTGAACTTTATTTTATTTCTTTTCAGGACATTAAACGCAGTGTCAAAGATCTCGCTCAATGGCACTTACAACGCTTTGGTGACGACTTTTGTTAATTTACGTAACATGACGTCAACATTTGAAATACGTTGTGAATTGTCGGTTCCTGAAGCCAACTACTTCAATTATATGAAGGACATAGTTTTTAAAGGTCAGCCTCATTACCATGTTTTTTTTTCTTAATATATTATATTTATCTTCAACAAGATTTTCATATTCCCATATTTATACATTACACAGGCGATCGTCCCTTTAACCGGTTTTCCACGTCAACGAAATATCGGAAGTTTCAGAATGACAATAATGGTAAATCCTGTAAAAGGATTTATTGTGATCGTAAAATCTTAAAAACTTCTATACATAATACAAAATATACTTTTTTAGCAAAATAAATCAAAACTATGTCATTTGTTCACAGACCCATTACCATCAATCACGACAGAATTATTAGAACCGATGTCGCGGTCGTCAAGAAAAAACGGTAATATATGAATTTACTATGTTTAAGAATTAATTTTGATGCTAAATTAAAAAAAAAGGAACAATAATAAGAGTAGCTTTCTGATCAATTAATTAATTTAATGAAGTAAAACTTCTTTACATACGCTTGATTTGTGGAGTAAGCTGGTGAATGCGTGACGAGAACGTTACGAAAAGTATGATCGGGCGAGGCGAACGGAAGTTGAGAGGGTGATATAAGTTAGTGAAGATAGAAAGAGAGGGAGAGTTACGTTTCTTATATTACCTTAGGGGCATTTAAAGGAGTTTTACTTCAGTCGTGTGGTCTAAAGCGCACTCGTTTTTAAGGTAGTTCCTAAAAACTGTATTTATAAACTTAGTTACTCAATAGTCTTTGATGCTTCATCACAGCAGCCTTAAGGAGTCCACTAGTGGACATAGGCCTCCACAATTTCACGCCGAAAATGGCGTGAACTCAAGTTTTTTTTCCCATAGTCACCACGCTGGGCAGGCGGGTTGGTGACGCAGGGCTGGCTTTGTCGCACCGAAGACGCTGCTGCCCGTCTCCGGTCTGTGTATTTCAAAGCCAGCAGTTGGATGGTTATCCCGCCATCGGTAGGCTTTTTAAGTTCCAAGGTAGTAGTGGAACTGTGTTATCCCTTAGTCGCCTCTTACGACACTCACGGGAAGAGAGAAGGTGGCTATATTCTTTGATACCGTAACCACACAGCATATATAAATATACATTTTGATGCTTCAAGTATAGTCTTTTAGAGTATTTGTTATTATTCTTCTTAAATACACAATCATTGATAGAATATAGTAACATATTTACAGCGTCATCTTAAAATAACTGCATTATAAATAATTTCATATTTAACTATAATCAAAATTATTATTTTTCAGGTGCACGAAAAGCAACAGCGGCATTAAATTTAATATATCTATTTATTAATGCAATATTATATTCTCTGAATTAATAAATGTTTTGTTAATCTACCATGACACGATAATTACAAAGTATAAAGCATAATAAAAAATTGTTAAGTTTGCAACTACCATTACGAATGGATATTTTTTGTAAATATAATTAATAAGGTAAAAATTAAATAGTAAATATGTCAGTAATAAAAGGCTGTTTTTTATTTGTTTTTATATTGACGATAGAAATCCTATTTTCAAATATGGGTAACCTCAAAAATCTACAACGAGCGTATATTGTATGTTACATCCGGGCTGATTGATGCTTTGCTACCTTTAACTTTTTCTTTTCTTTTTTTTTTGAACCTTATGGAGAAATAAATAATTATTATTAATAATAAATAATTCATTATCCATACACTATATGATGGGGAATATTATGTTGAATAATAATACTCTTTATTGCATACCACTAAAAGAAACAACAAAATAATGACATAAAATGATAGATGTGCAAAGGCAGTCCTATCGTTGAAAGATTGACCTCTTCCAGACAACCTTTTTTAACCTTGGAAATAGTATTTTTTGTCAATTTTATTAAGTGAGCAAGCATTCGTGACACTACTTCTGATGCGATAAGTTTTCATAAGAGGTATGTATTATCCACCTAGCATGAGGCATTTCGATATTGAGGTATCCTACTAATATTCTTTTCTACGCATTTCTGAAAAGATAATATTCTTCTCATTTATAAGTTACATCTGGCTTTCAACGGTATTTGGACATTGATTAGCTGTTATTTTAATATCTACGATTTTATTTTTGTGTTACCCACACATTAGACATTCTAAACATTTTTGAATATCATATCAAAAATTGACCGCTCCAGCGGGGTTCGAACCCGCGTCTCCGATCCGGTCTCCGCCACGGTTAGCTTAAACCGAATATAAAAATCATCATATCAAGAATTTCGATCTAGCGGGTACATCGTTCAATAGCTTAATTGGCTAGAGCGCCGACACGGTCAGTCGGAGACGCAGGTTCGAACCCCGCTGGAGCGGTCAATTTTTGATATGATATTCAAAAATGTTTAGCTGTTATTTTATTTATTCATCAAAATCTCTACATGTTATATATGTGTAAACTAGTAAGCGTATTCCAATGAGTGTTAGTGTGTGAACTAACAACTAGACAACACCTGCGGCGAGTGGACGAGGTTCAATTTTGAAAACGCATACTGACGAGCTTCACAAAGTAATGGAATCACAACACTCAAAACATTTTCTCTTCTATAGCTCTTTGATATTTGACACTTTAATTAATTCTTATTTTTAGTTCGAATTTAAAATGAGTATAAAATTAAATAAAAATAATTTGAACACAATATTTTTTATTTCATATTTAATTTATACTAGAAAAATAATGGAATATACTAGCTTCTTAGATGATATACCTAGTTGTAAATGGTCTACAAATTAAATACCTATAATTAAAACAACCATGAAATATAAATTTGTAAATCCAAAATTGCAAGGTTCCACGCGTTCGTTTAAAAACTATTGTTTGCAGCTTATACCTAGCATCGCCCTCTAGTGGTTTGAATAGGAACTTATGATCGACCATTGTCGATCGTTGTCGATTATAAGTTTTATTAGTTGATTTGATGAAAGGGCTTGTAGAGAGTAACTCGAAAAAACAAAGTCGTGTTATTCTAAATCCAATATGGCGGACTCGTAAAGATAGCGTATTAAGATTTTTATCCTTTCCTCCGGTATGGGTATCAAATGAAAGGGCTTGCTGAGAATAACTCGAAAAATAATGTGCTGCTACTCTAAATTCAATATGGCAGACGTCTAAAGATTTTTATTTTTATGTTTTCCTACTCTATGAGGGTGGGGGGTATCAAATGAAAGGATTTGCTGAGAATATCAGACTGAGAAACATGCCCAGCGATAACTAAAAAGTGAAAAATTAAATTGAAAGAACTGTTGAACTGTTTAAAAAATAAACTTTTATTTGAAATGCGCTAGAGACAATGTATTAAAGTTTTCCTTTACACAATTTATAATATGTAAAAGCTTGTCGCGATATTGACCTACGGTAGATAAGCAAGTAAATTAAATAACTTGATCTAATTGATTACAATTTTCATACTTTGTAAAATAAGTACTTGAATCTCGCGATAAGCTTTACATCGTTTAAATTGTGTGATAAGTTAATGACTTTATATGTTGATCTTAAAATTAAAAGTTTATTTCATTATTTTTAGCGCATTTCAAATGTAAGCTTGTTTTTTTATGAGTTTATTACTTTTAATTTAATTAAAATAAAATTACAGAAAACCAATATTGTAAATACTTCTAATTCGTTTCGAAATAAATAGAAGATAAGGATAAATCGTTTACAAATGCCCTGCCCTACCAATATCAAAGGAAATAATTGCAAAGCCATCTGATCCCTTGAGTTCGTCTTACAAAAATATAAATTTTCATACTAATTCCGTGGTAGGAATGGGACATCGAAGGCACATTATAGAAGCTCACGGTCGTCTACCGCGAATAAATTTCCCATGAGAGACGTATTTCACATCGGCCGGGACAGCCAAGAAGCCATATGATCTGAAATATTATGGTAAAAGGAGTTTACCGCGTTTATATCATATGTTCTTTGACAAAAGTGCTGTTTTAACACAATTAAACGTCAAAATGTCAAATTTTGTGTACGTTGTTTTTTCTTTTTTAATTTAAAATTAACATCCAAATTCTAAATTCCTTTTGTTCAGCGTGCATTATAGTACCACAGGCAATTTATTATTCGAACTACAAATCGGCAGTCCTGTGACTGCCTAGTAAAGTTATGACGTGGACCGACACTGAAGGATTTTTTTCTTTTTTTCTTTTTTCTTATTTACACGACACTTATACATGCACACAGACATACATACATACTAACATTACATTACATACTTACACACATCATTTATATAATTATTTATCCATTTCTACATATATACTTATCCCTGTGTACCATATTTACGAGACTCAGTCAGCTACCCAGTGATCATCTGACGTAGGTATGAACTGAAGCATAGCTTAGAATAAATAGCCTCCTAGAAATTTCATCTACTCTTTCCTATATTCTATACAAATATTATATTGAAATCTACACTACGCAACCATACATAAACTATCTCAAAAGCTGTAAAAATTTCCGGAGTAATCACAAAGAATTGATTAATAGTAATAATTATTATTTCAACTTATGCTCAAGTAACTTCTGATTAAGCAACACGACGACTCGTGCCTTACCTTATACGTACATTCCTTACTACAAAGATATTGATAGTTTCTTCTGATATAACGAAAAGTTTGCTGCAGGGAAATCAGATGCGGTTTTCGTAGTTTTGATGGTAGTGGTCGTGCTATGGATTTGTTTTAGATTTATTATTATTATTATTAATTAACCTGGATGTATCTTCCTAAAGTGGAGTTATCACACCATAAACACATAATTCTAGTAAAATCGTATTTTTTTTGTATATAATACTGTAATGTGGTAAATTTTATAATTTTAATCTGTTTTTTTTTTCAATGTAATAACTTGCATGACTACTTAATAAAATATGATATTGATCTAAAATGTCAAAGAGCTTATAGAAATCATTCTGTTGTTGCAAGCGTCTATAGGCTAGGGTAATTTCTTATCGAGTAGAAAAGAAAATGTATAAAAATATATTAACCGTGAATAAAACCAAAGGGCCCGGCTAGTTAATACTAATCCCTTAACAAGAGTAACTAATATAGTTCCGAACATGATAAATTGAAATTAATTATTAAAGATGGTCTACTAATGGTGTAGCCGGAATTAATGATGATAGAGCAATAATTCTGGAAGTTTTAATGTGTTTTGTTTGCTCATATTTCACATTAAACTGAATATATTGCAAACAACTACACTAAATATTATAGAACAAGCATCATTACTGTAGTTATCGGGATAAGTATTGAGTGCTGACGTCAACATGACTTCAACATCTTTTTAATTTCATTGATTTTTATTTTTGTATTGAACCGAACTTTTTATGTTTGCGATCCTAGTGCGACATTACAACTTCTGCCTAGGACATGTCTGACGTGGTGATCGTCAATTTAATTAGTTAATTTTTAATCTGTACTTTTTTTTCGTAGATAACCTAAGCTATTCAGTTAAGAATTTTAGTATAGAGATAGTTTTAGATTTTGACGATGGTATGGCACAATGTTCACACCAACTAGCTATAATTACTACGCATTATGTTTTTGAGTTTGTGTCAGGAACCACAAGTAACTTGTTAAGTAATTTAATCATCAGTCAGAGCCACTGGAAGGGAAACATGTCAATTACACGTTTCTGTAATTTATTTGCCACGTCATTCAGCTGACAAATAAGAAATATTTTTCTATTTGATTATTATTAACAGATATTCAATTATTATAAATCTCTATTTATTTTTTATATTCCTATCATTATGTTCTAGAATGCCTTTGTCTTCTAAAATGCTATGATACCTAGGAAACTTTATTAATCCATTTGGATTAACTGCTTTCACTCATACAGCTTTATCTCTCTAGCGACGTAACTCTGTAACTTATTTTTATTCATATTTACTAGAAATAATTGACAAACATAATTTGGCAAAAAATTTGAAACATAATATACTTCATAGACATGTGGGGTCACATCTAGCATCTGTAGCTTATATCTTGGCCTACGTGTCTACGTGTAAACCTTTTCACCTGGCTGAAATCAGAGTTCGTGATCACTCATTGTGTGAATTTGGCCTTGACGAAGGCACGTTTTACCACCTCTTTTCAACCCAAACTCCTCCGTCCTATTTATGACATTGTTTTCTGTGATATTTCTCGCCCTATTCTCTATTCTATTATATTGTTCAATATTTGTTAATGTTAGTGTTTAGTCCTTACTATTCATTTTTGTGTAAATTATGAAAATATTGCAATCGATAAAATGAAGTTGTAAATAAAATAATTATGACTATCCTAGTATGTAAGAGCGTTGTATTCTATAAAAATGTTAAGCTCAGAGTTAATAATATTAGTTTAGTAGTTTTTAGTTTAGTAGTTCAGTTTTTTAGTTTAGTTAATAATATTAGTTTAGTAGTTTAGTTTAGCTAATGACAGTAGTATTAGTCTAACTTGTTTAACTGTGTAACATTGAAAGTCTGACTATTTTAACTGTATTAAAAATTAAATTGAGACTGCGTTGGCGCAGCGGTCATAGCACTGGCTGTTGCGCTGGCGGTCGCAGGATCGATTCCCGCTCACGAGAGACATTTTTATCGGCCATATAGATGTTTGTCGTGGTCTGGGCGTTGTGCTTGGGTATTGTGTGTGTTTCCGGACCCCCGACACAGGAGAAAATACTACTGGGGGCCGTTGAGTGTGAAGCGTTATCTCAAAAACACCAATCAACCTCCTTCGTGTATTCTCCACTCTACCGTTATGTTACCGTACTGTTATAAAAAAAACTACAACAAGTTTGACGATAACGTTTATCTAATAAGATAAGTCAAAGTACAAACATGAAATTTACAGTAACTAAACATTCAAAACACATAATACTTATTTTTAACATATACTTGAATTTTAATTTGACTAAACAAGTCATTTAATCACAAGTTACATTCGATCAACAAGCTTGTAAAATACCTCTGGTTCTTACAGGGCCCTTATGACGAGATTTGTGGTAGTTAAAGGTTTTTTTTTTTACTAAAATCCATATTTTTTTACTAAAATTGAATTCGGCTTACTAAAAAATACTAATAATACTAATAAATAATACAACTTTTATTATGTAAATGTGAACTGGAGCTTTACGACACTTTCTACATACATACATACATATACTCACGCCTCTTTCCCGTAGGGGTAGGCAGAGACCACTTCCTTCCACTTGCTACGATCCTTACATACTTGTTTCGCTTCATCCACTTTCATTATTCCCTTCATACATGCTCGTCGGTTTAGGGTACTCTTGACCTGGCCTTTTTTCAAGACGTCCCCGATTTGGTCTTGAAATATCCGCCTAGGTCTACCCCTTCCGACATTTCCACTCACACTCGCCTTATACACTTTTTTCGTCAGTCGTTCTTCATTCATTCTCTCGACATGACCAAACCATCTCAGCATACCTTTCTCAATTTTTGTCACTACATCTTCTTTCAGACCACACCGTTTCTTTATCTCACTATTTCTCATCCTATCACTCAGTTTAACTCCTATCATACTTCTTAACGCTCTCATCTCAACTGCATTTATTCTGCTTTCATGTCTCTTCTGCCATACCCAACTTTCACTTCCGTACATGAGTGTCGGAAGCAACACCCCCTCATGCACAGCCAAACGAGCCTTTTTAGACACCTTCCGACTGCTCATAAAGGAGTTCAAAGCTCCGTTCACCATGTTTCCTGCATTCACTCTTCTTTCAATATCACTCTCACTTTTTCCATCTCTTGTAAACTTCGAACCCAGATACACAAACTCATTAACCTGTTCAATTTGTTCATCTCCAATCACGATATTACAGTCTGTCACTACCTCATCTCTTTCAAACACCATCACTTTCGTCTTCTTTACATTCATCTTCATTCCCTTTCTAACAAAAGCTCCACTCATAGCAGTTACCATCTCCTGCAACTCCTCGGCCGAGGGCGCAAGTAATACTTGGTCATCTTGGTTGGACACTTTCTAGAGGAGGGTTAATAATAATTATTATTAGAATCATATAAGTTTTACTCGTTTGATACATCTCAATTGTTTTTAACAAACATTCGATCACATAAAATCAGATTTAATAAATTTTAAAGAAAATAAATTATATAAAATGATTTTCGAAGCCGATGTCTTTTTCTTGAATACAAAACATAGAATTGAAATTCAAGTGGCTCGTTCGTTTCTATTCAGATTTTATTGAATAAATTTATATTCCCAAGCTAATCGCCTTCCAACACATTCATAGACATAATATACAGACTATTTCGATCTCGTTCAAGCGATAAATTAACATATGAAGATAGTTTAAGCCTTGAGCAAAATTGGAGAGTATATTAAAAAAACTATAATAAAAACAGCAATATGTAGAATAGTCTTGATCAGTGGACTCGCGTCGACTTTTAGAAATTTTAAGACTAGTTATTTAGGTTTCTGGGATTCTAAAGTTGCAGTCAAGTATCGATGCATGTTTAAACAAAAAAAATGGAATAACAAAAGCACAGGCATAATAAGCCTGTGGATATATCACTTAAATAAAAAAAAATGAAGATTTACTGTAATTCATCTAGCAGAAAAAAAAGTTTATTAATCTGGAATAGGAAGGAGATAATTTCTCAAATAAATTTTACAGTTTAAAATATATAAATGTTATTGATTGATTGATCCTGCGTGTAAAATCATATTTTCAAGCGAAGCGTATTTCTACATGTAAAAGAAAGGTCTAAGTTTAATCAATAATATAAATTAGTGCTAAATTTATTTAAATTTTAATTTAAAAATATAATTATATAGTTAATAAATGATCGAGATGAGCGAGTTTTTTTAAATCTTTATTATTATTACTATACAGGCTTCTATAAGTCTTGCATGATTTATCTCAAGAATTATAAACTAAACTTCTAGTTGATAACAATCGTTTTAAGCAACAATACCGCCATAGCATACTTATATCAATTTTTATCTTTATCATAATACATACATATATTTAACAAATGAAAAATCGATAAGTCGGTGCAATTAGGAAACGAGCGAGATATTTCTTTTTCAATTGATATATATATATATGTGTGTGTGTGTGTGTGCCTGTGTGTGTGTGTGCGTGTGTGAGAGTGTGTATATGTGTGTGTGTAATAAAGACAAAAAGTATCACTTCACAAATGCTGTAATCAAATTGCGTCATACAATCAATTTCCCAGCATTAAAATAACGTAATACAAGTCCATATAAAAATTTAATAAAAAAATGTGTTCTATTCACAATTAACAAGTTACAAAATAAAAATAAAAAACGATTACAATACAAACGCCAATAGCTATTAGCACTATCATATTTCTTCGATAATCCTCTACCGAGCGATGCCGCTGTAAGAGCATTGTATCCAATAAAAATGTTAAGCTCCCGTTCGTTTGAATCCGTATAGCATCGCGGCCCGAGGCAGATTTACATGCACAGAGAGTCTAGCCGCTATTTGCTTTATTCCAGTACACGGATGCAGTGTACCTAGATGGAATCTTTTGAGTCGCAAGCATCATTCGCGTTTCATGTTTCCGGATCTTTTGTTTCCAAGATTCACCCATCAGAATGTTTAGATAAACAAAGGCTTTGAGAATTTTTACACATCACGTTAGATATTCGATACGAAGGCGTTCGAAATATTGAATCTCGAATCGAATGTTTTACATATTTAGTTTGTTTGTTTTGATTTTGATAAACTAATAAAATAAATTAAAGTCGATATAAAAATCATTGCTGATTAGTTCATATTTATTAAACGGTTTTATTTAGCTCACCCCGTTTGTTTTATTTTTTATTTATTATTTATTCTTGGGTCAAAGGAGGCGGGCGAACGTCCATAGAAAGTTGGGCCTGAACGTTACATTGATGATTTTAGTGTCATTCTATAGAAACTATAGTCCTTTATCGAATACAGAACATTTTACATAAATCCTTCATGGGAGAAAAAAGTTACAAGATGACTTTGGTTAGTAAAAAAATAACCTCAAATCGTTGTAATCACTCAGTACTTGTATTATTTAAAGTACAATTACACGATTGTGGACACCTACGGTTCAATGATAAAGCATGTTTATTACAATTGAATCTATGTATTTGTTATTTTTCATTTGTCAATAATAAAGGGGAGAGTTAAATAAAAAATGGTTAATTATTTTAACATTTATTTATTCATCATCATAAATTATTAGAACGTTATCTAAAAATTGTGCAGGTGTTATTAGATTTTCTTGATGTCTTGCCCAGCCTAGGTACCATATTACGGACATTACATGGCAACAGCAACCTTACTAAGTTACTGTTCGTCTCCCTACAACACAATTACAATAATAAGCTCGTATGGCGTCCCATCCTCTGCGAGAATTGTCAACTAATATGTAAAAAACGTCGTGGTGTTGTTGTTGTTAAACGTAGCGAAAGTTGTGAAAGAAAACCAAAACATCAAACGAAATGCACAAAACACAAAAATATTCACTGCCGCCATAACTGCCGCAAGCTGAGAACAAAACGAGTGAATGGCTTTGACACTTGACTTACACCTGACTTAATGTTTTTACGCCTTCGATTGCCACCTTAAAAAAAAGGTAGTCGTTTTTTTATACTTAGAATCTCTTTTTTTAGATAAAACCATTATACCCATTGCAAATCATGATAGCATTGCATACTTTTATTATGCAACATAAGTAAATAATAAAAAACCTTAAAAATAAAGACAAATAAAACGAATCGGTAATCCAATAATTCGTTTTTCTCAGCTAGCAACATTTGAAGTGTCTCAATATGACAGAAAAATATACTAGGGCACAGGAAAACAAAAGTGTTTCAATTTATTAATCAATTTACTATCCCATGGTAAAATAACGAATCGTTTCGCCATTGGGAATGAAAAAACTTGAAACGAATATTGATAAATATTTCAATGATGTAACGGACCGTAAAGTTCAGGCCCATTTTCGCCCGTCGCCTTTAGTAATTCAAATTTCACCCTCTTCCTGTCAACCGATTAATCTGAAATTTTGTATACACTTTGGATTTTGGTGACAATACAATTAAGTTTATTCATTATCATTATAAATTCAAGATGGCCGCCGCTACAAAATGGCGGATAATTTATGTTTTATTAATCCCATCAATATGGGTATCAAATGAAAGGGCTCAACAAGCAGAATACAATATACTATAAAAAATTGAAATCCAAGATGGCGGCCGCTACAAAATGGCGGATAACGTAGGTTTTATCAATCCCATCACTATGGGTATCAAATGAAAGGGCTCAACAAGCAGAATACAATATACTATAAAAAATTGAAATACAAGATGGCGGCCGCTACAAAATGGCGGATAACGTAGGTTTTATCGATCCCATCAATATGGGTATCAAATGAAAGTGCTCAACCAGTATAATCAATGTACTATATAAAATTAAAATCCAAGATGGCGGCCTCTACAAAATGGCGGATAACTTAGGTTTTATCAATCCCATCAACATGGGTATCAAATGAAAGGTCTCAACAAGTAGAATACAATTTACTATGCAAAATTGAAATCTAAGCTGGCCGCCGCTACCAAATGTCTGATAACAATTTTTTATCAATCCCACCAATATGGGTATCAAATAAAAGGGCTTGACAAGAAGAATACAGTGCACTATACAACCTCAATATTTAAGATGGGCCTTGCAATAATGAAGCACTAAATGAATTAAACAGAATGCGAAATAAAAACTAAAAACTAGAAAATAAAAATAGGTAAAAAAACTTTTTAAGTTAAACGGTTTTATGTTAAACATACATTGCAATGTTTAAGATAAATGTACTAAAAACCAAAAAATAATAAAATAGATACAGTCGTGGGAATTATAAACATATGCATAGACTAGACTAAAATAAAACCGTGGGGCACGTCAATTGTCTACAAATTATCGACTTAATGTGCGATAGAAGAATCGTTTAATTCGTCGTTAAAATAGGCAGTTGGCCCGCAGACGGTGAGGAAATTACTTACTATTTTCTTGCTCATGGAAATTCCAATAGTTATACACTCCATGTAAATAAAAGAGATGTTTCAACTAGTTTATCGTTGGACATTCACACTGCTGGCTGGCGAGGAATCGTTTCACTGCTCGTAGTTTGTCTTTAATCGACAAAACATATGATAAAAGTACTACTCGCTCACCACTATGAAACCCTAAAACTCGCTTATAATCGAGCCTGCTAGCTTGTTTCCACATTCTAGCCCTACTTATCACACGTCCATCTTTGTCAGTTGAACAACTGCCTAATTATAGTGTAACATTACAAAACAAACATTTTAATCAACGATTGTAGACAATTGACGTGCCCCACGGTTTTATTTTAGTCTAGTCTATGCATATGTTTATAATTCCCACGACTGTATCTATTTTATTATTTTTTGGTTTTTAGTACATTTATCTTAAACATTGCAATGTATGTTTAACATAAAACCGTTTAACTTAAAAAGTTTTTTTACCTATTTTTATTATTACTTAATTATTTACCGTACAATATTTTATTTTACTAATCAAATTCTTATATTATTTTTATTGGCGCAGTTTGTAGTGACCCTGCTTTCTGCTCTAGGGGTTGTGGGTTCGATTCCCACCTGTCTGAGTATAATAATACATACATAATATATATATATATATATATATATGTATTATTTAAGTATGTTTACCGAAAAAAAAAATTAGCTATACCACTCGGCTGTTACCTATAACACAAGCATTATGTTGCTTACTCTAGGAACAGACGACCGTGTGTGTATTGTGTAAATAATTATAAATTATATTATATTATTATTTTTATGATAATCGTGTTTTATTCAATCCATCAATACACACGTTCATCCATTAACATTGAGAGGCACGCTAAACTTTAAAACGTTTTCTAAAATGACTAGCTTCTGCCCGCGACTTCGGAAGAATAGGAACAATTCTATTATACATATTTTTTGCCAAAATTCAACTGTATACGCAGCACACGCAGCAGAAGCTCACAAAAGAAAAAGAAAACTGTTTTTTTTTTTGTTTTTTTTTTTATTTTTAAATCATTTATTTCTATAATCTTTAGTATTTTGAAACATTCTTTATTGGCGCTCCGCTCCTATATTAGTCTTACCGTAATACTATATAGCTCATAGCCTTCCTCGATAAATGGGCTATCTAACACTGAAACAATTTTTCAATTTGGAATAGTATTACCTGAGATTAGCGCGCTCAAGCAAAAAGACAAACAAACATACTTTTCAGCCTTATAATATTTGTATAGATTATTCGTTGAAGTACAGAACGTATACGGAAACAAGCATTACATCCACAACAATACGAAGCGTAGTCAAGCGTCATCTTTATTCAGTTTTTAAAAGGAATTTCGTCTGAATTTCGTTTGTGAACTGTAATGCATAGCGCAAAGCCTTTGTATTTGAACTTAATATAAATCTGTGGAACGTAAAACAACTCATTGATGCGAAACAAAGGTTAGTGTATAAAATTCATTTTTTTTTTTTTAAATATACCTTAATTATGTAAGTAACATTTATTGATAACATACTTTATTGCTTTATGATAGAATATATATTATATTTTATTTTTCTTTTTATTCTTTTATGTATTTTCTATAAGTATTTGAATGTAGGCATTTGTATGTACGTTTATTATACAACTGCACCACCTACCCAATTTCGATACTAAGTATGCTTTTTATGTCTGGGTTGCCTGGAAGAAATGGCTAATTAGCCAAAAGTCCGCCCATTGTTCTTCACAGTCTGTAACTATCTTTATGCTTTGTTTGTAATGTATTCGTGGTTTACAATAAAGTATAAAATAAATAATTATAAATAAATATAAGTATGTTATATTCTAATAATATAAATTTAACTTTGTCTTTTACTTAAATATAGTTGAACTTAGATTATTTTCGACTCTTAGAAAAATAAATGAATCATGTGACTTCATTCGCTACAGAAATAAGCATGTATATGAATAAGTTACCACATTTTTTTCTAAATCTTTCTGTAGAATATAATAAACGATAAAAGTCAAAGTGTCAACATCTAACCAAAGTATAATTATTTAAATATTAATGTTTTACAAAAACCTCTGTGCTGTGTGGCTACGGCACTAAAGAATTTAGCCACCCCCTCTCTTCTCGTGGGTGTCGTAAGAGGCGACTAAGGGATAACAAGGTTCCACAACCATCTTGGAACTTAAGAAGCCGACCGATGGCGGGATAACCATCCAACTGCTGGCTTTGAAATACACAGGCCGAAGACGGGCAGCAGCGTCTTTGGTGCGACAAAGCCAGTACTGCGGTCACCAACCCGCCTGCCCAGCGTGGTGACTATGGGCAAAACACATGAGTTCACGTTTTTTTGACGTAAACTTGTGGAGGCCTATGTCCAGCAGTGGACTGTATAGGCTGTAATGATGTAATGATGATGATACAAAAACCTCAATCTACAATTGTTCAAATCATTAATTTAAAAAAGAATAGCTTGAATTTTTTTCATTGTTATACTAAATAATTATCCTGTAAGGGCTTATTACTGAAATACAGAGAGATTTTTTTTATTGCTTGTACGTGTACATGTTCTAGAATTTATTCCGAAGTATGCAGGTTTTCTTAAGACGTTGCCCTTCGATGCGGAGTACGAAATTAATATTAAGGACATTTTTGCTCAATATGGATTGTTATCTGTACAGTGAGCTAACCATTGTCTTCACTTACTGGCAAAGTGAATTGATAAATCCACAGCAGATAAATAGGTGAGTAGGAATTAGTTGTGTTTTACATATATAGGGTAAGGTTGCTCAAGTCGTACTACCGCCTAAGTCGTACCTCGGTGATATCCCAGCTGTCGCGAATAAAAATTGTCATGTGATGAGGTAGATCTGAACTAAACAGCCAAGCAAGCACGTGAAAACAATCGGACGGGCGGCCGTGTTGCGGAGCAAAAATAATCAAAAAGTAAGTTTTTTTAACAGTTTTCAATTAAATTTTCAGCTCATTCGTAAGTTTTTTATAAAAGGGATGTAATTTTCAACTTATTTTTTTGTTTACGTCTGTTTTTAATGATAATTTGGCAGTCGTTTAGGTACACCTAAAAAGTAGATTATTTTTAGGTTATAACAATAATTTTGTTTTGAAACTTAGAATACCTCACTGCATAAGTCGTACCTGTGCAGAATTCTTTACTCGTACCGGTACGACTTAGGCATTCAGAAAATTGTGTGTTTAATTTACTTAATTTTTTTAACCTTTATAATAGTTGGAAGCGGGAAGATATGAACGAAACTTTAGAGAAGCATCGAAATGGTGAAATCGGATTTAATGAATACCAAAACCTACATTACGGAGACATTTGAAAGGATTGAATAAGACAACAAAATTTGGAAGACCTAATGATATGTCATCAGATATGGAGGAGATGTTGGCACAGCATTTGATAAATTTGGAGTCTTGTTTCTTCGGGTTAACTACGACTGAATTTAGAAAACTTGCGTTCGAGCTTGCCGAAAAATTTCAATTACCCCATCATTTTAACAGATAAAAGAGAATAGCAGGCTAACTTACTTAAACATATTATCTCCTGTTCCTTGCATAACAACATTTATTAAAAAAATAATAAAGGTACTAAACCAGCAATGGAATTAACTTCCAGTCCCCACAAAAATGAATTAGAAACCAAGGAAAACATAAGTAAAAGAAAGAAGCCTGTATTGGATATTAAAAAAATCAAAACAGAAAATAAACCCACAAAGAGAAGAAAATATGATTCAGGGTCTAAAATGTAAAGGTTGGGTACATGACCTATGTGCTGGCACCGAAAGTAAAATAAAAAAATACGTTTGTGATATCTGTGTTCAACCACAATAATTGTCTAAGCTTAACTTTGTATGATTAACAAGTTATAATTTTGCTTCTTGGCTTTTTGTTTTTTTTTTTTTGTCTGGCACGAACTTGGGGAGGCCTACGTCCAGCAGTGGACTGAAATAGGCTGAGCTGAATTTTGTTTTCTATTTTTAGTTTAATTTGTTTGTAATTTTGTTTATTTTAATATGATCTCTTGTTATTACTTAAGTATTTTTCTATATCGTTTATAATGTCTTAACTAAAGACTTATTCCAAGTACGATTTAGGCTATAGGTGGTACGAATTAGGCGACTAGGTGCCTTAATCGTACCGAAGGTACATTTGTGAAAATCGTTAAAATATCTATGTTGCTAAGTGGCTTTTAAATTTCTATGAATATTGATTAAAAGGTAACTAAATGAAGATTATGTTCATGCAAAACATTTTGTTTTATTTGAAATGCATTAAATACTACAACATTATTTCCTTAGGGGGTACGACTTGAGCAACCTTACCCTACACACTCGACTAATCCTAAGATATGTGACGACTAATCCTAAGATATGTGACGTATGCACATATATACAGAGCTTTTATATAGAAATAATAATGAAACCTCATTCTCATTTCATGTTTTTACACATTCGATAAAAATATTTTTTGAAAGACTTCAAAAATTTGTAATTTGAATTATTTTTAATAATTTATATTTTTTATTCATTCTATTTATATTTTGCACATTGTTTTCAATTCTATTGTACATTTTTCAAAGTGAAAATTGTTTTATATTATTATTTTTCTTTAATAATAAGTCGGTGGAGATATCAAATATTTCATTGTTAATTCACTCGTTAAATATCTCTATTCGCTAAAGATATTTTAAACCCTATATTTTATGTAACTGTTAACTAATATACGTGTTATTTTATAATTTTTAATAGCCTTTATTAGCCACTTCCTCAATTAGAAGGATCAAATGAAGCAGAATATTTATGGTCAAATATTAATACCAAAATCAATAAAAGAAGATATATTGTAGCTAAATAATACTATTGATCGTAGTTTGCTATCTTTAAAGAATATTATACATTCAATTGACTTCCGTACGATTCCATTGTATAAATACATAAAGTTACATGATACCGTAACAGTTTCATATTATTTTGCAATGCAACCAATTTACAATATCCTACTTACATTTCAGTCATATGAAATCTGTGTCCCAACAATGAAACCAGGCAAGCGATATGGAACCGTAATGCATTAAATTAAAGCACCAATTCCTCTAACTTAAATATGGATCAACTATAAAATCACCTGGTGCGTATTCGTAGGCTTCCAGCATTACGTATTTGAATACATACACCTAATAATACCCTCGGTTGTGTTCGCTAAATCCCCTAATTCGCAATGTGCCATTTGCGAGACAATTCTCGTGTGGAATTTTGAAGAAAATCTTCGGGAGGAATAGTCTGGATTACTCGTGAGGCATGCGAGATGTGTCGTGTAGCCGTGCGTGATTTAACCAGACCCAAGTGTGATTTGCTGTGCTTATACTGAATGAATTTACATCTTTCTGTCTTTGAGTCGCTCATTTCTATGTGAATAAATTTATTATTAGAACGTAATCTGTAATTGTCTGCCTAGTTGAATAATTAGATTATCCTTTGTTATATTATTTCCATTCATATTGTTTTCAATTTAAATTTATCGTTTGGTATAATCTCGTTGCTTAATCAGTGTATATCTACGAGTATGTAGACATCCCATCATTATAAGTAGTGCCACTCTCCTCAACAAGCTCAATTTTAGAGCTGTAACAATGTAAGTCTGATAGAAGAAAGCTGTGAATTTTTTTTCTGGTTCCACGTGCTTGGATGATGGTTAAGCTCAACGAGTTTAGGAATAATTATTACACGACGTACTTGTTAAACCATTAACTATTGTTAATAATATAATCTTAATATTCCATGTACCTTGCAACCTACTACGACAACTAATCAGTCAGTCGGTCAGATAAGCTTATTGAAATCCACTACAGAACACAGGCATCACCAAGTTCGCACCAGACTCTTCCACCCTCCACATCTTACATAGGTCGGTAGTCCATATGACGATTAAGTTCATCTTTGATTGTCATAATTCATACTATCTTGTAATAATATGGTATTGTCATAACGTCTATATTGTCATAATAGTGGAATATAAATTACATCATTGATGTAATTTATATCCAACTATTTCTAGTAACTTGACAAATGAATTTTTCAAATAATGATGTTTTACATATCCTAAAACATACTAAATTATCATATAGTATAACATTTATTATCATTAAATTTCGACCCGGCCCGACGCTAAATTTCTGTAATTGGTTCTCAGTCAGACATCAAAACGTGGCTGATGGTCAGAAAATTATATATTGTACGTTTAATTACTTGGTAAAATCTGCTTTATCTTATAGCTAAACATTTAATATTTAATAATAAATATGATATGTATAAGAAACACGCCACAATAAGAGATGTTGAATTATATTATACTAGCTTTTACCCGCGGCTTCGCTCGTATTGATTTTTTTAATAAATAATTATACTATGTTACTTTTAATACCTCCATGAATATGTGTATAAAGTTTCACGATGATCGGTTAAGTAGTTTTTGCGTGAAAGCGTAACAAACAAACTTAAATTCACATTTATAATATTAGTAAGGATAGGGATTGTAAGACTTACAGTATTTAAAACAACAAATAAATTTCTTAAAGTGTTGTCATATATGTTATCTTTAAACAATAATTTTCAAGTAAACGTAAAACAATGTCTAGAAACTTAGAAATTATTTCCCTCGGCGGTATTAAAGTGGTTCATTGAAAATTCTTTTCAATAATCTAATAACGGTGCAACTCTTATCCCTAGTGGCTTTCACTTTATTAAGCCATAATGCAATACAGACGCCATCGCAAACAACCCTCGTCAATAAAGGTCCAGCCCTGAGGCAGCCACCTAAACTATTCTATGCATTCGAGATTAATTCCATCATCGAATGTGTGTGCTATCGGAAATTGTCAATTAGGACTCTTAAAGTATTGGCAATAACAATATTTTAGACGTTATCATCAATATTTTTTTACAGCATAGATTTTCAATGGTAGCGGTACCGCTCCCTGGTAGTCGTGACATACTTACCATCTCTTTTGATGACAAATCATTTTGTCTAGCTGTATAAGACTTATTATTGTGGCGTAAATGAACATTAAAACAAAAAAGTACGCATTAAAACTAATTAATTCGGTTTAGGATGGTCGGTAACAAATCAATGCCAGTTGGTAAAAAATACGTATATATATATATACATATCATCATCATTACAGCCTATACAGTCCACTGCTGGACATAGGCCTCCACAAGTTTACGTAAAAATAGCGTGAACTCATGTGTTTTGCCCATAGTCACCACGTTGGCCAGGCGGGTTGGTGACCGCAGTACGGGCTTTGTCGCACCGAAGACGCTGCTGCCCGTCTTCGGCCTGTGTATTTCAAAGCCAGCAGTTGGATGGTTATCTGTTGTTATCCCTTATTCGCCTTGTCTTGTTATCCCTTAGTTGCCTCTTACGACACCCACGGGAAGAGAGGGGGTGGCTAAATTCTTTAGTGCCGTAGCCACACAGCACTAGCATTATTGTGGCTTAAATGAACATTAAAACAACAAAGTACGCATTAAAACTAATTAATTCGGTTTAGGATGGTCGGTAACAAATCAATGCCAGTTGGTAAAAAATACGTATATATATATATATTAAATTTGAATATAAAATTCAATTTTCAAAATTTAATATGTAACTTGACGTTTCAGGTAATCTAACAATACAATCAAGTTATGAATAAACTTATAGATGAGTATGAGCTTAACCACAGTCGTTTAAAATGTTCGATTCTTGAATGCATATTTTATTTATAATATTCTGATGAAAAGGTACGACTGGAGATGGCATGTTTAAATGTTCTTTCTCAGAAATCATATTTAAATAAAATCACTGGGAAGATCGAGAGGATAATCCACAAATAACTAGACAGACAATACAACGTGCACGTTTTCAAAGCTGTATTGGGTTCAAGAGCGAACAATAAAAACTGGGGTACCGATAAGAACCTGTCAACAGCACAAATTTCTATACGAATATCTCAAAACGCTATAGAAAAGCCACGATGTTGACTTACAAAAATTTTTCAAAGAATAGACGATGGCTACGTAAGCTTTTTGAAGAACTTGATATGAATGACGTTTTATTTACTCTCATGTCACCCGATTCCAATTACATTTTTATGTCTCCTAATTATTTTTTTCTGCTCATATATCAGCTGACCTATAGGGCTCTGGCCTTAATAACCACAGTCCTATAGGACCTGATTATAACGGTGTCTACAGTTTACCAGTTACAGTACTTAACTGGTAAACTACCTTTATTTTAGGTGAATTATTTTTTTAAAACTTATTCCTATACTTTCCTGCTATATTTTTTCGAAAAAGTTCTAATACATGTACATTACTGGCTATTACATGTATGTATTGAAGATAATACTGGACATATTTTAAAAATAAATCTAGTGTTATTATTACTTTTTTGCACAAATGTTATTCTAAAATTGTGTTCAACTATTGCCGTTGATTACTTTATGTTCATTTAATTAAAAGTAAAAATACAATTTCAACAAAATAAAAAGATAAATTGAAAAAAATATTTTAAATTAATATATACTGGCCCCTTACATTAAACACATTACATTAAAAATAATTAACTTATTGTTAATAAGGGATTTTTTAATTTTATCTGCAGTGATGGTACAAATATTCCAGTAGCGAATGTTAATAACTTAGGCAAGGACACCAAAAATAATTTATTAAAATAATCAAAGGTCGTGTAAATAATAATAGAGTAACTGAACATGTAATTACCGTTCTTGTAAATGAAATTTCGTATGCTAATTGACTAAATACAATTAAGGGAGCCGAGCTAAGATTGCGAGTACCTCATGTGCCACTCTTTGACACTAATTCAATGGAAGAGGCTTTATTCAAGCAAATTTATTAGAGAGACAGATACAGTGTCAAGGCTAAAATTTAAAATATTACTTTACTATTCTGCTTCTGTTACTACGTGTGTTACGACGACCGCTCTGATGTAATGCTGAGTATGCCGTGTCGGAAGCGCCTAAACACCGACGTTGGTGGTTTCGATTTCCGCTCGGAGTGGATATTTGTGTTTATATAAATATTTATTTCCGGTCTCGTTATTAGTCCTTGTGGGTCTCGCCACCGTATCTCGTTTAGCTGTCGGTCTCGGTTGTTATAATTTACACCCGATAGCGACGGTTACTCATTGTAGGAAATATATCCGCCAACCCTTAATTGAGCAGCGAGGTGGACACAACATCGGTGCTGACCTTACTCCCGACCCTTTCCAGGAACTCAGGCCTTAATAACCACAGGAACCCAGCACTGCTTGAAAGCAGTATTGTGTAGCTGTGATCTTCTGTAAAGTTGAGGTACTTTCCCTGCTCCCGTAGGTCCCTGCTCCTTCCCTGTAGATCTGCTCCAGATTATGAACAGGATGTTTCTTATTGTGCCCTATTTCAGGTAAACATATTTTCCGTATTATTTGTATGCTATAAACCCATACATTTTCAAACACATAAATTTCCAAGAATTTCTAAGCATTGTTTATACATATAAAGTTTTTGTTAAAGACACTTCTAGAATATGAAAATATAGTCAACGTTAATTAAATATCAAGTTAGGCCGGCGCAGGTGGCGAGGAGCTAGCGATAACGTGTGCCCGCTGTATTTCAGCTCGGTTTTGAGGTAAACCTTATTCATGTGACTAGGCCTTATTTTATTTTTGAGTGAATTTTATTGTGGATTAACCCCTTTTGTAGACTTACCAGAATTTTATAAATAAAACTTAATAATGTTGTTTACTATTGTGATTTTAAGGCTACAAAATTAAACTGCGTTTCTCTTTTGGTTGTAAATTTGATAGTTTTAATTCAATAGAGGTAACATATTTGATGTGACGTACTAAACTAAATTATACTTTAGTTTGAGTCGTGTCAAGCGTCATTTTATCTATTCACAAGTGACACTTCTTAATTACATTTAAGAATCATGACATCCTTCTAACGAAATGAATAAATGAATATACTAATTTAGAGCTTAAGAGCCTGATATACCAGTTGTGGATAACGCTATTTGACGGTTAACGATATAAATAGACTTTGAGAGCGACAGGTAGAATAGGCCAGTTGGACCCGTTTCTTCTCAATTAATGAACTATAACTTTATGATTATTATATACGAATAGAAGTATCTCGTTAATATATTTGAAAACACCTCTAAAAAAATAAAACAAACTTTAATAAGAAGACAAATAAAATAGCATCACAAACGTAACAAGACGACAAACTTTTACGCCGAATAGCATACTAGTTTGCAATAAACACCGTACAATCGGTTTTATAAGGGTTATACTATTATTATAAAATACGTTTTCAGCGAGATCTTTTATTACTTTCATAATGTTACTTGTGAAAATATTCTCTAGAAAGTTCTATAGGTGGAATATTTCGCGCATTTTGTTTTATGTTTGTTACCTCAGAACTTCTTAATAGGTGGACCGATTTCGATGATTCTTTTTAATCGAATGGGAAACTTAAATGAGACTATAATATGGTCTCATTTTCGATGTAATTGAAGTCTGTTTTTTACGTTTTTGCAAACACAATTATTACCTATCACACACTCAAACAAAAATAACTATACTTGATTACTTGTATGTTTCTGTTTATCTTTTAAGTGTATTTATTATATTAAACGATAATATTTAAGACAGCTGCTCTGTGGTTAAGGCAGTAAAGAATAGAAAAATATGTGATATAAAAGCAATGCGAAATTGACACATTTTTGCAACAAAATATTTCTCAGTTCTAATACAATTGATATTGTTACCAGGAACTAAAAGAAGCCTGATCGATTTATATGAAGTAAGGTCAACAAAAGGTCAGACGACATAACCCCACCCGACCAGCTCTAATCGTAAATAAATCTTATGAAAGTGGAGTTGTAAATTGAACACGTGACACGATTTTTGAGCTGTAATATAAAGTTATTTTGTAATTGAAAGTTATGTAGTCGGTCGGACGTACAAAGTTTTGTACCTTCATAACTTTGAAAAAACTATTTAAAAAAAAAGAAAAAAATAATAATAGAAGTCAATTCCAACGAAATGAACTGAGATGTTTATATTATTACCTTTGCACTTATTTTCGATGCGACATGTAAGAAATGTTACTGAATGAAAATCGGCGCCCAAGTCACGTGCCGAGCGTTTGCCAGCCTTGATGACTTCATGCCCGTGCCTTGATTACGTTACGTCTTTTTTTTAAGAAAACTTATAAACCCTTGACGAAAATGTCATTCATTGCGTATCTGAAACGTTTAACATTTTATTTGTTACGCACATAATAGGCAATGTATATCGATAAAAGTGAAACACTCTCACTGTATACATACGCGTGATACATCGTTGTCCCTGCTACTAATGACAATATTGCCTGAACTATTCTAAAAGTAGAAGATCTCGAACACTATATAAATATGGCGTGAACAAATATTTGATCGCCTTGCGGTCAATACAATTTTGGTAATAGTTGTTTAGTGTTCTGTAATTATATTTTGAGTTATTTATTTTTATTTTATTTTTTATTTCTTAAATATTTACAAGTCGTTATGTATTTTTTAAGCGTTCATTTTAAAAACTAATAAAGTATTTTGTAGCTTTATTGTAGCAGAAGGTATATATTATTTTATTAAGGATATGTAGGTATGTCATTTGTGTCGCAGGACCGATGGCCGTTGGAGCACGGGTCCAAGAGTGGAAACCGCGTCTTGGCAAACGCAGTGTGGGACGTCCTCCGGCCCGTTGGACCGACGAGGATTGCGGAAAACCGGAATATCTGGCGCGAACTTGGGGAGGCCTATGTCCAGCAGAGGACTGCAATAGGCTGAGCTGACTGACTGACTGTGTAGATATAATAAAACATTCTATAGAAGACGAGGCGCACAATTTTTCCGTTGCAATAGTATCTGCTTTACCCAGTTACTCATATGTGTAAATATATAAATAATAATGTTAAATTTTCTTAAAATTCGTTTTTATGACTTATTTATTTAGTATAAAAATTGGACAAAATATTGTTACCTAATACACACACAATTTTAGTGGCTGTTTTGTCTATAAACAGTTAAGAGTCGATATTACTATAATCAGTAATTTTTAAATAAAGTTCTATCATCATTAATTTTTGTATTTATTCAAAGATATGTTTTATTACTATTAGTACCATCTTGGAACACATTAACGATGTTGCTTTAGCCGCTTTGACACTCGAAGAGCTGGCAAAAAAGGTTGGTCTCTTGATCAACCATGACAAGACCGAGTACTTCCTCATGAAGCGATATAGGAATATTCGCGAAGCAAAACAAGACCTCCATGTTGGAAGTACCACATACAAGGGAGAGCCCAAATTCAAGTATCTTGGCTGCACTGTAACCGATACGAATACACGTGACGAAGAAATACAGATCCGTAGACAAAACACCTTGAGGTGCAGTGCAGCCGGTGCGTGCAGCACAAGGTCTTGGTGTCCAAGCTTCTTAGTAGGAAGACAAAGATCACAATTTACAAAACCATCATTCGTCCAATCCTAATGTACGGTTGTGAGGTTTGGACACTTACGCTCAGAGAGGAGAACAGGCTTCTGGTTACGGAAAGGAAAATTTACCGTACGATCCTAGGACCAACTAAAGGGCAAGATGGCAGCTGGCGAATAAAAACCAATGCTGAAATTGCAAACCTGGTGTCTGAGCCAAACATCATTCGAGTTACCAAATCCCATCGGTTGCGGTGGCTCGGTCATGTCGAACGCATGCGGGAGGATCGAGCAGTTAAGAGAGCGTATCTGGGTCGACCAACTGGACATAGACTGGTGGTTCGCCCCAGGTACCGCTGGAGGGATATGGTTCAAGCAGACTTGAGTGCGATCCAAGCCAATAATTGGCGGGAAATCGCGCAAGATTGTGCAAAGTGGAGAAATCTTATTTCGGAGACCAAGACTCACTTCGGGTCACTGAGCCAGTTAAGTTAGTTAGTTAGTACCATCTTGATTATACCACATCTCTTTCTCTCTCTTTTTCTTTCCAACGTTTCATATGAGCAAAGATCAACATTCAACAAAACACACAAAGAAAATCTCAACGTGTAAAACACATTCTAAACAGACTAAGGGTATAAAATTGTAATCAACTTTGTAAGCAGAGACTTTTCTTACTTATTTTTGTCATAAGTAAATATCTTCGTACAAAAATAATAAATTCAGTAAAAAAGCATGATGGAAGAGGATTAGTTCGGTGAAATGATGAATCTAATTTTCCCGCCGCAGCTGAGCTACAAAGGAAACTTGCAATTTAAAATTTTTCGATGTTTCCATTACGTTATAAGCATTCAGGAGATGAAAAAGTTGATTAATCCGTCGAACTCGGTGGTTCATTTTAAAAATCACGAGAGAAAAATATAAAATGATACAACGCTCCATTGAAGAAAAATAAGAAATTGACGGCTATTCGGATATATTTTTTTTTTTTCAATGTAAATACGTGAAAATATTATTCATTTAAAAGCAGTTTAAAGGGCTATTAATATTATACTTGTAAAGACTTTTAGATAACTTACATTAAAGGCAGCGGTAAGTACAAAACAATTCCTATTTCTCAAGTCAAGTATTTCTTAACATTTACGCCAATCCCTTGTTTTCCAATCATATAAATGCCCACGCGTCACTAATCCTGACAAATTCTATCTCCAATTCGAGTATTACTGTTTCTTTAACTTGATTTCAATTTCAATCTATTTTTTAATCTCTGATTCCTAAATAACTGTATTTTAATTTGTAAATGGTGTTGATTAAATAAAAGTTTTAAAGAACATTTATTCCGCTGACCACTTTACAAATTTGGTGCAGCCAGTAAGATACAATCTTAAATAAGATGCACAAGAAGGTGCAAGGCAAGATCGATGATCTGTTGCTGAAGGCTTTTAAAAAGCACCCTGAACCTGCGACGTTCCACTATATCCTGTTGTTAAGTCTTCCGACGTCGATTTTAATCAACATTTCATAGGATACACCTCCTACTCAATAAAATTAACAAAGTAAACCATAAAAGAGGCCGTTTGAAGCGCATTTCTAAACGATGTCCGAAAATTAGAGCGATTAACTTGATTAGACAAGTATTATTCAAAACCTCAAGCAATATGCTACAAGAAATATGGATCTAATTTTCGTGCAAATTATGCAGTTTCCACAAAAACAAAGGTGTCCTGGTTCCTGGTTCCTGACTGTCGGAAAAGGACTAATAATAATACCAATAACTTTTCTCATAAAACAATGAGTCTACGAACACACAATGCCTTACCAGCACCGCCTGCACGTGTTAATCATTAAGATTTTGATCTGTCCATCGAGGGAACAGCTCTTAAAATCTAGAAACCATTACTTCCAAATCATAATTTATTCCACTTTATCCAAAGTTATGCTATGTACGTATCCTCCTGAAAATTAACTCAATTGCTCTTACCAAAACGAAAATCATCCCTTTATTCTTCGATATCGGTACAGAATCTTTATTGTAAGAAGTCATTAAATAGTTACAGCAAAAAACTATTATATCTTTTTATATAAGACTTATCAATCATCATCATCATCATTACTTCAGACTGATATAGTCCACTGCTGGACATAGGCCTTCACAAGTTTGTGCCAAAAATGACGTGAACTCGTGTGTTTTGTCCATAGTCACCACACTGGGCAGGCGGGTTGGTGACCGCAGGGCTGGCTTTGTCGCACCGAAGACGCTGCTGCCCGTCTTCGGCCTGTGTATTTCAAAGCCAGCAGTTGGATTGTTATCCCGCCATCGGCAAGCTTTTTAAGTTCCAAGGTGGAAGTGGAACTGTGTTATTCCTTAGCTTCTTACGACATCCTAGGAAAGAGAAGGGGTGGCTATACTTTTACTGCCGTAACCACACGACTTATGAATATAAAGGTTAATTATAAGTATAGCAAAGTAAGCAATTACTCATCCGCTAGCCCGCATTGAAGCAGCGTGGTGTATTAAGCTCTGATCCTTTTCCTACATGAGGAAATAGGCCGATGCCCAGCATATTAAAGGCTGAAGCGAAACAATTACTTAGAGCTAATGATTATTGTGAATGGCCTACACAACAGGGTAATCTATTCTGTTTTATAGACCTCTTGTGTGATTTAATGTAATCTAAGATTTTTCTCTTAACATTCACCTCATAAAGTTCTAAAGCGGTACTTTTACAGAGTATTACGCCCAATTTTTCAGATTTTTCTAAAACAGATTTACGACCTTCCTCAGACATATTATTGCTATGAACGAAGAAGCTGGTGTAAATTTTTCAAAGAGGGCTGTAAAACATTTAACCCTGCGTGAATGATGTGAGTAATTGTTACCCGAAAGTTTATCGTCAATTTTTTTTACATTATGATCGTATAATCAGCGAGGTTACTTAAGATATATTATTAATAGTGACCATTCAACAGGTTCAGTAGATTAACACCATTGTTAAATAAAGTAATCGCTATTTTTATTTAAATAGCGATGCATCTAAAAGATCTTTAATTTTTTTTTTTTTTTTTTTTTTTTTTTGTTAAGATAAATTAACTCATTTTCAAATAAAAATTAAACAAAATTTCAATTTTTTGTTAAATCAACATAAAAATATTATCTTCTAAAAAATTTAACTATTACATAGCACTAAACTTACACCTAATAATTAGAACGATCTAGTCTAAAAGTGAACAGCACGCCTTTTTCGCGTTCCTCTTGAAATATATGTGTTTACGTTCTGGCCTGGTCTGTTCCGAAGGTTATCTATAAGATTTAAAACTAAATTACTAATAAAGCCTCGGTATTTTAGGCGCTGTCGCCGCAATATGAAACTCGACGCTGGACCTCACCTCTCTCACTCATACCTCCAGGCCACCTTAGCAAAGACAAAACCCTCACGGACCCAGTGAAATTAAATATTCAGCGTTTAAAAACTTCTCAGGTATGATATACCCGACCTCACTCACGCCGAGTTAATGAAGGTTTTAAATTTTTTTGTAATAAAATCCTTCACCTGGCTGAATAATGATAGCTATTTTTCTTTCCAAATATCAAGTCTAATCTAATTTAAAATTAAGAACAAGAATTTATTTTCTTATACTCAGTCTTTACCAAGTCATGGAACATTTACATGTACTCGTAGTTAAAGAAAATACAGTAGAGTACCTACCTATAAGTGAAATATAATGGGTATCGATATAATGATCATTAACAGCGTAAGTGATACTCAAGATGTCAACTAATGAGAGTCCACCACTTAATACATAATCCATTATTAAAAGCACAATTAGCTTCGACTATAAGGATACTATATACTTGCCGTCAGATACATAAAATTCATCATATAAAATTTAAATTGGGTTTCAATTTAAAAAATTCTCCACTTGTTACATAAGAATCAAAGACCACAACTAGAATATGAATTTAGTGTTGGGGATCCTGAAACACACACAGCATGAGCAGAAATGCCCGCACCACGAAAAGCATCCACGCATCCTATACAAATATATGTCATGTACGGTGATCAAAACCACAAATATTAGCTCACAGGTCAGTGGCTCTGACCACTTGCAAACGCGTCATCAGTTTTAAATATATTGTTTTCATAAGTTTGCACCAATGTTACTACTCAAAAATACTTACAAATGTGAACAATGTGTTGAACATATTAATATGTCTAAATAAATAAATCCTTTGAATTTGAAAAACGAACAAATTACAAAACTTTCAATTCACTTTTCACTCCTTTCAAAAGAGTTATTTTTTTTTAAAGCCGATTAATAAAGTTAATACACAGTAAAACCTTTTTCGTTTTTGATCTCTCGATTGTTGCATCGAGAATGCATTTACTATTAAGTGGTAATATCGATTTCCGAGATACGATTGTTCGAGTTTCTCACTGAAGCTAATCGACTCGAAACCATTGTTACCGGCTCATTCGCTTTAACAGTTGAAAGGTTTAAACTTAACGGCTCAATCGATAAGAACACATTTAAAAACGAAAGCCATTGTTGAAGTCGGTTTTTAGTACGTTTGCTTTATTTAGTCGAAAATAAATCGTGTTACTGTTAGACTGTCGGTTTTTGTTACTTTCGCTGTGTTTTGTATTTTATCTCGTTTAATTTCTTACATAACTCTTATTACATATATATATATATATATATATATATATATATATATACATCTGTGTGTGTGTAATTATCTTATAACATACATACGCAGTCGTCTAGTCCTACGGTAAGCTCTTAATGATTGTGTTATAAGTAACAGTCAGCTCATATAGCAATATATTTTTAATAAATATATAGTATATTTATCCCCAGCCTCAGTCGAGAATCGAACCCATAACCCCTTGAGCAGAAAGAGGTGCCACTACAAACTGCACCAACATGCAAGTCAATTACATCATTGTGTTAAACTATTTAGGGCTCCCAAAGGGTAAAAACGGGACCCCATTACTAAGACTTTGCTGTCTATCCGTCCGTCCGTGCGTCTGTCCGTCTGTCTGTCACTAGTCTGTATCTCAAGAACCTCGATAGCTAGACAGTTGAAATTTTCACAAATTATGTATTTGTAAATTATATAGTGATATAGTACATAGTTTTGGTTTGTAAATGAACACTTGAACAAAATACTCAGTCAAAATAAAACCTTTAAACCGTGTATAGGGCTACTACACATTTACAATGTAAACGTATTTTATTTAACATTTTCGTATTTGAGGAGCTCAGTTCACCTTAAGTGGTGCGTAGTACAAATAACACAACAGACAATGGAAACCTGTTCAATTCCTCGTACTTCATACTCGTATACCGTCTTCTAAAGAGCGTCTGCTTTTCCTTTTATTAAACAAAGCCGTATCGAGAATCCATCGAGCTCCGAAAACCATTTAATTCTTTTGAAATAGAAGAAAAAAATCTCTAAAAAGTTCCGAAGTAGAAACTTAATCCGTGTATTGATTCTGAGTACTTTTCTCCAGCTTTATATATTTTTATCGCTTTGATTAGATTAGGTTGAAAACACTTCCAAGAACCGTTCTTAAAAAGGCAATGCGGATTCCTGATACGGTTAAGAGTCCATCTAGTGTATAATAATATACGGACGTATATGTTGTTCCGTGTCTAAAACACCGACGGTTTATGGGTTCGATTCCCTCGGGATGGATATTTGTATTTGTACAAATATTGCTTTCCGGTTTGACCGTCTGTCCTTGTGGGTTTCCTCACCGTACCTCGGAGAGCACGTTAAGCCGTCGGTCCCAGTTGCTATCATAAATACCTGATAGCAATCGTTAATCATAGTAGGGGACATATCCGCCCACCCGCAGTGGAATAGCGTGGTGGAATAAGCTCCGATCCTTCTCCTACATGACCCTCTCCTTCTCCAAAGAAGACCTACACCCAATAGTGGGATGTTACGAATGCGTGTTTGTTGCATGTGTGATTTTGAAACCAAAGCCCTCCTTGAAAGCAAATCCTTAAGCCTTACAATCTTACCAATCCGCCTGCCCAGCGTGGTGACTATGGGCAAAGCACGTGAGTTCACGTTCATTTTTGGTGTAAACTTGTGGAGGCCTATGTCCAACAGTGGACTGTAATAGGCTGTAATGATTACAATCTTAAGTGAATTTGGTACGTGATTCTCCCTGGTTATCTTTCAAATGCAGAAACACTATTGAATTGTGCTCTGTATTAGGTCCTATGCACAACCTTATTGGAACCCACGACCATCCAGTCAATATTTTCATATTCTAACCATTGTTCTATATCTACAACTCTTTCGGCTCGACGATATATTGATTCAATTTAAATCGGCTTTTCAATTTTACCTACGAAACTTTATCTAAACTATACGAGAGAAACACGATATCTCTTCAACTTCGTAGATCGAACTACCAAAGCCGAATTATCTTACAAACACGACGTTCAAATGTTTAATCATGAATCAGGGTTATAGTGTTTGTGTAGTCTGTTTGAGCTAGATTTAATACTCTACGATTTTTTTGTATACGTTTAATAAAATCAAATAAAATCCATTTCATTAATTATTATAAATGATAAAAATTATTAAGTAAATGGATTTTATGATTAAATTGCTATTAGACAGATTTTGCTTACGGTTTGGGGTTTCTCTCAAAGATAGTATTAAA
Source organism: Melitaea cinxia (assembly GCF_905220565.1). NCBI lineage: Eukaryota > Metazoa > Arthropoda > Insecta > Lepidoptera > Nymphalidae > Melitaea > Melitaea cinxia. Next base: position 2,636,713 of record NC_059397.1, on the reverse strand, counting down.
AATGAGACTATCCGCGAGAGAACGAAAGTAACCGACATAGCGCACAGAATTAGCAAGTTGAAGTGGCAGTGGGCTGGTCATCTGTGTCGCAGGACCGATAGCCGTTGGAGTAGACGGGTCCTGGTGTGGAGACCGTGTCTTGGCAAACGCAGTGTGGGACGTGCTCCGGCTCGTTGGACCGACGATCTACGTAAGATTGCCGGTGTAGGCTAGATGAGGATTACGGAAAACTGGGATGTCTGGCGCGAACTTGGGAAGGCCTATGTCCAACAATGGACTGCCATAAGCTGAAGTGATGTGCTTACGGTTTTAATATTCAGAAAATAAATATTTAGAAGCAATCTTTACCTATCTATTTAATGGATAAAAATTATTTTTGAAGTATAACTTCTTTAGAATCGTTTGATTTGAAACTTGATAAAACGAAAGACGCATCACGATAAACAAACAAATACAAGTGTACGTTAGAGAATGAGAAAGAAGCAGTAATTTATATTCTCGGTGGAAAAAAAATCTCTCTTAGACTACTTCTCTGAAGCTTTAGTTTGTGTAAATTGCTTACACATTTTTATATATACTTTAGTATATTAAAAAATAAATCACGAATGGAATAGCTGAAAAATTTCTGATTGTTACCATTAACAAGGTATAACCTGAACGAAGCATTCGTTGCTGGTGGTAACTAGATTATTTATCACATCAGCCTATCGCAGTTCACTATTGGATATAGGCCTCTACAAGTTCGCGCAAAAAATGGTGTGAACTCATGTGTTTTGCCCATAGTCACCACGCTGGGCAGGCGGGTTGGTGACCGCAGGGCTGGCTTTGTCGCACCGAAGACGGTGCTGCCCTTCTTCGGCCTGTGTATTTTAAAGAAACTAAAAAAAAAAGAACTAAATTATTCATAAGCCCGCAAAAGAACAAGCTAGTATATTAAGCACTTACTCTTTTCCCATATGAAGAAAATGGCTCCACAGTGTGAGTTACAGATTAAATCAATCATCAATCATATGCAACAATTTTGACTCCTCCCGTTTTATAGTTATATCAACAATAGTTTATTACACCATGTTTCAGTCAAATTCACGGCATTGAAATCACTATCCGTGTTGCATGAATAGTCTCTGATTGTGACTTACAATTTGCAAGAAATTCGGTCGTTTCTCGTCGTCGGCGACGCCGGCTTAGCTAAACGAGGGTTAAGGAGGTTTCACAATATACTGTCTCAGCGCTTATTTGAATTTAAATGCAGCAACAGATTATTGCTATTTAGCATTTAGGTAAAGACGTTTAGATCCTTATTAATATTTAATATTGGAACATATTTTAACAAAATTTTGTTAGTACCAAAGAAGTTAATGAATTTCATCACTTCGATTTGCGCCAATTGAATTTTAGATATTTTTTTATCTCTGATCTGATGTCTTTATATCGCATTTCTACTAATAGTAAAAGCTTAGTCAAACTTCACTCGTAAATCTTTTAAAATTGCGTAGTAAATGTCAGTTTATATTATGGTAAGCCTGATTGTTGGCGTGACGTTATAGGCCGTGGCGACACATCGCCACGCTATATAGTGGAATATATGTACTCTTCTATACAATATAATAATTGAGTTGTCACAATTTACAAGAATTTTTTAAATGAACATTTTTCGTATATAAATAAAATAAATGATTTCACATCTGCCAGCCGTCACGTGACTTACGTTCTTTTTGTATTTAAAAGTTTCTCTGTACATCTATACAAATAAATAAATTGGAGTATCTGTTTGTAATAATAAAATAACCGCTTTTTACTAAATGCATGTGGATGTGTACACGGTACATGTACCACAATAACATTTTTTACAATTTTTGTCTGTTTGTCTGTCTGTTTGTTCCGGCTAATCTCTGAAGCGTCTGGATCGATTTTGACGGGAATTTCACTGGCAGATAGCTGATGTAATAAGGAGTAACTTAAGCTACTTTTATTTTAAAAATTTATTTATTTTATAAATCTGCGAAATTAAGAATAACTATTTTGTTAAATTCCACGCGGACGAAGTCGCGGGCACGGCTAGTCTACAATATATTGAGTTGGCACATTATTACTTTAGTCTCCTTCCTTGTAGGTGATTGCTACATAAATTTAAACAAAATTTATTTCAATTAAAATGAAATGACAAATACGAAGTATACTTTATTATACTTTACACTTTATCTTCTTAACCTCGATATGGTTAAAACAAACGTAACTTAAGTTAAATAATAAAACCCTAATCAAAAATGTACATTTTATGACACAACATAATCCTTAAAACAAGTTTCCTTATAAATATTCCGGGACACTATGAACACTGCCTCGTTTTGATGGAGTCACGTACACAAACCGACGCGGTTTTAAAAATTTTCACCCGAGGAAGATACTGCATCGTACCGTTAAAAATTCAATGTTTTAAGAGATCTACGAGAGAAAATATGGCCTTTATAGCGATGGACATAAAGACGATAAGTCAGAACATAAGCCATATTAAAACAGTAAAAAGTATAAACATTCAGCGTCATGTACTTCCACAAGTCTTTTGAAACAAAGACTTAACTACCTACCGCCAATATATCATTCCAATTTAAACCTTATTTCTTGAATCATAAGTGTCACGAAAACATGTGATTTACTGGTATAATACCAACAAATTAAAAGTGTAACAGTTTTAAGCAAGAGTTTTGTGAATATAACGCAATTTTAGGGTTTGGGAATATATAATTGTGAAAAGTAAAAACGCAGTATAAAATGACGTTATTTTAAGAAATGGTTTTGCTCGTAGCTGATCTCTATTTATTATTTGTTCGATTAGCAAAGAGTGTAGTATCTAAAAACCTTTTAAATATAATTTTTAAAAATTTGTCTCACATATATACCTCATATTAAAGTAAAATGGTACTGTGTGGCTATGGTACTAAAGAATATGGCCACCCCCTCTCTTCCCGTGGGTGTCGTAAGAGGCGACTGAGGGATAACACGGTTCCGCTACCACCTTGGAACTTAAAAAGCCGACCGGTGGCGGGATAACCATACAACTGCCGGCTTTGAAATACACAGGTCGAAGACGGGCAGCAGCATCTTCGGTGCGACAAAGCCAGCCCTGCGGTCACCAACCCGCCTGCCCAGCGTGGTGACTATGGGCAAAACACATGAGTTCACGTTATTTATGGCGTAAACTTGTGGAGGCCTATGTCCAGCAGTGGACTGTATAGGCTGTAATGATGAATATATAATGTAGCTAAGTTGATTGTTTAAACAGAACAAAACACGAAAAATGATAACTAAAAACATTAATATTGAATTATATCTCTAGGGAAATAATAACTAATAAAATTGTCAAAATTTTATTATATTTAAGTATATTCTTTTTCTACCAGAACGTACATCCAATCATCACACACTTCAAATTAATTTAAAATCCCATTCAATACATCTATTTTCACTTCAAAACAAGAAGAAAAGTAGAATAAAATTTTTAAAATCATAAATGTCCGTACAAACATTCCATGCACAGCATTGTATTAACTCCCAATATCCAAAATAGCTTAAATCGTAGTTTAATAGAAACAATGCTCTGTTCAATAGAATTCCGATCTCATAGGAAGCGCTAAATGTATTCAAATCGAGTTAGATATGGAAGAATATTTGCGCATGTTTGAAGGTAAAGTCGTAGGTTAGCGGTGCGACAAAATACAACGTGATGTGAACTGGTCATCATTGATCACCATTAACATACATAATGTTATTATTTGTCGACATGAATTATGTTTTTACTGTTTTCTGTACTCAATTTCAAGATGCAAAAATACTGTTCTCGTTATGGATTTCAACGACTCTGGCAATATTTGTGTTATTCTGTGTGAGTCATTAATGTAGCCGGCGAGATAGACAAAATAGCGCAATAGCCAGTGGTATTAAAAAGTTGAAGCCCTCATTTTCCATTCGAAATCCCGAAAAATATTTCAGTTGTAAAAACAAAGAATTTTATTACTTTCGTACTCGGTTTTAAGAGCTTATGAAGGATCATAAAATAATGACGGACAAGAACAGTAAAAGAAGATTCGGAGTTTCTTGTTATCATAAAAATGTTTCTACGAAATTACCACAGAAAATATGATATGTTTATTAGTAACAAAAATGTTTCAACAATGATGCTTCTGTTTATAATATACTTTGTTCAGTACTAATACAGGAGTAATAAATAGTTCAAATCTATGCCAGTAGTATGAGACTGTTTAGACTCATTCATGTCAGCCTATCGCAGTCCACTGCTGGACATAGACCTCCACGTTTTGCCCATAGTCACCACGCTTGCCAAGCGGGTTGGTGACCGTAAGACTGGCTTTGTCGCACCAAAGACGCTGGTGCCTGTCTTCGGCCTGTGTATTTCAAAGACAGCATTTGGTTATCCCACCATCAGTCGGTTTTTTAAGTCCCAAGGTGGTAGTGGAACTGTATTATCCCTTAGTCGCCTCTTACGACACCCACGAGAAAAGAAGGGGTGGCTTTATTCTTACTTTCGCAAACACAGCAATTCCATATTAGCCTAAAACATCCTAATACCGGTAAGTATAAAGCGCAAACATATATTTTATCGTACATCAAAATACATGACATGCATTTTATCTTAAAGTATCACATGCTTCTTATAATATATAAATATAAATAAATATCTTATAACATACACACACGGTCGTCTGCTCCTATTGTAATAGTAAAGTGTAAGCAACTTAATGCTTGTGTTATAGGTAACATCTGACTGTTAGAACTATTTTTTTATATACATACAAATAAAACACACATATATATATATATATATATATATATATATATATGTGTGTGTGTGTGTGTGTGTGTGTGTGTGTGTGTGTGTAAATAAAGTGCGTGACACTTTATTTAAGTAGTTATAATTTGTAATTGTTCTTTTGATGTATATTTGGTCTGTGAATAGGTTGCTATGGAGCTGTTTTTTCATATTAAATGATTGTGAGAATGATATAGTAATTGTAAATATTTAAATAATAGTGATTATTAAGAACTGTTGAAACAATAGCATTAAATGTTGTTTTATAATGTCTTAATTTATAATTATTTTTTGTATATTGTGGTATATATATATGTATATATATATACAAATATTACACCCAGACATAGGCGGGAATCGAACCCGCAACCCGCGGAACATAAAGCAGGGCAACTACAAACTGCGCGAACGGGCTAGTCAAATGTCGGGCTTATTAAATAGCGATATCCCAAAAAACCTAAACTAAATATATTTTAAAACCACAACATTAATAGTTGCTTATTTACCATTTACGTAAAAGTAGGCAATAACCTGTACCACAATAGATCTCTACTATGAAGTAAACCAAAACTAGGAAGATGATAAGCTGGTAGAGAAAGAATGTTAAACATTTTAAAAAGCCTTGTTTGCTAAATTTTATGGTACGATCAGGATTTGTTTTCTAGTCCTTATTAATATTTATCTAAAATAGAACATAATTTATTTTAAACATAATATTTCCCTACCCCACATATCAGGTTCTATTCAACATCCACCAGCTCATTTAATTCCTTTCTAAAGCAGGCAAATAACGTCGCGATTATAATTGAGCGTCTGTCATTAAAAACTTTGTTTCATCCCTTAATTACTCCAAAACAGAGGCCGGTATCAGATGTCAGTGAAAAATTGCTTCTCTTTGACGTTGTATTAATGATCCCTTGAGATTTATTGATTTTTTTTTATAACTACTGATCGAAGAAAGGTTATATTTTTGAAGTATCGGAAAATTTTACAGATACTTTTTGATTTTTAAAATAAATATATAATATGCGTCGAGGTCTATATATTATATTAAGATCGATATTACTATTAGAAAATTGCTGAGGAAGTTCCGTTGATGCCTATGATCTCAATACCTATTCTTATACTCAACACATGTTTGTATATATCTTTTTACATATAAACACGTGCCTTTTACATATCTTTTTTTATATATTTAACAAGGTCAGCAAACGGTGTACGGCTCAGATGGTAAGTGATTACCGTAGCTTATAGACGCCTGCAACACCAGAAACATCGCAAGCACGTTGCCGACCCTATCCCCAATTCCCCCAGAAACTCTGGTCACCTTATTCATCAACAGGATCACAATACTGCTTGAAAACAGTATTATTTAGCTGTGGTCTTCTGTAAGGTAGAGGTACTAGCCCCAGTGCCCTACCTGAGTTAATATCGTCATTCGCTTCTGCTCTTGACGTTTCTCCTTATAGGTCTTTCTGTGCTGTGGAAAGCAAGTAAAGCTGTCGCTTGTTATCATAATTATCCGAGTACAACTTTACTATTAGTAGAAAATGGTGCTAAGACGTGACAAATTAAGCTTTACGAATTTCCCTAAACGGATAACGCTTCTTCTTTCCTCAAATATGAAACAGTTACAGGTATCTGAAGTCAATTTCAGTCCAGTTTTAATGACTATCTCTAGCGTATTAACCAACTTTAACAGTACGTCAACTCATTAGCTTGTCGTCTTAAAATAATTTCTGCTGCTGCTGCTTCAGCCTGTAATATCCCACTGCTGGGCATAGGCCTCTTTCCCCATGTAAGAGAATGATCAGAGCTTAATCCACCACGCTGCTCCAATGTGAGTTGGCGGATATATTCCCTACTATGAGTAACGATCGCTATCAGGTGTACATGATTACAAACGGGACCGACGGCTTAACATGCTCTCCGAGGCACGGTGGGGAGACTCACAAGGACTGCACAAACACCCAGGCCACGCCAAACACCCAAATAATTTCTATATTTATAAAACTACTTTTTAAACGGTTCGTTCGGAAAACGAATCGTTATTGAGTTTTAAAACCGGACTTTTTTATATTAGTTGTTATTATGTTGTTTGTTATTTATGTTGTTTGCTGTATTAATATGATGAGTAAAACAAGTATAATTCAATATTTATTTTCATATAACTCTATTATTGTCCTCATCGCATTCATAATTACATTTTCTTTAATTTGATTATTTCACATTAATGTTTCCGATAACTTCATCATTAAATTTTGTAACAATCTATTTAAATTATTTTATCTGCAAGCTGTCATCAATAACATGTGTCGGTACATAAACTCTTACATACTCATACATACATTTGTAAATAAACCGATTTTAACCGGTCGTAATCGGATCAGCTAGCGCTTTTATTTAATATTCGATGGCTATGTTTAACATGATCATCCGACTCTATAGCGTGTTAACAGAAATCTTTATTTTTAATTTTGATGTTTTTCATTTACCTTTACAACACTAACATGTCTCACTGTTGTGGTTAATTAGTCAGCTTCAATTATGATACATATATCATCAGATAAGCCGAACGCTTGTTTAGCGACCTAGTTACATAAAAAAGTAGTACGTGTGTGTACCTTATAGCGCAATAAACATTTTCATTTCATTTCACTTTATTTTTTGTTAATTTCATAAATAAATTCCAACTAAACCAGCATGAAATCCAAAATTCATATTATTTCCTGTAAACCAAAAGGCTTATCATTATCTGAGTTTCTTAGCGCTACGCGCATGCATCCTAAAATTTGTGACTAATCCGTATATTTCACTATGTACATATAATAAAGTGAAACAGTCTGTTCATTTGTTTGTTTTTATTTCAAAGCACATAAAATATTACGCTAGTGTAGTATTTATCATTGGGTATAGACATAGCATCAAATTTCCTGCTCTAAATTTGGAGCAACCCAACCAGGGAAGTACCTTTAATTTTAAATAGGACCACCGCAAAGTACACACTCACACATACACACACACACACACACGCACGCACGCACGCACACACGCACACACGCATAAACACACACGCACACACACACTCATAAATATCTTGTACTTACACACAACACACGTCTTTAAATTCCACACCAAGCATTCCTTTTTTATTATCATTTTTTTATCATAGTTATTTTATTATTGTTTGATCTTTTTTTCCTGGTGATCGTTGTGTTTGTGTTTATATTTTGTCACTACTTATATTTTGGTCATCTTTGTGATACGACGCTGTGTGAGGTGCGTTAATGACTGCGACACAGCTTTATACTAATGTTGTTATTATCTTTACAAATTGTTTTTCCTATGTACCAAATATTTGAAATAAATAAATATTATTATTATTATGATTATTATTATTAAAGTACTGGTTGCAAGTACTGTTGTGTTCCTATACTGAGTAAGGTTCAGAGCTCCTAGGGAGGGCGGGAGTTGCGTCGGCAACGCGGTTCCGATACGTCTGGTGTTGAGGCGTCTATAGACTACGATAACCGCTTCCAGTCAGCTGGGCCGTACCCTAGCTTACTACCCTTGAACCATGAAAAAAATATACCTAGAGAACTGATGTCAAAAATGTCAAAACGATAATTACTCGAGGAAAACTGAGCGAGAAACCTAGTTATTGTACAAGCGAAACGTTATGTAAAGCCTCATTCAGATCCAGTCATTACACGTATTTTTTTTTTAAATCAGCTAAAATCTACATCACATTAAAACGCGAACGAACCATAACTCAAAAGTAGTTCAAGATAAGCGTGAACTCAACATTTTCATAAACGAACAGAACTTTTCTCATTTCAACTTATTCTTTTTTATCGTCGATCTTGACTTTTAACACTTGATGATCTAACGTTTAGGACTCTGTCACACACGCGACAAATTTATTTATTTATTAATGCATAAAAAACTTAAAACTAACATTACACTGAACCCAATGCGTTAGTTAAGTTGATCACAAATTCTACCTCTATCTACAGATTTTTGTATACAAATAACATTAAATTTAACAAATAATTTAAACAATTCAATAAAATCAATAAAAAGAAATTATTATTATCTTTCACCACAAAGCTGTAGCTATTTATACCCTGATTTCTTTTTTATATTCAGAAGAGACGACATCTCGTGTCAAATAATTAACAAAAATATTTTTAAATAATCTTACGCGATAAGAGCTATAGCTAACTATCTATAGATTTATATTTCAATCTCTCTATCAACACTGTTATCTTAATTCTTACGTAGAATTCTAATTCATAATCAATATCCAAAATTAACAAAAGCACCATTGAATAGTAATTTTACGAATTAAATTTTGTTTTGATAGATTAACCATAGTTTAAATGTAGCTGTCACTGATTCAAAAATGTGACTTCCAAAATTAATTCTATAAAGTTCTAGTTTTAAAAAGAGCGCTTTTATAATTTAAACAGATAAAACAAAACTGTACTTGCACAGGAAAAAAAATACTCAGACTTCATTTATATTTTTTAAACAGTATGAATAAATGTAAAACTTTTTCAGATTACGACGAAAATTGTTACCTAAATTTCAAAAAATCGTTTTTGTACTGTTCGCATTTTGACGAAAGTACGTTTCAATATTATTAGTTTCAAATATTGTGGAAATATAACTAATACCACCAATCAAATCAAATTAAAAGTTTATCATTGAATATTATTTATATTCTTTGATGAATGTTTAACTAGCTTTTCGCCGCGGCTTCGCTCGCATCGATTTTTTTTTAATAAAAAGTATCCTATGTTACTTTTAATACCTCCAAGAATATATTGTGTAAAAAGTTTCATAATGATCGGTATAGTAGTTTTCGTGTGAAAGCGTAACAAACAAACTTACATTCACATTTAAAATATTATTAGGGATGTGAAGCTACTACTACTCTGAAGTGTATCTTCTATTGAGAAGAAACGACAAGGAATTAAACTATTCCTTTTTCGAAAAACGTAGGTACAATACACGACCATTATAAACTCATTCGTATGTCTTGCATGACAGCGCTAATATACACATACTAGCTGTGCCCGCGGCTTCGCCCGCGTTGAAGTTAGTGTGTCACAAAGTTTTCCCGGCAAACTGCCAGTGAAACTCTCATCAAAATCGGCTTAGCAGTTCCGTAGACCTTCCTCTTGCCAATGGTGGAACCCTCTCTCCAATGGTGAAACCGCATGAAAATCCGTTCAGTAGATTTTGAGCGAATCGATCACATACACTTTTAGGGACTTTGTTTTATAATACACTAACTGTTGGCCGCGACTACGTCCGCGGGGTTATGAAGATATGCATTACTATTAAGATGTTTAACGCAAATTATTTTTTTATTTCAGTCACTTGAAATGCTTATCAAACTGAGTAACTTTTTAAAAGGCACAATTTAGTATAATTTAATAGTTATTTTTATAAAACCTCTCTATACACCACATTTTTGGTTTTATTTTCAGGCTGTATATGTTTCATACAAACTATCAACCCCAATTAAACCCCCTTAGCGGTGGAAAATCGTAAAAACCGTTCTTAGCGGACGTTTGCTAACTATAATCTACCTCCCTGCCAAATTTTATCTTTTTCCAACCTAGATGGATAGACCATCCAGCGGTTTTTGAGTTCTCGTGATGAGTGAGTCAGTGACCTTTCTCTTTTATATATATATAGATTACGATGCATTATTTTGACACCTTCTCACCATCTATAGAGCATACATTTTAAATTTCAAGTCTCGTACTTCAAAAACATAGGACTTTCATACAAACTTGCAACCCCCGTTTCACCCCTTTAGGGGTCGAGTTTCGTAAAATCCGTTCTTAGCGGATGTCTACGTCCTATAAGGAGCCTCCCGGCCAAATTTCAAGTTTGTAGGTGTTATAGTTTCGGAGATTTCGTGATGAGTGAGTCAACCTACCATCCCTCGATTCAACACCAAAAGGGAGTTGATTTCTAAAAATATATTATTTGAACACCTTCTCATCATCTATAGAGCATACATTTTAAATTTCAAGTCTCTTACTTCAAAAACATAGGACTTTTATACAAACTTGCAACCCCCGTTTCACCCCCTTAGGGGTCGAGTTTCGTAAAACCCGTTCTTAGCGGATGTCTACGTCCTATAAGGAGCCTCCCTGCCAAATTTCAAGTTTCTAGGTGTTATAGTTTCGGAGATTTCGTGATGAGTGAGTCAACCTACCATCCCTCGATTCAACCCCAAAAGGGAGTTGATTTCTAAAAATATATTATTTGGACACCTTCTCATCATCTATAGAGCATACATTTTAAATTTCAAGTCTCTTACTTCAAAAACATAGGACTTTTATACAAACTTGCAACCCCCGTTTCACCCCCTTAGGGGTCGAGTTTCGTAAAACCCGTTCTTAGCGGATGTCTACGTCCTATAAGGAGCCTCCCTGCCAAATTTCAAGTTTCTAGGTGTTATAGTTTCGGAGATTTCGTGATGAGTGAGTGACCTTTCGCTTTTATATATATTATAGATAAAAATATGGTCACGCATGTTAATGCACAGAAGAACGCGAAGTTGTAACGATCATTTAATGGTAGGACTAGCCGTTCAGTTGGATGGTTATTTTACGTAACTTATTGCGCCATGTATACAGACTTTATAAGATACTGGCTTCAAATCTAAGCTTATTTGAATAATGGCTATATTCGACAAAAGATCAAATAATTTTAACAAGTTATCGAGATGATTATACAATTTAAGAGTTATTTAAGAATTGTTAATTTTTAGTTTCTGATAACCTAGATGTAGAAAATATAATTATATGAATAACTTATACCTTAGACGCGCGTTCCTACGGTAAGCTTCTTAAAGCTTGTTATAGGTAACGGGCGACTGTTATAGCAAAATATTTTTTGTTATAAATAAATATACAAAAACCCTAATTCCCTAATCCCTAATAATATTATAAATGTGAATGTAAGCTTGTTTTATACACTTTCACGCAAAAACTACTTAACCGATAATCTTTTTATTTAAAAAAAATTCAATGCAGGTGAAGCCGTGGGTAAAAGCTCGTAATACACGTATGAACAAACAAACAAACTTTACACGCCAGACTTAGGCGGGAATCGATTCCACAACCCTGGGAGCAGAAACCAGGGCTGATTAACATTGCCGAACTAAATCTGTCAATAACCTGTACACGAATTCAGTTCATGCGCTTTTTAAGTATCAACACATTACAATGACGTCTGAAGGAACTCAAACAAAAGTAACGTACAAAAAGACCTGCGGTGTTTCTCCACGACCTGATTAATATATTAGGTCAAGAAATAGTAGGTACTGAAAAAGCCACTTTAGATGAAAAATGGATCAGCGATACAACAGGTCGTATACACTTGAACTAGTATATAATTAGCCGTGCTTGATAAAATTGGACGTGTACCATAAAAAATAATAATTGTATTTCTTTTCAAACGAAAACATTTACTTCAATTTCCATATACAATTAATTAAATAAAAACATCGTCAACGTAGGTAGTGTTGACATAATCGAATTCAAATACGCATTATCATTATTACAAAGTATAAAACAAAGTCGCTTCCCGCTGTCTGTATGCTTAGATCTTTAAAACTACGCAACAGATTTTGGTGCAGTTTTCTTAACTGAATAGAGTGATTCCAGAGAAAAATTTATTTGTATAATATATGCATAATATTGTAGAGGAACACAGATAGTTTTAGAGATTTCTAATGTAATGTCGTAAATAAACATATTTTTTGCGCTTACAGTGCAAATATTTATTTTATAATTAGTATCAGCATTGTACCTGTGCGAAGCCGGGGCGCTTCTCTAGTTATTGATAATTCAATAATTACTAATAACCGCTTACAACGCGACAGTTAAAACTTAGAAGATAATACACATAAAAAATATAATCGAATTTAGAACCTACTCTTTTTTTAAGTCATGTAAAATGCGCGCGAGGCCTAGTATACCATCTTTTTTATTATTTCAACACTACTGTTAGCAGTGGTGTAATTTTATACAGCCTAAAGCCTTTTTCGATTAATGAACTAGCCAACACTACAAGGATTTTTCAATTCCAACCAATATTCTAGTAATCATCGTGTTTAAATAACAAACTTCAGCATTATAATGTTAGTATAGATATAAATTTTCATTAATAGTTTTTGAAGTTAATTAAAAAGCTACGAATACGTTATGTTAAAGGTGTTTGAGTCAAAATACTACGAAGGTACTCTAGTCACTTTTTGTATTAAAATTAGAATATACTGACGCAAACTCATGGAAGGACACGATGCGACTGATATAATTATGAGATATAAATAATATTATTTCGCTTATTTGCCAATACTGACCACCCATAGAAAAAATATATAAGTAAAAAAACGCCTGCGTGAAGAACAACTAACAGAAAATCAACTGAAAAGATTGGAACACGATAAAAATTCAATAATTACATAAAGCCAGCGAAATAAATCTAAATATTATCAAACATTTTGTACTGCACACTTAAAATACCAATACGGTAGCCCTTACGAAATTTTATACAACATCTTACATAACATGCAGTCGGAGATATGCACAAAGAGATAATGATTTAACCTATCCTTCAATTTCATGCCTCCAACTGCCTTTCATACCCTCCCTTGGCAGTCGGGTAAAAAGACATGCAAGGTAATTGTAGCAACAACACTATTTTCATTATTTGTAAGAAATCAGTAGGCAATAATTTTTTGTCAGTTTTTGTGATATACAGAAAACCATATAATAAAAAAAAATACAAATAAAAAAATCATTATTCTGTAACAGAAATATACTGTCAGCATCAAGACACGTCCTAAATTTACTAGGCATTCGACAGTTACTTTGTTGATCTGAGTAAGTTTGTTGATCTGAAGTAATAAAATGTAAGCAATTAAGCATAATTATAATGCACTAGTGGCCGCCCAGTGGTCGACATTCGACCATAATTTAAATAAAATAAAGAAAAATATTTGATGAAAATAAAGAAATTTCAGACTTTGACAATCAACAAAAGAGTATAATATGCGGGTGTGTGTGCGTGTGTGTGTGTGTGTGTGTGTGTGTGTGTGTCAAACACACGGTAGTGTGTGTAATATTTTTTTAATTAATTTAATATATTTTTATACGTGGTTAAAAAAAATTAGCATTCTGCACTCCTTCTCTACATAAACTATAAGTGTACGAAATTTCATACTCCTCCGTCCGCGCAATATTCGTAAAAAGGGGTACAAGGTTTTTTTTCACGTATTAATGTATAGATTATGTTTAACAATAAGTATGAGCGTTTTAGAGCCTATGTTAATTTTAAAAATATAGCTGTTACATTCCAAGTCTACTGTTATAATTAGGTGATCTAGGAATACTTTAGTACGTTTTCTATAAGCCCTATAAACTTAACTCTACACTTTACCTTAGCCATAAGAAACGTTACTCGATCTGTACATACTAAATTAATAGTAATTATAGGTTAATTTTAAAAAGTTGCTGTCCATTATTATTTCAAAAAGTACTACATTTTACATACTGTATTCTTATGCAAATTTTGTATTTTAAACATGGTAAAAGTTATTACGAACATTTTTTAGTCTCCTTTCATTATTATTTTAAACTAAGAATTATGAATGAAAGCAACCAGCTAGCGGTGGAATAAAAGCAATTAAAACCTCTCTGCGTCTACAAATAAAGTCCATTTTGAAAACCGTTTAATGAAATGACAACAATTCACAGAAAATATTACCTTACTACTTTAAATTTAAGATTCATTTTAGAATGACTTTGCTTGATGGTATTCCTGAATTTACAAGATACTTTTACAAAGACAGTTGGTTTAAGCAAATTTCGCCATTGTCATGCATTACAAAATGGTTCACTTTATGAAAATTATTACATTTGTCACATAATGAACAACTTAATTTATCTTACGACTGAGTCATATTTGACAGATTAAAAATAACCTTTGACTTAACGGTATACTAATGACATAATATAGTGACAGCTTTTATTTTTATTTTTATTTTTTGATCTGTTTCTATCAAGTTTGTTCGAATGATTATTTTGGTTCTTTATTTTCATAACAGCAATAAACTAATATCAAGTTCGACTGGATGTAAGCTCTAAAAATATATTCCTATTTTGTAATGTATTTGTATAAGACAATTATTCAGCGTATTACGTAGATATCTCAATGTGTCAATGTCACATTTTAAATATGTTCTTCCTCAACATTAATTATACTAACCAAGACATATAATACACAACTCTAACCTCTATATCTATATGACTGAATATCAGATTCGTTTAAATACGTCACAAATATTCATAATTGAGCCATCCATCATATTCCGTAGATTGAGCTCGTGTAGTAGATTGATAAACGACAGATGGCTGCCAATCACATCGAATTGATGGAATTACTGTAATACACCCTGTCACTATTTATTGATATTCTATGGAGAGTGTGTCAATAAAATGATACTGGAATATGTATACCTTATTTTTATAAATAGTGAATTATCCAACGGAAGCAAAAAATACAACTGCTCTGGTGTGACATGTTGTCGTGGACAAGTTTGGACGTTCAATTTCCGCTTAAGGCAGATATTTGTCTGAGTTTGAGTTAATGTTTGTCGTGGTCTGGGCGTTTGTGCTTGTGTATTATGTGTTTCCGGACCCCCGACACAGGAGAAAATCTTAGACAGTGCCGTGGAGTGTGAAGAGTTTCGTTTTTATTTTATTTTGAGTACAAATAATTTGTTTTGTTGTGGGTCCTACCATACTTCGGAAAGCACGTAAGCTGTCAGTCCTAGTCACTAAAACATATTAAACAACTATGAAGTAAACTGAGAAAGTTGTATTTGAAAGATGTTTGAAAATAATTATGGACTCTTCAAAAGCATAAAGATAATGATAAAGAAAATTTGCAAAGCATGCAAAACCTTCAATTCTACTATTTCAATCTCTAAACTTTGGGCCTACCTTATATTTTCTATTCCTAACTAGCTGTGCCGCGATTTCGTCCGCGTGGAATTTAACAAAAAAGTTATCGTTCACTTTGCAGAGTTATAAAATAAATAAATTTCTAAAATAAAAGTAGCCTAAGTTACTCCTTATATCATATGCCAGTGAAAGTGCCGTCAAAATCGGTTCAGCCGTTACAGAAATTAGCCGGAACAAACAGACAGACAGACAAAATGTAAAAAATGTTATTTTCCTATTTACTTCCATATGCATTTAATAAAAAGCGATTATTTTAATATTACAAACAGACACTACCATTTTATTTATTTATATAGATATAGATGTTGATTATGTTCAAGTAAAAGTTTATTCTTTGGTAGCAAATATACCTCTATCCGAATTATTGTGTAAAATCTTTTTTTTTAAATTATAAAACGATTTAAATGCGGCTTGTGACTGAAAATGAGAAGGATCAGCTTAATCCACCACGCTGCTCCAATGTGGGTTGGCGGATTATATGAGTCACGATCGCTATCAGGTGTACATAATAACTACCTGGACCGACGGCTTAACGAGCTCTCCGAGGCATGCTGAGGAGACCCACAAGCACTGCACGAACACCCAGACCACGGCAAACACCTGTATGGCCAATACAAATATTTGTCATGTGCGGGGATCGAACCCGCAACCACCGGCGCAACAGCCACAAACCAGTGTGTGTCGTCATGTTTGTATGTTAAAGATATTTATTTTAATTTCTTTTTTATGATTAAAATACAAAATCATTTAAAATATGGATTGCAAATGACATAAGAGAAAAATTATCAAAATAAAATTTCACAAAATTTATCTGATACTAAAAATCTGTATAAAAATAGAAGTGAAATAAAATTTACTATAAAAATCACCTATCATCTCTTTACCTAATACGCTTCGAAATGTAAAGGTTGTATGGGCGTGGGTTCGATTTCAGAAAATCAATGGAGGCATTAGCGAAGATCTCAACCATTTCCTTTGAGGGTCGGGGGGCTAATGCGGGAACGGATATGACCCTTGTAACGTGATCCAAAAGGTATTTTTATAAAGAAACCGATGAAAAAATAACTATGAACAAAGATATACAAATTTTATTTTATTAACCTCTACACATATATATATCCTGATTTCAAAGGTTTCGTCTTCTTATACTTCCTAAGATTCTCTTTCCACACGTCAAAGATATTACAATATTATATTAAAAGGTTTTCATAGACGTTTGATTAAAAAAAATGAGTTGAACAATATATATGTCGCAGAGTATGAATACGGAACGTTAAGTGTTTGACTTGGGTGTATTCAGATAATGTCAGTTGTCAATTATCAGCCGTTAGAGTAGTGGGGCATCGACGCACCGCCCTTAAATAGCGAGGACGAGCGATGCGACACACTTCTCGTTTGCGTGGCATACAGAAAGGTTGTGCTGAGATATCGTCTGACTTCACCACGTTCCGAGTATGGAGGAAGGCCTACTGAGTCAGGACGGCCCACACCTATTCAATATTCAACATATAGGTGTGATTAGGTTATATTTTATATGGACAAAATATAACAATCTGTAAAAGGTTTTAAAACTATACTGGGTATATAAGAATAACGTTAATCTCTGTTTCTGAAAATCTTATAAAACAATTTGTACTTACAATAGTTATTTCTTTCCACTTATTTGGGAAGGAACAATCATAACCCCTTAGCTCTTCCAACTCCGTACGAAGAGGATCATTGCAGGGATTTTAGTGTTAAACAATCCTACAATACCCGGTTCTACCCAAAGCTTACCTCTTTCAAGATTTCCCCTGCGTTAACAAAAAAAAATTCAACCAATCTAACAATCATCAATAAGCTTAACGTAAGTGAAACAACGCATGATTTAATGGAGCAAAATATGTAATGATAAAATCTGTATAATTTACATTTTAGCTTATTCCGACAAGTAAAAAAGGTTTCATACCAAAAGAGAATGTATACTAGATTTCACTTGTTAAATAAAAATCTTAAATCCAGATACTCTATATAAAATATCACACATAAATACAAAAATTCTCAAGGAAAAATATCTAAGTCCTAAAGTTTAAACTGTAAAATAAATAAGTAAGTTATATGAAGTTTTCCTTTACATACAAGAGATAGCAAGTAACTTTGGCGCTTAGTATCGAAAAATTGTAAAACAAGGAACCGAAGTATTTCAACAGTACGGAATATTTTCGTTATTTTTATTCTATTTCCAAACAGTAGGGAAATTATATAACTTTAAGTTTTTTTTTCAACGCGATATATTTGATATTAAAACGATTTTTAACCGCCTTCCAAAAAAGGAGGAGGTATTAAAATCGTATGTATTTTTTTATGTATGTTACATTAGAACATTTTACTTGGTGGACCGATTTCGGTGATTCTTATTTTAATCGAAGGCTGAAGCTTGTCTTGTAGCCCCATTTGAATTTGATCGAGATATAATAAGTACTGTTTGAGTGATGTTTGATGACGCGTATATCCGGGGGGGGGGGGGGGGGGGGGGTTAGTTCGGAAACGCGCTTGCGATGCTTCTGGTATTGCAAGCGTCTATAAGCTACAGTAATCTCTTACCACCAGGTGAGCCGTATGCTTGTTTGCCGACCTAATAATATTTAAAAAAAAGTATTTTTTTTTTGATATGTGACGGTGCGTACCTTGTTGGTATCGCGATGCCATCTATCGGAGTAAAAGTAAAGCTACTTCGGTTCGGGCGATTGATCAAATGATGTTACATGGCTCTGCTGTAACTTAGTGAGCTATATTATCCACTAAAGGGCAGTAGCAGTTTATTCTTTATAAATAATTTTGATGATTCTTGTTTTAATCGAAAGCGGATGCTTGTCTTGTGACCCTATTTAAATTTGATCGAGATCTGATGACTACTTTTTGGGTAATTTTCGATAATACGGATTTATTTGACTATTTTGCATCTACTTCCGTAGTATTTATTACTTGTCGATGTAATTGAAGACGGTTTTTTTTTTCGTTTGTAAGCAAACACAATTATAAGGATTATTGGCTTATTTTTTTGAGTAAACAACATTGTTTTTTTTTTCAAAAAAGAGTTTTTATTAATAATAACAGGCTAAAGAATTTTTGTCTTTATATTACAAACCAAAAGTAACTTCATTTAATTTTATACACGAGATTACAACAACTAAATGAACACACTACAAGTTAACTATAACTATAAAAATATACTATAAATATTTTATTTAAAAGTAAGTACACGAAGTAGCCGTAAACTACCTTTCCTTTCTTCTAATTGAAGATAACATAACAAAGAAATCACGAATTTTTTTGGCAGATATCGGGGCGTTCTCGAGGGTTCGAGGTCAATATGGGTTGAAGCTCGCTAGATTGACCCTTTCAACGAGCCAGGGTCTTGAACCGAGATTAGGGTCAAATCATGTCATTTAGGGCCTAGCCTTCTATACTATGTTTGTTTAAACGGAAGTTTGAGTGTGTGAGATAATGTTCATTTTTTTAAGACATTAGAAGCAATTAAATCGCGCGAAGTAGTATTTACAGTAGAAGTAGTATTTGTGTATTTTGATTTGAGTATTCATGTATTTTTTTAATAACACACAATATTATAAAACCACACAATTTTTTTTAATACACCCTGTACTGTAGTCATTTCAGCTGCTACATTCTTCTCCTATATCCAAAGTCTAGATATATTTTTCGTTTTTAGTGTTTGTTTTGTAAAAGAGAAAGAAAGAAGAATTTTACTTTATTAAGCTATTATTTCAATTATTGATATACATTTTGAAGATAATGCGTCAATGGATTACAAAAACTTCAACCTAAATTGATGTCCAGCAAGTTGACCTACAATAAAAATATAATTTCGCCTTTGATACGTATATAAATTTAAAAAAGAACGCTTCGGAATCAAACACAAGTACATACTTGGTTGGCAAGATCTTAAGAGGTCTTTTGAAATTTCGCGAAGCTTTGAGATCAACAGTCTCAAAGGTTTTCGATTCAGTAATTTAAATATTCTGTCTTATTTAAGATTAACATTAAAATTTGTATTTTATAATAAGAACATTTGAAGCAGCGCTTAACACCTTTTTTCAAATATTTATTACTTTATATTTTAATGGCATTTAACACTATATAACAATGCATTTCTTACGCCAATTTTTAGTTTAAGGAAAGCACAAGCAAACTATCAATGTGCAACGTCTCGTGTCAGATAAATGCGTTTAAAATCACAATAACCTGGTATGTGTATAGTAAATAATTCTGTTTGCTGGCAAACGAAAAAATCCGTCTTCAATTACATTGACAAGTAATACAACGTAGGTAGACCAAAAAATAATTAAGTAAATACGCATTATCATAGATTACTCCAAAAGTTGTAATCAGATCTCGATGAAATTTAAATGTGACCACATGATAAACATCGGCTTTCGATTAAATTAAAAATCATCAAAATCAGTACACCCAGTAAAAGGTTATGCGGGTTTTCAAGGGTTTCCCTCGATTTCTCTGGGATCCGATCATCAGATCCTGGTTTCCTTATCATGGTACCACACCTGGGATATCGCCATTCCAACAAAAAAAGGATTATCAAAATCGGTTTAAAAACGGCGAAGTTACCTCCGAACATACATTAAAAAATATATATATATATACGGTCGAATTGAGTAACCTCCTCCTTTTTTGAAGTCTTCATTTAGATATTAATATGTCAGTGCTTCATTTTTTTAAGACCTCTGAATGAATTTTTATTAATATTAATATGCATCAATTTATTATTAAGGTGTCAAACAATGAAGATTAATTTGACATAAAATGGAACAGAGTTGACTTTGTTTTGATTAATTTTCCAAAGCTGACATATTGCTTCGCCTTAATTGTTCAAATAATGAAACTGAAATATGAAGCATTGAAATATAAATAAGATTTTTAATTTTTTATTTTTTATTAAAGCCAAATAAAAATCATTTATGAAGTATTCAATAATGTTCTCGTTCTAAAATTACATTAAAAAAACTTATGTAATTATAGAATCATAAAAATTGTATTGTAAAAATTAGAATTTAGTAAACTATAACATATTTCTTTTAAGTATAATAGTTATATAGCTCTTACTTAACAACTACTCTGATGTACTAGTGAATGTAGGCGCCTAAACACCAGCGGTTTCCGGGTTAATTCCTACCGGGATTCCGGGTTAGTTTGGAGGTCTGTCCTTGTAACTCTCCCCACCGACCCTCGTAGAGCAGGTTAAGCTGTCGATCCCAGTACCTTAAATACCTGATAGCAATAGTTACTCGTATTAGGGAATATGTATACAACGCGTTGGCGCAGCGGTCACAGTCCTGACTGTTGCGCTGGCGGTCGCGGGTTCGATCACCGCTCACGACAGATATTCGTATTGGCCATGTTTATCGTGGTCTGGGCGTTTGTGCTTGTGTATTGTGTGTGTTTCCGGACCGCCAACACAGGAGAAAATCCTGCTAGGGCCGGTAAGTGAAGCGTTTATTTATCATTATTATAAAAAATATTTTTTTTTGTGTCGCATGGGCACCTGTTTACGGGTAATATCCAGGACGCCCGGTTAGGCAGTCCTAGACCGTATGTCTGCGTTAGCACTTGAGGGTGCAATACCGATCAAACCCCTGCGGGAGCCTTCAGCCACTTTAATTGGAGGGTCCCAGATCTGCAGTGTTGCCTGCAGGGATCCCTTCAGCAACAAACTGGCCTCGGCGAAAAAACCAGACTTCTCCTCTATGGGGACTGTCTGGCTCACCTCTGAACAATCCCGACGAAGCCGTGTCTAGCAGGACCGGGTTCCCATCCCGGCCCGACACATGCAATATATACCCCAACCCGTGGTAGAGCAGCATGGTAGATTAAGCTCCAATTGTTCTCCTACATGGATAAAGAGGCCTATGCCCAGCAGTGGGATGTTACAGGCTACATCTTGATCTCTTGCTTAACTTTATACTCCATACATAACAAAATTAAGAAATAATTATTATGGCCCATGTTTTACACTGAAGCCGATTTTAATGATAGATGATCAAAGTCATCTTCTACAAGAACTATCAAATGAAACGATCTATAAAAACGACAAAAGTAATAAAAGTATCAACGCTTTCGATCCTGCTCCTAACATTTTAGTGATCTCTCTCATAAATACCTACTTTGTAGGGAACTGTCAGGGGAATAAAGACGAACACCAATTAACCTTTGGTTGACTCAGCTGTGATTAATTCACCACAAGTGACCGAAGTGCTTTGCCGAGCTCAGCTAATAATTAAACACCTGGCTTCGAGGAGTTACAAATTGATATGGGAAACAAATTTAGCTAACGATATGTTATTTTGATCGATTTAATTTTGTAATTTAAATATAATAACCCCAATGTCCTGCGACATTCTTAACTTTTATTGAAACTATAACAAATCAAGGTAAGAAATTATATTTTATTTAATATGGTTTCATAAAAAAATTTGTAAGTAATTTCATTTAGTCGGTAGGAGAACCAAATCTACACATGTTGTATATCTATTTCTATACCTTTGTGCACGCATTACATCTTAAAAACTATATAAAGTAGAATAAAACTTAGAACGATTTTATTATTTTATTTTTTACTATGATTTTGGAAAACTTTGATAATTTGCAACACCGAACACTTTGGGAAAAGGGATGAAACCAAAATGTGTAATCGCAAACTAAGTAAAACTAGCACAACTAGCCTGACTAACTGTAGATATAGTGATGTTAAAATAAATTTTAAAAAAATAGTCTAACATGTGAAAGCAACATTATTCAGAAATAATGTAGAGCATAAAACACCAAGCTATGGGTCATATGAGCGGAACATTTGCAATAAATGTCAACGCTGCTAAAACCGCTAGGGTTGGCTTAAAGAAGAAATTTTATGTAGCAGCTGTTATTTTAAAATTTGTAAAATAATCAAATGTATCTTTTTGTATATAAACTAGCGACCCGCCCCGACTTTGCACGGTTGCAAAAACTATTAGTATTCCTCTACTATATTATGCAAGTATTATACATATAAGCCTTCCTCTCGAATTGCTCTATTTACTAAAGAAAACTGCATCAAAATCTGTTGCGTAGTTTTAAAGATTTAAGCATACATACAGCGGGAAGGGACTTTATTTTATACTTTGTTATGATGAGCACTGAATCGTATTAGCCTATAACATCCTAATACCGAGCAATATATATATATATATATATATATATATATATATATATATATATATATATATATATATATATATATATATATATATATATATTGGAGAGTGAATAGAGATTATTACACAACATCCGTCTACTTTGATTTAACAGACATACAAATTTTGGTATTTCTTACAAAACATACAAGTATCTTCAAATATTTTACTTCAATCTTGGTAATTAACTCAAAACCGAGCACTTCAAGACTGAGTTGTATTAACTTGTATAAAACGTATTTGGATTATTTTTATCCAGCGTTGAATACTCGATCGATTACTAATATACAAAATACATTTAGTGATTAGATTTTCAGACGTGCTACATTTGTGATCGTGACATAGCGATTTCAGAGTTAGACGTAAAGTAAGTCTTGGCTTAACATGAGTTCCAAGAACCTTTAAATAGGAATTACTTGAAGCTATCGTACTTGAAAAAAATTGTTGAAAGTAACTTGCTAACCATTAGACATATATAATAACGTCCACCCACTGTCAAATAATTGACACCAGTCATACATATATACAGAATACGACTGAAAACACTCCATGAAATATTTATCGCTTCAAATCTATAATTATTCATTCACAATACACACTTTTAACTACATCCAATGAGTTGCCACACTAATCACTTATACGCCACTTATCGAGTAGCAACGTTAGGCCGCACAATAATTAAGCAATAACTACCTCTTCACTTATTATACATTGTCATATTTATAGGACAACAATCCCACCAAAAGATTGCAAATAATGCGGAAGACCAGAATGATCAGAAAATTAGTATTAACTGTTTGGAAGATGGTATCACCATCTTTAGGCTATTGCGGTATTTCAACAAATAATAATTACTGTAAGAACACTAAAATCTTATAAAATTACAATCAATACAATCTTATAAGATTATTAAAGGCATAAATTTGAGTGATAACAGTGTTTATTGGGTAACTACCCTTTTTTTTGGTATCGCAGGGGAACCCATTTATGAGTAATATCCAGGACGCCCGGATAGGCAATCTAGACCGTATGTCGGCTTCAGCACTTGGGGATGCAGTACCGACCAAACCCGTGCGAAAGCCTTCAGCCGCTTTAATTGGAGGGTCCCGGATCTGCAGGCAACAGGATCCCTCCAGCGACCGGCTGGCCTCGGCGAAAAGGCCAGACTTCTCCTCCATGGATTGGGTAACTACCCTGCAAAACAGATAATAAAGATGGTGGCTGACGAATCGTAAATGAATATTTACCATTCGAAAGATGGTGTCGACATATTTGTACTGTTACGGGATTAAATGAATAAACAATAAGAGTAATATCTATACAAAATCTAATAGTTTATTAATTGTTAGAGTTACAAATTTAAGTGCACACACACTCGTGTGTGTCTTTTGTGATATACGAAAACGTGGAAAAAGTTTCAAACGATTTGCACCTTTAATAATTCTTAGAATTAAAAATTTGGAATGCACACATACTCGTATGTATCTTTTGTGATATACGAAAACATGGAAAAAGCTGCAAATAATTTACACCCCTATGTTCGTGTTTTTAATGAGTTTGATCTTTCACGAAGGGATAATGTTAGCTCCTTTGTCTATACTTTTAAATAAAAAATGTATACTGGAAAATACTTGAATTATTCTTGATATTAATAAGAATAATAATAATCTTTATTGCACACCATTAAAAGATACAAACAAAAGTAGTACAATTAGAGGAAGATGTACAAAGGCGGTCTTATCGCTAAACGAGCGATTTCTACCAGACAACCTTTGGGTATAGGACAGGGCATAGAAAAGCGGTTAGGAAGTGTACAAATAATTGTTATAGGAATTAGAATAAATTACAATAGAATATGAAATTATATATATATACATACATACATACATATGCATACATACATATGCATACATACTTACACTCACATATACACACATACGTATACATACATAAATATAAACAATTCATACATATTTATATTGTAAAAAAAAATATTTGTATTTGTAGTGCACGTAAAGCCTTACTATGTACAACAATATTTTATAAATTCTCTTAGTATTTAGTATAAATATTATTGTATAAAATGCCTCTAGGCATATTATCAAAAGACGACAAGTATATTAACCATAAAATTTACATAAATGATTCAACTTTCACGATGTTCCAAATTTATTATTTCTTAGTGAAAACAGTAACAAGTCAACAAAATACCTAACATAACATACCCTACGCAGAATTTCTTGAAAACTTTTCAAGTTAATGTATAAGAAACATCCGCTATTCTGGTTTCTTGTTTCTATCCCTTTTTTGTAACTTGTTATTTGCAAACAAATTTTAAAAAAATAAAACCTTTTTTTACTAAGCTTTTTAATTTTACATTTTATTTTTCGTTGTTTTTCGTTTGTGCTGCGTGACCAGTGAGTGGGAGTCGTTTAATTATTTATTTAATTTGACAATATTTCCGTTAAGGGACGTGCGTATATTAATTCAATTCCAGCTCATATAGATGTTTGAATCATTGATCGTGGATGTTTTTACTTATAGAAAATTTCTTTCAAGTTTTTTGTTACGTGTAACTCTGTCGTGTCCTCGTAAAAATTGAACGGGAAAAGCAGCGTGTTAAATCAACCTACTTTATTTTGTATTTACAAAATAAAGCAGGAAGTCAACTTTTTTCGCGTGGAATAGTTACTTTAGGCTAACAGGGGAAGCTCTTAAAAGAAAAAAAAACCGACTTTGAAATATTCTTCATTGATGCTTCGCTCCTATTGGTCTTAGTGTGATGATGTATAGCCTATAACCTTCTTCGATAAATGGGCTTAGATAGCACTAAAAGAATTTTTCAAATCGGACCAGTAGTTTCTGAGATTAGAGTGTTCAAGAAAACAAACAAACAAATTCTTCAGCTTTATAATATTACAAAAAATACATTTACAATTTTAAAGAAGTACTCGTGAACATTAATAGAATAATTTTAAGAAATACATGGAGCTGGCGAGATAAGTTTCGGGGCGAATAATCAGAAATTCCCCCGGCTGAATGGAAAAGTTTGTGATTTAATCACAGTATAGTTTGCGATGACAATCGACGAAAGTTTCTCCGTTGAAACGAAGCTAATTTTGTACCTCTACGGCTTAATTTAAATTTTGTACTTTAATTAGTTACGACAAAGGATGGATATTAACGAAACACATTAACTTTAACCGAGGAATACGAGTAGAAGAAGTTTATTAAGAATTCTTGTAATTTTCTTCTAGTTCACTACTTTGTATTTAAACATTTTTGACCAGACTATTCTCTGTACTATTCTCTGTTTAATTTCAAGTTATTGATTGGAAAATATCAATTAAATGAAATAAATAAATAATCGTAGACTTTGTGATACTTACCGTGTAAGCTAATTAAAATATTTTCCTCACAAATGTAAGTTAATGTTGTCTACAGTTTCATCTTTTTGAATCTTGATGCTATTTATGGCGTGATTTTCAATGTTAGTAAAGGCCAAACTTGGGCTTGTATCTTATATAAGGAGATAAATATATACATGACATTACTGCACATATGCACACACGCATAAACACACATATTTTTTTATTATATGACTCATCTGTTAAACTATTACCGTCTGTATATTTTCGCTACATACAGCCATTCGTTTAAGTTTTATTTCAAATCAAATTACTTAATACTGTTTTAAAGTCTTTACATACAAATCGACACTACTACTAATCAATTTATTACACATAAATAATTACTCCAAACGTGAATTTTCCTAATTATAAACCTCCAGGAATTTCTGAAAAAAAACGTGTTACGACCAATTTATACCACGTCAGCCGTAACACGGAACGTCCATTACCCGGTGCGATATTCCCACATTATCTGTACATCTTTTAATAATTTTATTTTTAACTCCAAACCACTAAAGCGGAAAGCTTTCAAAAGTGGGAAAATTAAATGATTTAATCATTTCTGGATTTACATCTTCAAATATCTTGTACCGTCAAAATAATTAAATTCTCTCATAATTTTTTACCGAATACTGTTTAATAATGTTTCCACTAGTATACAATTTTTTAATTTCACTTAAATAAAAAAATGTTTTTCAAAGCAAAGAGAGATAGCCCTTTTAAAATCTCAATCTATATAACATCAAACTATACTTTATTCAAATTGGTTTGCGAGAGAAATAAATAACCATTTTACATAATCATATAATATAACTAGTGACCCGCCCCAGTTCCGTATGGGTGCAATGCTGATACTAAATATAAAATATGAAATAAATATTTGCAATGTAAGCGCAAAAAATGAATTTATTTACGACATCACGTTAGAAAACTTTAAAACTATCAGTGTTCCTCTACTATTTACGCGTGTATTATACATATAAACCTTCCTCTAGAATCACTTTATTTACTAAAGAAAACCGCATCAAAATCCGTTGCGTAGTTTCAAAGATCTAAGCATATAGACAGCGGGAAGAGACTTTGTTCTATACTATGTACCTAGTGATGTGAACCAGCTCATTGTTTTATTTTTTCTGACACAAGCTGAAAAAAAACTTTATTTACGCTAATCTCAGAATTCATCGGAATGATTCTAAGAATTCTGTAAAGGGAGATTAAACTTAATCAAATCGATGTTGAAATTTACTTTACTTAACTCTCTATCATTGCTTCGAAACACAGAGCTATGTTTATTTGCTAACAGTCAGTCAGTTCAGCCTATTGCAGTCCACTGCTGGACATAGGCCTCCCCAAGTTCACGCCAGACATCCCGGTTTTCCGCAATCCTCATCCAGCTTACACCGGCAATCTTACGTAGATCGTCGGTCCAACTAACTATTTGATAATACTATGAGTTAGTCCAGTAATCCACCGTAACATAACGGTAAACAAAATCAGAATAAACCGTACAGGTCGTCTAATAGTTTGACTAGCCCGTTGGCGCAGTGTGAATTGACACTGCTTTCTGCCCCAGGGGTTAAGGGTTCGAATCCCGCCCCAAATCTGGGAGTCATATATGTATTTATTTATATATGTATTATTTGTAACAATATACATATATTGGTTGGTTGTTACTTATAACAGAAGCATTAACTTGCTTGCCTTAAGAACAGACGACCGAGAGCGTATCCTAATAAAAAGTTGGTACCTACTTATAAATCACCAAACAAAATAAAATACTATATATGTACCACTAACTCGAATTTATTCCAACATTGTTATTTGGAAGAAAATCTGCCGAAATAAAATCCGCACTGACCGATAAATCAGATAAAAATCTAAGAAAATATCAAGTTGTAATTGAAAGGTAACTCGTTCTGGGAATAATGGGTGCCCACGGACCATCTTATACCTAAGCTTATCTATTGAAATACATTCTAGGTAGATATAATATAAAACTAATTTACGGAATATTTATTTGTTACATTTGGAAGGTTGTTTTGAGCTGTTAAATAAAATTATGCATTAGATATTTTACATATCAAAGATTTGATTATTTTTATCGAGAAAATATAATATTAGGATAATAAAGAGTACGTGTCAAAGAAAATATATTATTTGACATGTATTTGCAAAACATACATGACGCGTTAAAGCCTGTATACAATATAATAATTACAGACATGCTCATCTAATATGATTGATACAAACCAACCCAATAGAGTGAGAAACAAACTACCAGACTACCATAGACGTTAGCATTCAAAAATTTGATCTAAACCTTGACTGCTAGCACATCAGCCAGTTACAATTTCTATTTTTGGAATTACTTCCTACTCAACGCAGAGTAATAAGATAAAGTCCATTAGTTATAAACATTTGCAACTCAGACGTACATCCAGACTATGATATACTATAGATATATTGTTATATTCATAATTTCCTTGTAACAATTATACTAATATGACTCATATATCTACCTTTTTTACCTTTAAAAAACAAAAATCGTCCGCGTCGGACCACGCCCTAGTTTTACTAGGCAGTCACAGGACTGTTGCTCTATAGTAATAATGAAAAATCGCCTGTGGTATTATTATAATGCATGCATGATTAACAAAAGGCATGGGCATTTTGAGGCCGTGGATCAAAATCTTTAAAAAAAACCTACCTTTACCTCACTTCAGCCTATCGAAGTCCACTGCTGGACATAGGCCTCCACAAGTTCGCGACAAAAATGGCGCAAACTCATGTGTTTTACCTATAGTCACCACGCTGGGCAGGCGGGTTGGTGATCGCAGAGCTAGCTTTGTCGCACCGAAGACCTTTATCTAATATTATATATATACAAAAGTTTGAGAATAAACATACGAAAAAGTAATTCTGTCAATTAAAAAACCACTGAACGCTGCTAACTATTGTTTCTGTGTTATTAAACTGCTGTCCTTCAATTTATTTGCGATATCAGAATCGATATTATAACCTAAATATGCAATTTAATTGCCCAAACGCATTAATAATAACATATAAATTAAATATCAATTAATTATTATTTATAAAATTACCGTCGTTAGTACGTTAGTGTCGTGTCAATGACCGAGTCACCTGAGTATTACAGTCAAATCGATTATTTATAGCCTCTATACCCATATCTTCTCAACATTTTTTTTTTTTTCAAATGTTAAAGTCAACTTTAATTTTAGAGTCACGTTGTAAAGAGTTGTACTTACTACTGGTTCATTTTTTTACGTATAATTTTGGCCACAGTATGCCACCATGTATCTCTACATGGCCCTAAACGACAGAACGCCACTTTGATAGCACGTCGTATACATAATTATATAACGCCATATAAGATAAAGGTTACTTTTTATCCATCAATTTCAATGCACGAGGGGCACTCAGTGTGATATAAGCTTCAAACAATCATTACTATTAATGCAGTGTTTATACTCAACAGGAAATGGTCGCAACATTATTATAATTTTAGTTCATTGTGAAACCCGTTTCTCTATCCCAGATTCATACCTTCGTGGATAATATGAATAAAATATTCATCAGCGACGATGTGCCTTAACGAGGCTTTCCTAAATAAATGCTAATAACCGACGCAATCATGCTAATACAATATGACTATTGTACTGTGGTACAAGTGATAAAAGATAGCAGGAATTATATAGGTTTTTTAAATCGCCTCACTTAGCTCATCGGTGCAGTTTGCAGTAACTCTTTCTGCTCCGGGGGTTGTGGGTTCAATTCTTGCTCCGAATCCAGGTGTATATATTATATATTTATTAATTTATAAATAAATAAATAATCATCTCATAACATACACACGGTCGTCTGTCCCTACGGTAAGCGACTTAATGATTATTATATTTAACAACCAACTGATATAAGTAATTATTTTTGGATTAATATATATAAGAATAATACATAATTATAAGAAATATATAAATACAAATATTAAACCCAGACTCGGCCAGAAATCAAAACTGCAACCCGCGGAACAGAAAACACTACGAACTGCGCAAACGGGCTAGCCGATTTATTTATTATTTATGTGTATATTAATCGGAAAAATATGTTACAGAATAAACTAATATGTACTTAAGGAAAAGCTGAAAAATAGTTAACGTCATACGGCGTCAGTACGGCTCATCTGATTGTAAGCAATTACCGAAGCCTATAGACGCCTGCAACACCAGAAGTGTCGCAAGTCCGTTGCCAACCCTACCGCCAATTCCCTCTGTTGCTTGGTCACCTAACTCACCACAGGGATACAACACTGCTTGAAAACAGTATCATTTAGCTAGGTCGAGGTCCTTCCCCAGTCGGGCTGCTCTAGATTTTGAGCAGAATATTTCCTGCTCTGCCCTAACTACTACTTCATAATTGTATAAATTATTTATCAGAGTGGTTCAATATGTGACATTTTTATAGGTTTTCAAAACGTATAAAACAAAGATCATGTTTTCAGTATACTTCAAAAAAGTTACGTAAACACCGACGTGCGGTCTCAGAGACACATACTACACATTACGTCATAATTACTTCTTATTACGATGTCGATGGACTCAAAGGTACTGAGAGACTCAGGATGAAGGAACCTGGATAACAGTGTAATCTACCATGTTCGAAAACCGCAGGGGTCTCTGAGACCGCAGAACGGTAGTTAAAAGTTAAAGGAAAACAAAAATCATAGCAACTATTTCATTCCAAATACGGTACATTCAATAATATTAAAATATAATACAGAGGTTTATGCTTCATTATGCAGCTTTATTTTACTAATTGGAGATTAACATAAAATTACACCCATAAACCAGTTTCAAAACATTATCAAACAACATAAACATTTTATTTCCACCGTTCAACTCTGTTTTACGTTTATAAATGTATCAGAATTATATCTTTCATCTGTATTATTGAAACTACGAAACGGACACACATGAAATAATAAGCCATATCGTAAAATTTTCCATTTTAAGTCGTACATAAATATTAATGTTCGCACATTTTACATTTTTCGGTTTTTGCGGTGAGATTCAAAGTGCGTGGCGTGGAATAATTAGGTGGTATTTATTGTGAAGAGCTATTTACATATGAGTACTTCATGTTTTTTTTTATGAGTACGAAAAAATAGACATGTTGTATTGAATGAGAACGCAATTCCATTTTTACAGTCGTTCCATAATGATTGACTAACAACTGACAAGTGACATAAGTGATGATAAAGTCAATAATTAAACGCGCAATTTTTTAACACATTTTATGCCTCATGTGAAATGTTTGAAAGAGTGTGTTCAAATCTCAAATTCGATCTAAATTTAACAAAGACGAAGTGAGTTAAGGTTTCAAGCTATAGTCATTTAATTTTCGCTATTATGTTAAAATATTTTTGACATAATAACAAATTCTTCATCGATATTTCACTAAAACATAATAAATATAGGTAACAAATTTAATTAATTTTCCACGTGTTTATAATTGGACCACACGCAAATCTAATAGAAAACACGTGCGACACTGGGCTCAGTTATTAGTATTCATTGGCGTAGAACTTCATAACATACGAGTACGTCTTGTAGACTGCCGAATAAATATCAGCTATGTGTGTGATGATTTAATTTACATGCTATGTTAGTGGAATATGTAACGCAGTACGATTTCGAAATTTTCCGCTATCAAAGCACACGTCTCATTTAAAGACAAAAGAAAGACTAATCGTTTTGAAAGAAAACAAAATACTTTTAACTCAACATTACTGACGGTATTCCTATATGAGCGGTAAATGTAGAGACGCTACGCGTTTCTAAGCAATACTACGGGACGCTACGAAATAATAATAAGCTAAAGTAATAATACGCTTTAAATTCCGTTAAGTACTTAGAAAGATATTTAAAAATCGAAAGTATCTTTGAACTTTTAATAAAAAATACTTTCTAATTTTAAGTATTATGCTGCTATTATAATACTATGTATCTAACTATACTAAATAAGTATAATAATTATCACTTTACAACATTACAAAAAAAAAATTTATACGTGAGTTGATTTGAAATTGAACAAAAAATTTACCGACTATCAATTTCAATAATTAATTAATTTACAAAAACAAAAGCAATAATTATTTTTTTTTAAATGTTGTTGCCGGTAGAGCAAGCAATTATCTATAAAATTATATATAATTTATGTGGAGCAATTGTGAGGTTTTTTCTAACTATAGTGACAAGTGAAGTTATTGGTGATTGTTACTTTATTTAGGTACATATTCAATCCATTTAAAATTATTATAGCGTTAATATAACGAAACATCTGAAATAGTAGTATACCAAACCAATACAAATATCAAATATGTACTCCTAGTCTTTGAAAGCGAATGTATATATTATAAAAGATTTCGTTAGTTTACAGTACTGGATGTTGCGTTAACAGTTGCGGATTCTATTATGGAAAACTTTTGTATAGACCAAACAATAATTTGCCTTGGTCTGGGCATTTGTACTTGTATAATGTGGACCCCCGCTCACTCACTCACTCACTTCAGCCTATCGCAGTCCACTGCTGGATATAGGCCCTGTGATAGAAGTAAATCTAAGTAGAGGCCGTTGAATTTGAGTCATTTATTTTTTTTTATTGTATTATTTATTACATACATTAAAAGAATGATCCACATTAACATAGACAGTTCAAG
Organism: Melitaea cinxia; assembly: GCF_905220565.1. Classification (NCBI taxonomy): domain Eukaryota; kingdom Metazoa; phylum Arthropoda; class Insecta; order Lepidoptera; family Nymphalidae; genus Melitaea; species Melitaea cinxia. The sequence continues at coordinate 2,603,444 of NC_059397.1, read as the reverse complement.
ATGTTTTATTTCAGCTACAGAATGAAAACAAATATTGATGTTATAAGCGAGTTTCACGAATCCTTATTAACTTCAACCACTGCTACGCTGTAGTATATTTCTTGATTCCTATTTCTTGAATACTTGTATTTTTACACTTTTCTCTGTTATATTGATTATGAGTTGACTAGCCCGTTGGCGCAGTAGTGGCCCTGCTTTCAGTTCCGCGGGTTGTGGGTTCGAGTCCCGCCTATGTATGGTTGTAATTTTTGTATTTATATACATGCTATTTCAAAAATATATATTTATCAAAAACAACTGAGGACCGTGTGTATGTGTGTGTGTGTGTGTTATAAAAATGTATAAGTTATAAAATGTATAATTATATAAAATATAAAATAAAAAACATATTTATCAACTTGAAGTTTTTCTTGTAGTCAATAATAAAATACTTTTCTTTTTACGATATTATATACGAAATTAAAGGAGTACAACAACACACAACCTTTACTATACTTTTATATTTAATTCGTAGAATCCACGAAAGAAAGTCTTTAGTTACGAACTTTTTTCGTTTTTCTTTCTTAAGGTATTTGTAACTAACAATAATTGACAAAAATCTAATTTATTTCTTTTTCGAATGGTGTGAACAAATTCTTGTATAAAAAATGATTTTAATGATAGAAAATGTATAATCTATTCTGTGTCATTATATTATCCACACAGTACTATAGACTTGTTACATACGTCATTTATAACACTACTTAATATTAAGAATATGTGAAAAAGTATATATTATCAAAATAAAATGAATATTTTTCATTGATTTATACGAAAAGATATTCAACAATCGAATCGACGAGCATTCCTAATCATCACTCTCTAAATAGTCATATAAGAAGTAAAACATTTTATCTAATACTACGAGCAATTCTTGTATATATATATAATCTGAATCTCGGAAACGGCTCCAACGATTTTCATGAAATTTTGTATGCAGGGGATTTTGGAGGCAATAAATCGATATAGCTAGGATTCATTTTTACAAAATGTCTTTTTATCCCTATTTTTAGGCAATGAAAAAATGGCTACAATGTCATTAGAATACGAAGGTAAATTTCGCAATTGTTAATTTTTCTTTTTTCTAATTGCATTGATAATTTGATTTTTTATTTAAATAACCCATTCATATTTTTATTATTATATCGGTAAAATAGGAAAATATTATTCATATTTTATAAATATGTAATTCGTATTTAAATATGATTCCTAAAAAACACGATTTACTAAAAATACCGAGCTATGCTCGATCAACCAGGTACTATTTATTATAAGTGTGAAATTTGACATTAACAAACAATGAATATCTTATAATTCACTTTATTTATTAATCGTGATTTACTGAGCGAAGACACCGCACCCATCTTATAAAGAGTATTCTTAAAATATTTAAGATCAAATAGAAAGACATATTAATCTCGAGATAGGATTATTTATTTACGATTCAGCCTATAACATGCCACTGCTGGGCATAGGCATTTTTCTCTATGTAAGAGAAGCATCGAAGCTTAATCCACCACGCTACTCCACTGCGGGTTGACGGATATATTCCACACTATAATTATTTATCGCGATAAGGTGTATATGATTACAACCGGGACCCACAACTTAACATGTTATCCGAGGGACAGTGGGAAGAGTTACAAGGACAGGCATCCAAACTGGAAAGAAATATTTGTACAACTACAAATATCCATCCCTGCGACTTTTTGTTAGACGCATACATGGCACACACAATCACACCAGACCGGTTATAAATTGTTTAGTGAATAATATTTTAATACAATGATACTCTCCTATACTACAAAATCTTATATCATGTTCCATTCGTTAAATTCGACTCGATTTATATTTTACATAAAATACTAAAATACTATTGTAAGTTAAATTGTATGAATATTTAAAAAACTGCATCAAAAAGTTTTATTACAATGGAATGAATGGTTTACTTTAGGTCTAGTTTCCACTCTCAACTTTTGATCCAACAGCTATAGTTGTTAACTCGGCACCCGGATTAAATTCAAATGAACATTTTGTTCGTATTCTATTGCTTTTTATACTAATTTCGCACTTAGAATATTATTTTTATTTTTAGTATTGAATTCGGTGATGATTTAAATTTCGGTAATTATTGAATTTTAGTTAATTGATGATGATTCTAATTTTAGTGTTGTTTGATTGGATTTTTGATTTAATATTATTTGTTTTGTCACAATTATTGAAACTAACATAGTTAAGGAAAAAAAAAAATGTAACTAACAAAAATATGGACATACGTCTGAAATAAATTATTATTATTATTATTATAATGTCTATAAAGTATTTATTAAACTTTTTACCCTACAGTATATTATTAACTTTAATTTTTCATATTTGAACGTATATATAAATAAAAGTGAAATGCCGAAATCTATGGAAGATAATGTACAGCTCGCCTGGTGGTAATTGTAATAATCCTTAAAAAAAATGACCGCTTGTAAAAGCGTGTTTATAGATAACAATAATTTGTATGTGATTTTTATGTACGTACCTACAATATAGGTGTAATGACTAAAGGCGAAGGTGTCTTATACTAAATCTTCTACCAATGTGTAAAAATGATTGCAACGTTTATACGATATACTGTGTTGGATTAGAAATACAATATGCAGTGGATACGCAATATATTTCTTCAGTTAACTTATTCGATAGACATCACAAAAGAAAATGACATCAAACGGTACAAAGGAAATATCAGCAAAGGCTTTTCAAAAGAGCGAAGTATAGGTACTTGGAACAACAAATGCTTTGTAAGCGTTTCGCCGACCCCACGAGCTCTGCCATCCATCCATACTCACCACAGGAATACAACACTATTTGAGAGCAGTATTAGTTTGCTGTGATTTTCTGTAAGGTTGAGGTACTTCCGCAGATGTGCTGCTTCAGATTTTGAGCAAGATATATGCTGTGCCCCCACACTGCATCAAATTTGATTGATAATTTTATTATATTTGTTATTGTGAGAAAATGTTTTATATTAAAGAAAAAAAAACAACGACATATTAACAAAAAAATGTGGAAGTACGAAGTTCACAGTCACCTAATGGTAAATAAATCTAGGCATAATTGCTATCATCACTATCTATGTTTTTTGTTCAAAAAAATATGTTTAAAATAGTCGACATCAGTACAAAATTCCAAACATAGGGGCATTTAAAAGCTCATGCAACCAAGACAAAAATAAATGAATGACATATCGACCTTTTTATAATGTAAATTCTCGACCAATTCGGCTAATTTATTTTTTGTATGTTCCTTAAGGCCCACGGAAGATTTACATATTAAAAAAAAATCACACACTTTAAATAAAAATAAAAAACTTTGGAACGAAGTGTGTCCGGGCAGCTAGCTTATAATTGATTAAAAATAACTACAAACTCAAGAAGAGTTAGTGGTTTCTTTATAGTAGATCTTTTTAGTATAAATGTCAACTGTATAAATGGGTACGATACACAAACTTGCGTATATTAAACAGTTTACAGAGACCCATACAAGTTCGCAAACACAAGTCTCGTACCTACTATTTGAGACATTGAGACGATGCAAATGATCGTATTTGCATGTGGCACGCATTAGCTGGGTCGCTGGCAGGAGATCAAGCGTAATTCGACTAGAGATACCGTGTTGATGACGTATTGACGTTATTACATATACGAGTATATAGGTTCTATTGTTCACGGACATATTGATACGCATATACATATATATATATCCATATACATATGTCTGTATATTTGTATATCGGTCTGTTACGAGAAAGACAAATCAAGCACTTACTATGGATGAAAAAAAAAGAATCTTCAAAATCGGTGAGCCGAGTGAAAAGTTTTGTGGTAAAACAACCGGGACCGACGGCTTAACGTGCTCTCCGAGGTACGGTGGGGAGACCCACAAGGACTGCACCACACTCCACAAGGGAATATATCCGCCAACCCGCATTGGATCAGCATGGTGGATTAAGCTCTGATCCTTCTCCGACATGGGGAAAGAGGCCTATGCCCAGTAGTGGGATATTACAGGCTGAAGCGTAATATTAAGATTAAAGTTAAGAATGTCAGTAAAGTTTACACTATAATTTAATCAAAAGGAATTAATAATAAATATTATTATTATTTATTATTATTATTAAAACGAATTTATTTTCGACGCTAAGCAGATATATTATATTTAAATACACAAAACCGTGTACTTCAATATGTTGAAGGCGTTTGGAAGTTACAGGAATACCATATTTAAACTATGTCGTATATATCCTGAGCAAATTTCATGCATAAAATTATCGACGCCTGTTTGAGACATGCGACAACCTGTCGAAGGGGTACGGTCTCATTCACAAGCAGTAGCGGGATTAAGTAATGTTTTTAATAATGAATCAATTTTATTTAATTTTAACCATGTCGTAGAATATTCTAAGGTTATAAGTATGAAATATTTATCTTACTAGTGCTTTTTATTTTCTATACAAAAAATAGCTTCCGTATTTCAATATTAGTATTGTATTCTTGAAAAAGAAAACAGTATTGAGAAACTTTAAATCACTGTTTTTACTTTATCGGTATGATAATAGTTCTCAAATAAATATAACAATTTTGTAGACATGTATTAAAAATATACTAATCATTTATTTTTATCGACATAGGGCAATTATCACCGATTCGCTTTTTGAGATTTTTTATCACAGTTGGTACATTACAGATGACATAAAAAAAATAGTTACGATTCAATAGTTACGATTCTGCTCCTATAAATATCAATGTCATACGTGTTATTAATAATTTAATAACAACATTAGAATTCTAATATTTTTTGGATAAATATGTTTTTATAAATAAAAAAAAAATAAAAAAAATTAATTTAATGAAAAAAATAATTTATAAAACAAAAAGTGTCAGCTCAAACGCACAACTGGAGTTTACTCCTTCAGATCGACTGTCGATATTTTAGACAGTTGATAAAAAAGGCTTACTAGTCTAAGAAAAATGTTTAATACCATATCAAAAGGGGAAGAAAAGAATCAAATAACGCCATCTATCGGAACCCAATAGGGAAAAACGCAACGAGGTCATTCGTTCAGTGGATTATACTCCTCGTATTTTTTTCATACCGGGAGCTTTGTATGAAAATCGATTCTTAAGGAGTAAACTCCAAAAAAATACTCTCTTAAGGTATTGTATTATTCAAAAGCTATGCTGTGTGGCTAAGGCATCAAAGAATATAGCCACCTCTTCTATAGCACTCTCTTCCCGTGGGTGTGGTAAGGGGCGACTAAGGGATAGCATAGTTCCACTACCACCTTGGAACTTATAAAGCCGACTGATGGCGGGGTAACCATCTAACTGCTGGCTTTGAAATACACAGGCCGAAGACGGGCAGCAGCATCTTAGGTGCGACGAAGCCAGCCCTGCGGTCACCAACCCGCCTGCCCAGCGTAATGACTATGGGCAAAACACGTGAGTTTGCGCTATATTTGGCGCGAACTTGTGGAGGCCTATGTCCAGCAGTGGACTGCAATAGGCTGAAATGATGATGATGATAATGATGATGATTATTATTATTATTATTTTAAAAAAATCCATTACATCAAGTCATCAATGTATTAAATCAATCTCTAAATTACATTGATTATCAATAAAATCTTGTAGATGGTGATCTTCAAAATTTTTTTTCGAACACAACAAGATTTGTCAAGTACACTCGTATTATTATAGAAGTTTAAACGACATTATAACGCTTATAAATTGGACCACAGTATTAAAGTCACGCACCTTCTGTAAGCAAACCTATTCAGCTGGTCGGTTTCGGTTGTTGTTATTAAAATGAAGCTCAAATTAATATGTATGTCGTGTGACAAAACAATCAGGCGCCGATGTTTGCGAGATTCAATGGTGGAGATGCTGAAACTTTTCGACTCCTAAATTCATGGATTACGGATGCACTGAGGAATTTATTCGAAGTTTAATAGCGTTAAATGTGTTTTGAAATAATATTATCAAACGCTACTTAATTAGTATCCGTTTAAAACGAAGTTTTATCAGAGTTATGTACGTAATGTATATTTACGATTCGTAAGTTTTAATTAACGCCTCTATTTGATTTAGAATGTTGCTCGGTTTATATAATCAATATGAATATAGATTTTATGTTTACTGTACGCGTCACGTTTAGCTTCTCTGGAGTTAACATTTATGGTATCTCAATTTACTCTTACTATTCGATTAATTGGAAGCCAATATAATTTTTATTTTTTAAATATTTCATAAAAAGGTCTACTAACATAAAAATGTGTCATCTTTAAAATTAGAATGGTAACCATTCTATTGTAATTGTGCAAGAAATTACCATAGACAGTGATAGATCTGATTCTCATTCAATAATGATAATACTCAGTCTTCGCTTATCATGACACAATTCAACTTTTTATATACTTATTAATAACATACAAAGTAGAGTCTTCATTTTATTTATAAGTGTAACTCTCGCGCCAAATCAAAACAAAACATTACACGCTTTCCAAGAATCATATAAATCATTACAAAAGTGGGTAATTCAACCTTCACGCTATTTTTAAATTTCCTACGTCATTTCCTCACCCCCTACTACTCGTATCAAGCATGTTCGCCTTATTTCCATTTCATAATATCTCTCACGCCTTCATATCCGGACAAGAATCAAATCGTACCGTCCCATTTCCTTGAGATTTTACTAGCATTACGTATCCGTCCACCTTATTTTGAACTGAACTGATTTAATATTACGACTATACGAAAAAAATATAAGTATTTTTGTCAGAATCCATGTAAATGAAGAATTTCTTTATGGCACCATGACTACAACGTATTCTTATTTAATCTTAAATGTTCTTATCTCCTACATAAGCTGTCCTTTCCATAAACACTAGTTTAATAGACTCGTTTTTTTTTTGTATACCTTATAAATGTTTGTCATAGCTGAGACCTCGTTTGTGTTTATGGTGTTTGTGTTTCCACACCTTCAAAGTCATCATGCTCCTGAGAACCATTGAGCATTAAGACTTAATTAATATTAATATTTCTTATTATATTAAACACATTACTTAACCCTAAGATTTTATGACCTTAGTTTTGGAGTCATTTCCGTTATTAATAAAAATAATGATGTAGCTATTGAACTATTCATATTAGTCCTTATTCATCGAACTCTTTTATATATATATATATATATATATATATATATATATATATATATATATATATATATATATATATATATTATGTATGTTCGGGGATAACTTCGTCGTTTATGAACCGATTTTGATAATTCTTTTTTTTGTTGGAAAGGAAATATAGTTTGGTACCATGATAAGAAAACCAGGATCTGATGATGGAATCCCAGAGAAATCCAGGAAAACTCTCGAAAATCCGCATAATTTTTTTTCTGGGCGTACCGATTTTGATGATTTTTAATTCAATCGAAAGCCGATGTTTATCATGTAGTCATATTTAAATTTCATCGAGATCTGATAACAACTTTTGGAGTAATCTTTGATAATGCGTATTAGTTGACTATTTTTTCATCTACCTACGTTGTTTTACTTGTCGATACAATTGAACTCGGTTTTTCTTCGTTTGTCTGCAATCACAATTATAAAATTTGTAGATGATTTAATTAAGACAAGAAAATCACTACCTTTTTCTTCTTTATTTATCCCCACATATATATATATGGGAATAGAATATATATATATATATACATATATATATATATATATATATATATATATATATTTTTTTTTGTCTTTGAATACTTAAATAAAATAAATGAACAGATATATAGTTTATTATTACAAGCATAACACAGACAATTATGATTCACTAACTAATTTATATCAAAAAAATTAGTGAAGTCGTGAAAACACCGCCCAAACTAAAATAACGAATGGTAATTTTTTTCAAATCGATTTTTTTTTTCGTCAGTTCAAGACGTTAAAGACAGAAATTCCATCAAGATAATCCCTTTAAAACTTTATTACGTGTCAATCAAGATAGGGACAAAATAGCAATAACATCACAGCTTCGTCGTATATTGCCTGGCGAAATATGATTTGTCTATCCCAAATGCAATAACTCGGCTAATGTAGTAAAACACCGCAAAACGATGTACTAACATGTTCTCTTACCCTCGCGTGTCACCCTTGAATTCCATCGCTCATCCATTGCGGCTTATAACGTACAGGGTTTGTTTACTTTCTCCACCATTTTTCTCGTAAATTTTTTTTTACTTTTTTTTTAGTTCATTTTAATGTTACCTACTGGAATATTTACTCAAATAATTTTTAATCAAAATACGCTAAACTTAATTAAATTACGCTAGTCAATTTTCGAATACATTGATATGAAAAATTACTTCTTACAGAAAAAAAAACTATTACGAGAAATACTCAAGAATTGATATCAGTATAATTATTATCTACTCAAAAGTAGAATTTATCTAATTTTTACACAAAACACACACACATGCACACACATAGTATTGAGCGAAGTATAGACTAATCTCAAATCAAAAAAATCAAAAAAGAATAAATAATATTAGGGTAAAGGTCTTCAGTACAAGTAATGCATATTTAAAGGCGTTACCGTCTTGATTTAGAGCTTAACATACGAATACAATAGCTAGTAGGTACATTCGCTTTGACTATACGGCGAACGCCTTAACTTGCATCCCTTTTGCTATATTATTAAACCTTTGAGACTTTGAGACTTAGTACGGTGTAGCTTTGTAATTTTCAAGTACGTGCATTTGATACACATATGATTAAATGCTTGTCTGATTTGCAAAGCCGAAACTAAGAAAATTTAAATTACAAATGTTTGCCTTGAAAAGATATTAAATCATTTTAATTGTGAATTAAAATAGGACATAATAGAAAATACCCTGTTCAAAATATGAAGTGGAAGTGGGGATGTATCCCCACTTGGGCTTCTCCAGACCTTACCCTTACAGAAGATCACAGTTAAATATATATAACATACTGCTCTCAAGCAATGTTGTGATTCTGATGCTTAAGGTAAAAAAAAAAGCTTCTGGGTAATTAAAGGTAAGGTCGGCAACGCTTTTGCGGTTTTTGATTCTGGTGTTACAGGCGACCAAAAGCTATGGTAATCGCTTACCATCAGGTGAGCCGTATGCTTGCCGATCTAGTCGTATAAAAATATGAATTAATGTTAATGCTTTAGAGATTAATATTGTATGTTTTGTTACATACGCCAAACTCATTGTAACAATTTTTGTAAGTTTTTCTATTATTAAAATTAACATAGAAAATAAATATGAATTACGACATACTGTAGCAGAAAAGAGCTTACGTTTTTAACCTACATAAGAACCCAGGTAAAACTGTATAGAAAAACTTTAATTATGATTCACAAAAGTTTCAGACTTAGCAAAAGATTTATTAAAAACTAATAATATAACACAATTTATTTGAAAGTCTCAACCATATTTTAATGTTAATTCAACTTACTATTTTATTAAAAATATTCGATAACATCGTTAAACTTACAAAAAATATTTACTTTACAAACTTTGTAAAAGGAAATATTTGTATTTTTGTATCTTTGAATATTTTAATGAATAAACACAAAAACTGCTCGACCTTTTCATAATAATTTTCTACCAGTAAAATGATATGTATATAAATATATATATTAACTGGACAACAGGAAAAAGCCAAAATTGTGTAATCCACGCTAGAGGAATGGTAAGTCATATATATAAAATGAACATCCCACACTATAAAATAAACATACCACTCAGAATTCCTTAAATTACTATTTTTATTAAATCAGTGACAAAATCGGATTTTTTCATTTAAATCACGTCATAATACAATGGAAACGCGGAGAAATTCCACCGTTCAACCATCAAGGGTTGTAATCGATTCGGCAGCGATTTTCTTCTTGACAGCCCAATCACAGGTCGATCTGACAGCGGCGTGTATCGTCGTTTTGAAGGGTCGTGATGTCTACATCGCGTATCGCACTCATACGGTTCTAAGTTACGTTGAAAAATATTTAGTTTGACACACAATTTTACACGTTATTTATTTCGTGAGCAGAATAAAACATTATAGAAACAATTAATAAAATTAAAAAAAAAGAAACACTACAATCATAAAACTTGATGCAATCGTTATAAATTTTATTAATTCTCAAACAAAAAAAAAACGAATTCCATTTAAATCGACAAGTAAAATAAGTACAAGGCGCATTATTAGGGTTAACTCAAAAACTATTTTTCAATTTTTATTCAACTGTAGTGAATTCCTTTTTTGAACTTAATAATTGACAAGCAATATCACGCATGCGCTCGTTTCCAAGCTAAAATATAGTCTTACAACCGTGATCTTTATTAATCGATTTTAATAAATAAGTTTGAATATTATAAGGTTCTGTTGTCAAAGACTATACTTCTATAATAATAAACAAAAGAGTATATATGCACGAGTGTATGTCAAATACATGGTAGTGTGTGTGATGTTTTTTTTTTCATTGATTTAATGCATAATTAAAAAAAATATAACCCCTGCTCTATATAAACTATAAATTTTCGATATTCAAATTCTTAATGTTCAAAGGATACATATATGCTACAAAATCACATATAATATAAATTTGATTATTATTCAAACACGATGAAACTATATACTTATTACTAACTAAACATTGATATCCTACAATACATTTATTTCATTTATCGTTCATATAAATTGAATCATATTAAATGTATTCGAATAATAGCCATCTATGCATTAAATCGAATATTTATTTGTACGCTTAGATACAAAGAACCATGACTTTTTATTAGACAGTGATTGCCTCGAACTCGCTGGAGCTGTTTCGACTGAACATCGTTTTCGCATATTTAATGGGTCTGTAATGGAGTTTGCTCGTTGCTCGGGGCTTTTAAACTTGAAGACTAAAAGCAAAACGATCGTTATCAAAATTAACAAATAACAGTGATACTTGCTTTCAATCGTGACTCCGTTGATGACTAAAGTTTAGCGTTGAAGTTAAGCGACGAACTGAAATATTCAATGAACCTATCACAATATAAAAGCCCTATAAAGGGATCTCCACAATCGCAATTTCACTGTTATCAAGCTAAACTGTTCTACACGAGGCAGGAAAATTCCAACTACTGATGAAATTCCCCTTTAAAAATTTTAATTTTCTAAAGAAAAAGATTTGTTTGGTTTTATAAAACCACGATGCAAGTAAAACTTTGGTGAATAAAAATATTTACATTAATCATCACTTCAGCCTATCACAGTGCACTGCTGGACATAAGCCTCCATGTGTGTTGCCCATAGTCACCACGCTTGGCAGGCGGGTTGGTGACCGCAGGACTTGCTTTGTCGCACCGAAGACGCTGCTGCCCGTCTTCAGCCTCTGTATTTCAAAGCCAGCAGTTGGATGGTTACCCCGCCATCAGTCGGCTTTGTAAGTTCAAAGGTGGTAGTGGAACTGTGTTATCCCTTAGTCGCCTCTTACGGCACCCACGGGAAGAGAGATGGTGGCTTTATTCTTTACTGCCGTAATCGAACAGCACATTTACATTAACACACAGATCAAATCACACGAGTACCGTGGAACACATGCGATATACGACATGCGATTGATGAATGAAAAATTTTGGGGCTATAGAATGTAAGTTTTACTAAATAAATATGATCATTGTTTAAATTTTATTTATCAATAAACTAAAAAAGAAAATTATACTAGAAAACTAAACTAAGTAATTTTTTTTTCATTGAAATTAATGAAAAAGTGATTTTTGTAGTGTCTGAAGGAGTAATAGGTATTTATTTATGGAAATAGCTACCTTAAGCTAGTAAAGGATCAGGCTCTATTGAAACACCGATAGCTCCTCGATAGCATTGCTGGTATCAAAGGAAGGATAAAAGTGGCTTCCAAGATTATTCGTCTTTTAAAAAACGTCTACACGAGATACCTTAAGCAGAATTTATTCAAGAGTGTGAAGATATAATTCTATTTTTGAAAGAAAATGTTCCGGTCTGACAAAAAGTTTAAGAATTGTATAGTTAAGTTCTATCGTGGAAATTAATTGTAGTGTTGTTGCGCCGAATCACTCACTATTTCTGACAGACAAATAAATTACTTTTAAACACATTCTATTAAAGTTTAAAGGAATGTGAAAGAAAGTTGATAATCATGTTTGTGAAGAGTTACCGAGCTGTAAGTTGATTGAAACGCCGACGTCTGGTAATTGCCCTTGATTTTCTTGTTAGTGGGAACTTTGCAGACAGGTAACCAAGATGAGCTTGTCTTTCGAGAATTAAATGTGAATCCATATTCTTGCTAAGGTTTTACACGAGTTAAACACGATACTTGATCGTTATTTATCGAAGGCCCTATTGTTATACCATGTCTTTGAAATTGTATTATAGTTTCTTTTGATAGTTCACTTATGTTTTTTGCCAAAACATTATGCCATAATAATTATTGTATTTTTTATCGATCGTGACATTTTTATTAACTGCAAATACAAGTCTATTGAATGAATATCAATGTGATAGATGATCAGTATAGTGTTTCACATAGTGCACTAACTAATAGTAACTCAATAAAAACGTTACAAATAAACTGTGTGGCTACGGCAGTAAAGAATATAACCACCCTCTCTCTTTCTGTGGCTGTCGTAAGAGGCGACTAAGGGATAACACAGTTCCATTACCACCTTTAAACTTAAAAGACAACCAATTGCGGGATAACCATCTACTGCTGGCTTTGAAATACACAGGTCGAAGACCGGCAGCAGCGTCTTCGGTGTGTCAAAGCCAGCCCTGCGGTCACCAACCCACCGACCCAGCGTGGTGAGTATGGGCATGCTATTTTTGGCGCGAAGTTGTGGATGCCTATGTCCAGCAGTGGACTGCGATAGGCTGAAGTGATGATGATGAGTGATGAAATAAGTCCAAAAAAATCACTAAAGGCTTTATTCAAATTCAAAATTAATGATTATTCTAAGGTTATTCTTTAAAATGTTTCACATTTTATTTAATGTAATTTCTTCATTAATTATAAAAGATAAATCTTATGATACAGATGTACTACACATATTTTACAAATTATATCAATTCAACCTATCGCAATCCACTACTGGACATAGATTTCCACAAGTACATGCTAAAAATGGCACGAACTCATGTGTTTTGCCAACACAAAATTTGTGTTTACAAATTATATAAAAATATTTAAAATGAAATATCGTTATTTTAAGCTTCACTCTTGTTCACTTCTAAATTCTCGTTAAGCGGAACATTTTGAATGTACACAAAAACAAACAAAAGTGGGACAACTAAAACGAGCTAGAAATAACGAAAAAGTTCATATTAGAACGTAGAATACGGTCGGAAATAAAAACTTTTTTCAGGCATAATTTTAATACAGCGGTTTCAATACAAGAAAATTAAAACTACGGATAGTCTAAAAGTTTTGTAATGTTACTATAAAGAATAAAATATAAAGGTAAAGATTTGAAAACGGTTTTAATCTAAAAACACCATTAAGACTTAAGAGCTGTTTTTTCATATTTTCCTATCATCATCATTGGCCTTAGTCCATCTATTGCGGACGATTTAGACAGTGTCAGACAGACACTGTGTCGCCTAGGACACTCTTTAGGAAAACGCAGAGTTGCCGAAGCTCTTCGAACGAGACGAGTCGATACATGTGAAGCTAGTTCGGATGCAAGAGTCAAAGAAATGAAGAAGAGGCAGAATAAGAGAATGCAGAAGAGGAAATTGAAATAATTTCAGTAATAACAAGCATATTTTTGGGTTATCAAATATGTCGGTAATGTGATGTATTTGAACGGATTTTAATGCTTTAGACAAACTTAATTTTCTCGCGCTGCAAAACCTGGCCGTACTAACAAAGAAAAAAAGAAAGAAAAATATTTTATTGTTCACAATAATACAAATCAAAACAAGCGCTAAAATCAAAATAAGCGCAACAGCTACTCAGCATTTACCACACCATTGCAACAATGGTGAGACGCTAATTTTCAGTGACTCCTCATTGTCACTCGCTTGAAGCGACATCACTGACAGCACTCAACCAAACACACACTCACACAAATTGTAGCTCACTTAAACCATCCACTTAACCGACACCAACATACACCACTAGTACCCTGCACATATCAGAAAAACATAAACATTCATTTGCAGAAAAAAATTATTACGGGGGAAACGAAATGAAAAGAATTAATGACACAAAGCGGGTTTTTGCAGATTCATTATTTCGTGCGGTGCTGAGTTAGGTATAGTAAGATCTGGGGCGAGGTAGCGAACGCTGGCGCGACCCTATCTTGCCCAACCCAGGCAGACGACTGCTCACACGTGGTGGTTTTTTTAGCCAGTAAGAGTCTGGCATAACCGCTCCCGCGCCATCCATGATGGATTTTCCCCACGTAAAAAAAAAAGGTATAGTATCTTACTACGACTTTGCTATATTACGATTCAGCCTTTAACACTCCAAGAGTTTCTTTCTCCATGTAGGAGAAGGATCGGAACTTAATCCACTACGCTGCTCCACTGTGGGTTGGCGGATATATTCCCTACTTTGAAAAAAGATGGCTATCAGGTGTATACGATTACAACCGAGACCAACAACGTAACGTGTTCTCCGAGGCACGGCGGGAAAGCCCACAAGGACTGTCCAAACACCCAGTCCACAGCAAATATCTCTGTGGCTAATACAAATATTTATCATGTGCGGGCATCGAACCCGCAACCGCTTGCTTTCTTTAGCTTCAAAGTTTTTCAAGTATTATACATATTTACAATGTAGGTACATATTAAGAACAAATTACTAATATTTTATTCCCTTTATAGATTTTATTTACTATTGTCTTTAATTTCCTTTCCTCATTTTATATCAGATGTATGTATAATTTAATGTTTTGAAAATCAATGTATTCAGTGTTCAATAAAATTAAAGTGATAATCAATTTTCCCCTCACGTCGTGTCATTGCATAAATAACGCAATCACGCTGTTTGCCTGTCGACTGCCGACTAATTAACCGCAAGACATACGTGAGGTGGCAAACACACCAATATACAGTATAGAAATGTACCATACTACATATGACATGGTTCCACTTACCCAACTTCCTATGCATATAACAACATGGCTCAGGATCAGAATCGTCGGTCGTAATACTGTCTTCCAGGTCGGAAGAAGCATTTTCATTTTCTATTTCGATCATTTGTAAACTATCATCTATTACAAAGGTGTCTGGTCTCCATCAAGCAGATTTGTTTGCTCTAAAACGCTTCTTTATATTAGTTTTATTACTATTTTTGCTTAGACGCGCGTAGCTGTAGCATCACATAGTACGCGCAATGCTTGTCTGTCATACATCGGTGCTTGCTCCGTTTTATAATTTAAAAGTCAACTGTTATTTATGGACGGAGTATAATTATAATGTTATATATTTCAAGTGGTAAGCATGTGAGTGCAACTACTTATTTTAATTTAACTGTTTGTACACGGCATCCAAATAATAGACCAGAAAAAGATAGACAAGCTAGCTGTTGCATATTCTGTATGTTGTGTGAAAGCATACAACATTTAAATTTCGTTCATTTGGCAAGCGAGTAAGTAAAATTTTTAAAATAATTTATTTTATAATTTTATTTATAGCCATAGCCATGTCCTTAATTTTATGGCATTATATGTTCTGATTATTTTTTGATGAAATTTAATTTTCATTTGTTAAGCAGGTGAGGGAAGATCGATCTTACTTGGAATCTACTATAACTAGATAGAAATAAACCAGAATAATTTTGTAAAGAAATGTAAATGTTTCTCATGTATGTAAATGTATATTTTAAAGTACTACACTGATTGTCTAAGGTAAAAGGGACATTGCAGTTTTTCACGCTGAATTAGCATATGTGCATGTCAGTGAGTTTGTCCTGAAACATGCAGATTTCGTCGCAATATTTGTATAAATTTAGCATTTTAAATTTCATACATTTTACATCAAATTTATAATTTAGTTGCTCGATGCCTTGAATCGTCTCAGACAATTGCACCTAATTTTTTTAACATGAAAATTTAAGAATAAATTACAAAACCATCTACATTGATACATCAAACGAAAATACGTTCAATCAAGTGACTATACCATACAAGTGATATTTCTCCTGGGACCCGTAAATATTAATTAGAAGACCTAACAAGAAATAAGGTTAAAGGCATCTTCTTGGTAAAGTTACCTAACTTCGGTAAGATACTTTGTGTACCTTAATCTCTACTAGTCATTATCATAATGACATATAAGTAAGTCGAGTCATTAGTGCGATTAACTTGTCAGGAACAGAATTCCATGGGTGATAAGCGTCATCGCTTATTAAGATTAGCTTTTAAGAATGATATCTGATTGTATACTTAACTAGGATGAAACGACAACCCTAAAACTATAGTTTCATCACATCACCATGACGAGCCACTGTTACAATGAAAGACAGTACGGTACAACGATTGACAATGCTGATACTGATTTATGCATATGTACTATTGATTGATTGGTTTAATGGCTTTTAGTTATGCCAGTGGAGCATAGTTAATTCCGCCAATGTCACGAGGAGTGAATACGGCCTAGTATGGTAAGAGATTAACACTCCACCTTTTGTTGATGGTGTTATATGTTCCGTCACACGTTTTTCATTACCCTTTAAGACTCAAAATGTACTCTAATTCAGCTATTGCTAATATTGATGTGAGATAAGGAAAAAAAATTTAATACTCACTCTCCCAGTTTTAACAGTCAAGTCCAGATTTAACACGCATTAGTTCAAATTCCGTAAATATTTTAATATCGTGACATTTTTTTTTTTTTTTTTTAATGTATTTCGGGGATAACTTCATCGTTTATGAACCGATTTTGATAATTCCTTTTTTTGGAAAGGAGATATCCTAAGGGTGGTATCGTGATAAGGAAACCAGGATCTGATGATGGAATTCTAGAGAGATCGAAGGAAACCCTCGAAAATTGTAGTGATGACTAGTGCATTTGTTAACTTTTTTCGTCTACTTACATTGTATTACTTGTCGATGTAACTGAAACCGTGTTTTTTTTTTGTTTGCTAGCAAACACAATTATTAATTCGAGACTTCGTTAATTTACATAACAAATTTATTTAAGCTTCAGAAGATAGTAAAAGACATCAACAAACAAGCACCAAACATTCAACTTTAAACAATATCTTGTTTGTAATATTTAACATATTTATGCGGTTGTATTTTTCGTGGATTGTACCTCATGACGTCACACTAAGTACAAACTAGCCAACGATCTAAGTGCTCAACAAAGCGCCCACAGGTGCTATAAATCTCGCCTCAAGAAACCCACCTTATACGCTTTATAAGCTCCATACATCCACGCTTATCTGCTAGCACTAGCTCTTATTTATGACTCCCATTTCACAGTACGTAGAACGAGAGAATTTTATTGATTTTATATTTATAACCTTCAATAAAAATCTTATTACGTATTCTAGTGTACGTCCTCCTTCATCGTGTATGTACTCTCTGTAATAAAACTAGCTATGACCCACGGTTTTACATGCATTAATTTAAAAGAAAACATAGTCCATAGCCTTTCTCAATACATGGGATATCCAACACAAAAAGAATTTTTCAGTTCGAATCAATAATTCCCGAGATTAACGCGTTTAAACATACAAATAAATAAATCAACTTTTCAGCTTTATAATGTTAGTAAAAATAGTAATGGCTGTAGGCAAGAGACAAACAAAAAACTACTAAAGGGGATTTTACTTAATCTTGGCGAATAGAATGTATTGATGTTCAAGATTAGATGTTGTTTTATAGTTATGTTCATGAAAGCTTGTAGTAAAATCTTGTATTCTTTAATTTGCTATTTACTTTTGCTTTTAGGACATTAATTGCCTTGAAATTTGTACTTGATTTTTGTTGTACAGTAGTCTTATTCAAGTTTATCCCTTGCATATAAAGGCTAAATATTCTTATGATAAACAAAAAATGATTAATATTATTGTAGGACAAAAATCCTAAACAATTTCACATTAATATCAAAATGTTGACTGACTTTAGACTGATTGTTAGAGTGAAACGTCACCGTTTGTAAAGTGACGAATTAGGCATTCTATCTGCAACAAACGCACAAAGTGAACTCCACTTCGCTTCAATAGTATAATTATCTTGTCCTACATGCAACTCGTATCATTAGACTTTGTACCATTAACTCATTCTCTAACACAATAATGACATTTTCTTTGTTTTATGTTCATTATTTTTATTTAAAAAAAAATGTATAAAATAATATAAAATCTAATATGATTAGAAATTAAATTTCTTATACTAAAAATTATCTCAGCTCGTATCTACTATAATATTAATAAGATAATTTGATATATATGATAATTAAATAATAATATAAATTCAATATATTATCTATATATTAATACGTGAAGCAAAAACTTTTTACAAAATTTGCGCGGACGGAAGAGTATGAAATTTCGTAAACTTATAGTTTATATAGAGGAGTACAGAATACTAATATGTTTTTAAAATTATGCAAAAAAATATTTTAAATCAATAAAAAAACATTACACACACTACCGCGTATTTGACACACACGCGCATATTATACTCTTTTGTTGATTGTCAAAGTCTGTAGTCGAATTGAAAATTTTAAAGAAAGGTTCTTTATTTTCATATTTTTTTTGTTTTTTTTTAATTTAAAATTTTAATTATGGTCGAATTTCGAACTCTGTGCGACCACTAGTAATTATAAAAACGAAAAGAAATCTATTACATTGTCAATTGAGACAATTTTTCTTTATAGAAATTATCTACATAATATATAGGCACTTCAGAGTAAATCTCTCCAGGCCTAGAGGCATAAACAGCACTTGTTTATGACCCACATATATTTAAGCTAATGCTACTACTGCTTCTTATGGCTCATTTAGTCTCGGTACTCGCACCTCGCCTCGTACCTCGCGCTCGTGATATATAGATTAAAAAGAGACAGATAGATAAAAGAGATAGAGACGAAAGATTGATAGTTTTAGAACCTCGTAACGCATAGACTCTTTGAGTCAGTAATAATGGAGGACGGCGAAATATAAGCGGCAAAATCAAATTATTGAGAGTATATATTGTGTGGTACTGTATAATCTTTTGTCGTAAATATGTCTGTTTTTGTGTTTTTTTTTTTATGTCAAACTTGTCTTAACCATAACATATACAAGAAAATATCAAATCTGTTGGAGTTTTACAAATACTCAGGACAACCACCCTTTGTTGACTGAACCGTAATTTTCATCAACAATGGACATGATCAAATGCACACATTTCTTTTGAGGCACAGCAGGATGTTCCTGCCCAAATCTGGAGAAAGTCGTCTAGAGAAGTACCACAACCTTAAATTTACAGCTGGTTAACACTGTTCTCAAGTGGTGTTGTGTTCCTGTGGTGAGTAAAGTGCTCAGAGCTCCTGGGGAAGAATGGACGGTAGAGTTGGCTACGCGCGTCCATAGGCTACAATAATCCCTTACCCGCCAAGTGACTGGTATGCGTGCTTCCACTCTGTAATATTTAAAAAAAAAGTATTTGTAACGATGAACCAGTTTTCTATGAAAAAAACATAATTTTCTTAACTTTGATTGATAGTATAATTAAATTCTGGGAATCATTCGCATCATACGTCTACATACACACACATACACACACACAAATAAACCCACGCATATAACAATAATATTAATATATTAGTATTAATTATAATAATTATATATTAATAATTATCATATTTTATTACCTCATACTAAAAAATATTGTTCACCTATCAACATATCCGACCTAATTTTTCAGTCATTCATTTTGATGGTTATCAATACTGATGACAAATAGTACAGACAATTACTAACGAAGTGGATTTTTGTCGAGTTGATTTGACAGTTGTCGAAATAAACAATGAACTCACTAAAAAAATCAGTAAGTCGTTCGGAAATGGTAGCAGCTAAATAAAACTCATCGATATGTATTTCACGCGCTAACAAAAATTTTCGTTCGTTAATTGACAGCGACACATTGCATCATTGACGCTGGCGTTCAGTATCGAATGAGACAATGGATTTATTGATCACCGTTTTAATGATTATAGTTTATGTATTAAATACACATTTATTACACTTCAACAAATGGCTATATGGTTTGCCGTGGTTTTTTTTATGTCAAATAGGCAGGTATTTGACCACAATCTCACCTGATGTTAAGTGACGATGCGGTCGAAGGTGGATCATGCCTTCCTAATGACAGCCTATTCACTCTGGCCTTGAAGGCACCCAGATTGTATCGTTCGGGAAACACAGACGCGGGCAACGAGGCAGGTCTGGGCAAGCATAAAGCTTCTCTGTCGTTTATTAAAACAAAACTCATACAATCCCCGAAATTGGTACTAATATAGTGCCATTTTCACTTGAAGCTAATAACATTTCATAAAAGCTGACTAGCATTGACATTAACCCATATAAAAGACTCAATTTTCAAAACAATTTTCGTAACAGCGAAATTCCGTTGATTTATCAAATATATTCAAATAAACACGATAGAATGCGGAATATGTGAAATCGGAATTGGCAAAAGTTATTTAATTAAATGAATATGCGAACAATACGGATCCTAACAAAATTGCTTTCGATATTTTATTCGATTCGATATTCTTCGACATCAACTATATAGCTTTATGAACAGTTGCTAGTAAGCAATAACCGTGCGAATAATTCGCACTAAATAAGTAAAGAATTTACCGACCGTCAATCATGTTGACGTTCTTTCAAAATTAAAGCCGTCTTATATGTAATTTTAATAATTAATTAATTTACAAAAACAAAGGCAATAATATTTTTAGCAATAATCTTATTTAGTCCTCTGCCCAAAGGTTGCCTGGAAGAGATCGCTGTATTAGCGATAAGGCCGCCTGTTGCAGCTGATGCAAATTTTATTTTTATATTTTATTTGTTATGTTGTTAAAACCTTTTATTAGTGTGCGAAAGTGTAAATAAATAAATAAATAAATAAATAAAATTTTTTAGTTGCTGGTGCCGGTAGATCAAGCAGTAATTGTGAAGTTTTTTTCTAAAAAGGGAGGTAAAATATCGTAACCTTAACGTATTAATATATATGATGTCTCATGCGGCTTTACCCGATATCGTCTAACATAATTTATAAATACATGTGCATAACATTAGCTTACAGCGCTGATCCTTTTTTTGGCTTTGATAGGAACTCTTATATCCTAATGTATTGTAAATATAATCTTTTCTTGTTGTTTTTATTCGGTAAAATAAAACTTCAGTATCATTTCCCACTAACTCATTATGAAGAAGTTACATCGCGTAATATGACAAATGTCAAAATTTATTTTTAAAATCTAGACGTACATATTTTTTTATGAAAATATAGAAACACAAAGGAGATTATATATATTTTTAAGTACGCCACATTAAACTTATTTTTAGATAATGCGTAATAATTCTAGGTAAGCATCTAATGATAAAACAGTAATTAAATCAGTTAAATACAAACTACAATCAAATACAAATAATTATTTCATGTGTATTATATCACCATTAATAATAATTATAATAATAAATACTCGTTAAAATGAAATATATCGGTATAAAAATACCACGAAACATTACAAAAAAATGTGTATTATTATAGTCTTCATGTAGTTTTTAATATTATTACTGAACGTATTTAAAATGATATCAACTAATCGTGAAAAAGTACGCTCTCAGCGAAGCTAAGTTCACACGAGAGCACGATAAATCTCGCCTTAAGGGGTCGCAGATCTTACACGCTTTATAAACTCCGTACACCCTCGAATATACTCGTATACCCTACCTCGAATTTACTATTATTACGCACAAACTATATGTACGTTACATTTATATATTTAGTAACATATTAATAATAACAATAATACCAAACACATACATATACATATACAACATATAATATTCAGCTACATCAGCCGGCTGTTACCTATAATACAAGCATTAAGTTGCTTACGTTATAAACAGACGACTATGTGAATGGTATTAAAAAATTTCATTTTCATTCGAATAAACTTTATGTGAACATATATAGACATAGGAATTAGAATTAATCTTGAGCTAGTACCTAATTCAATTAATATTAAGATACCATCGCTTTTCCTGATTTTTAAATATCATCGTCATCAAATATACAAATTAATCAGTTTCTCCTTTTCTTGTAAAAAAATCAACTGAAAAAGCTGGAACAAGATAAAAATTCAATATGCACACAAAGTCAGCGAAATAAATAGAAACAATATCAAACATTTTGTGCTGTACATTTAAAATATATTAATACGGTAGTCCTTCGAAACTTTATGCAACGTCGTACATAACATGCAGTCGGAGACATGCACAAAGAGAGAATGATTTGATTTATCCTTCAATTTCATGCCTCCGACTGCATATTATCTACGACGTTGCATAAAGTTTCGAAGGACTACCGTATTAATATATTTTAAATGTACAGCACAAAATGTTTGATATTGTTTCTATTTATTTCGCTGACTTTGTGTGCATATTGAATTTTTATCTTGTTCCAGCTTTTTCAGTTGATTTTCTATTAGTTGTTCTTCACGCAGGCGGGTTTTTTTTTTTTTTAATTATTATTTTATTTATGTCTTTTTAGTCAGACAAATTACGTAATCGGTTCAATTAATTAAAACAGTTTACATCATGTGGTTGATTAAGTAAATTTTTAGGGTCAAGAGAACTGATAGCAAGCCCGGAGAAAGATCTCACTCTGCTCAAAGCAACGTAAGCCTGACCTTTAGCAAATAGGTGACTGCTTAAATCAACAACTATTAGTTTTAATATAATGAAATTATTATTAAAATTATTTGTTTGTATTTGGTATTATGTATTTGTTATTAATTTTATTAATGTAATTGTAAATTGGTGTGACATTTATTAATTTTTATTTGTAATTTTAATTGTATGTTTTTTTTAACCATTGTATTTTATTTGAAAGGCTACACCCCGAAGTTGATCGTCGCCTAGGAGGCGAGTTTGACATGGCATAGGCGTGCGAAAGAGCAAAGTCCACATTTTTTAAACTTTAATATTGTATTTCTGTCTTAGTATTACGGTAATAATAATCATGATATACCTTTTTAAAATCCTTGTATTGTGCCCTTCAATTTGATACCCATATTGTAGTATTCGAGAAAAAAATTTTTTTTTTCATTAAATACAATGGCTTCGCACAGCCGCCATGTTTGATTTTTTTTAATGTCACCTATCTAAGAACACTTGGGCAGCAAAGACGAACCTAACGATACCTCAGTTATGTAAATCCGTTTAGTGGTTCTGGAAATATGAGGTAGTAAAGAATATTACATACATACATACATACAAGATACGCGCGAAAAACATAACCCTTCCTTGGCAGTCGGGTAATAACGTTTTGTACTTGAATTACTGAATGTAGAGTCAAAAAACGAAATTACAAACTTTCGTTATTTTTTTTATTCAGAAAGAGTATCTGAGAAACTCTTGAATGCTGATATTGGTTTTATAAAAATAATATTTTTTATACAAATGAAATGAACAAAAATAACAATCAAAATAGAAGCCAGTAAAAAGTTACGAGATAAATATAAAAATACTATCGAATCGAGAACCTCTTATTGAAGTCGAACATGGTAAACATGCAATTGTTACAAAAAGATGAACAGTGGACAAAAGAATTGGTTTCATTTTACAAATGAAATTGTAATTTAAGCATAAATTAAACTTTTAAAACCAAAGTACGCCATTAACTTTATATGGGCATTTAATCTTTCGATTACTTTAAAATCGAAATTCAACGTACACGGAATACAGTGGCCAAATATTTTTAAATACAAAACATTCGTTCTGTGTAATGTACGCTCACGCGGGATGGCAATCGTGAACCTGAATGGTATATCAAAATGTCTCCGTTCGATTAATTAAAATAATTGCGAATCTTTTAAATTCAGCACAGTGGCGCGAAAAAACCTATATCGACGCTCCAGTAAAGTGCTCTTCGTTCTGACAGAATATTTCCATAACCTGAATTAAATTTTATAATATTTCAAAAGGACGATAAGATTTTTTTAATTTTCTTTTTGATAGAAAGTTTACATAATTTTGTGTTACTCTATTTGTTTCACAAAACTATTTGTTTTTATAACAAACCCTGAGCCATCTTGACCTCTAGTGTCGATCAATGACTATCAAGTTTTGATTTGCTCGTGCTAATTGTAACTAATGTTATAACTATTGAAGTGTATTTCAAAAGCATTAGTACGCATTATGATATGACGCTTAATTATTAAAATGTATACACGAGCAGAATTGATGAATCAAATTCGCAACCTAAACAACTTGGTACAATTATTTTTAAGATAGTTCTTAAATTGATAGTTTCATTTTACTAAGAGGTCACAACAAATCTAACTGAATTAATAAATAAACGAAAACTAAGATCGAATATACACGTTCAAAAAATTGTGAAAAACCCTCATTCAAGAAAAGAAACTCTCGTAAACGTAACACGACGCCGGCTAAATGGAGCAATTATATGTATTAAAAAAATTGTTGCACGAGTAACAGTCTTTGACCGATATGCTCAATAAAATCAAACTCACTTATATATAAAACAATCGTGAGCTTTAACGTATTTCCACAAAACAATGCTAAAACAAAAATCAAAATAGAAAAAATTGGAACGAGAAGGGTTGAATAGATTTGTTAGTAATATTTTGCTAAGCATTATATGGTTGTTATTATTTGATGATTAGTTTGTTATTATCATTTCCCGCCCTCTCTTGAAATCCTTATTGACATTATAAATAAAAACCTAATTCAACCTAACCAAGAGTAAAATGCATAAGGATACTCTTATCTTGATTTATTTATATTTCAAACGCTAGCTTTAAATACAACTAGAAAAGCTGAAACAATAAATAGATGATTAAAAAAATAAACAAAAACTTGATTCCAGACGAAACACAGCGAAAACGTTTCAGAAAGCATCGCGTGCATTTTCTTCAACGAACCGAAATTCAATCATGCATCCAATGTTTGTAGCGCTAAAATTGTAACGGCGAATTTCGTTTTCCATTTTTCGAATTCGCACCACTCGTCTGATAATTGACACTGACACAATGCACCACTGAGGCGGCCGTGTTGTAATATAGAACGGGACAATCGCTTGCTGTATTACTTGTTTTCATTTCACCGTGAAATATTCGGCGTTTATTGCTACGTTCTTTAACATCTTCAATCTTTGTTATTACTCTATACACTGACAGCTCTGAATTTGGTATTTCATATGCTAGTATCTTTTATTTTTGTATATTGATTTTTTTTTTTATTTTGATTGTTGCGTTTTGGGTTACTGCTCCGTTTTTAACTAAATTTTTATCTTTCTATATCTCTTAAACTATGTTTATAACGAGTCCAAACAAAAATTACATTGTC
Source organism: Melitaea cinxia (assembly GCF_905220565.1). Classification (NCBI taxonomy): domain Eukaryota; kingdom Metazoa; phylum Arthropoda; class Insecta; order Lepidoptera; family Nymphalidae; genus Melitaea; species Melitaea cinxia. The sequence continues at coordinate 2,577,756 of NC_059397.1, read as the reverse complement.
TTGATGCATGACATGCAGAATTATTATTCACATAAATAATTCCTGAATTTTAGTTAACTTTTGATACGAAATGCTATATTGTGGTCTTCCTACCAGAAATGAGAATAAGACGTAATTTTTAGACTTTTGGAATTTACACCTTAAGAATCGATTTTCATATAAGTACCCCGGGATGAAAAAAAAATATATGGAGTAAAATCTACTGAACGACGTTCAACGACTTCGTTACGTTTTTGTGCGCAACCTATTCCTTTACTTTTCGGTGTGTGCGCGTCGTTGTCGTAACGCCATCTATTGGAACTCAATAAAGTTCCGATAGATGGCGTTATTTGATGATTCTTATTTTAATCGAAAGCTGATGCTTGCCTTGTGATCCCATTTAAATTTGATCGAGATCTGATAACTTATATATAATTTTTTTTAGGTATTTTATTTATTCGTTTATTTACAATTTTAATCTTATTCTTAGACTAGTAAGCCTTTTTTGTGCCTATTTAGACAATCGATTTAAAAGAGTAAAGTCCAGTCGTGCATCGTAGCTGACACACACATTTTTTTTAGATCTACAAAGACTATTTGTTGATATGTATTATACTACTTAATTGTTTTACAAATGTAAGTTTTTCCCACAAAAAACTTGTTATTATGGCAATAATTTAAAATAATAAAGTTTTTAACCTATATATATATAAATAGTGCGTAACATTTATTTCGTAGCTGATGTGCATTCCAGAATTAATCATTTAAATAAAATGTTAGTTACTAGTCCAATTAAGTAAATCTTGTGTTTATTTAAGATATAAAATAACTAAAAAGTTGTCTAAAAATTACAAACTCATTTTAGTCCTTTTTGTAATCAACGAACCCGCTTTAAAATGTTAGTTAGGAAAAAATTTCTCCTAGCGTATGTTGACCTAATTCACTTTGTCTCATAAAAAATATCAGACAATATGACCCACAGCATTCCCAAACATAAGCCAATCATGATATTAAAGCAGCATATCAATAATATTTTAATTTATTAGTAGTTTTACGCTAATCGAAAACCTTAAATTACACTCATTGTTTTGTTCTGGTGTAATGGTGTGAGACCAGCTGAAGATTGTGGGTTACATTGCTTATTAAATATTTTTATTTCTTTCTTATGTGAGTGTATATCTTTATCTGTCTCTACAGTATTAAAACCATCGGTGCTGATTTTTCTAATAGACATCAGTTTTGAATTTATTTACTAAATATCAAACACAGTCACTGCAGAAGCGAGGCGTGGTGAATTCCATTTCAACGATAAACTATATGTGGAGGGGACTTTGCTCAGTATTTTAACGATTAACACCAATTAATTCATTATTCTAATGTCTATTTAATTAACACTATGAATTAATTTTAATGTCTTATTAACTTGCTTCTAGACCATAAATAGTAGATGCATATTGCTTTCATAATGTAGTCTATGTAGATATGCTATTTTTAAATGCAAAATAATCATCACTTCAGCCTGTTATATTCCATTGCTGGGCATAGGCCTCTTTTTCCATATAAGATCAGAGCTTAATCCACCACGCTGCTCCAAGGCGGAATAATCATACATTAGGAAATGCTAGTGCAAAAATATTTAATAATGTATACTATATAAAAAACAATACTAAATAAACATAGCACACGGGCTTAGTCATAATTTCTGTAAGCGGGTAATATAGGTCATTAGCACATTGCACTAGTATACTCAGCGCCACACATCTTGATAAAAGATCAAACAATAGTCTTAATGATCTAGCACAGTGTAAGTGCCCCACTAAACGCACCATAAGTGCCATAAATCTCGCCTTAAGGAGCCCCACACCTCACGCTTTATATGCCCGATACATCTGCATTTATCTGTTTAGTTTGTGGCTTTGTTTGCCTTATGTTGTATGTATAAATGTGTAAAGCTTTTAAAATTTTACTTTTATTATATATTTATTTTTAATTAAAATATTATGAAATTTTTACAGTACAAAATAGAACATTAGAAGAATAAGCCGGATAAAAAGTTTCTATCATAAACATTGTGCATAAGTAAATCTGTGCAATTAAACAATATTTTACTATTGTATCCTTACGTGAGACGCATAAAATTCTTCTTTAAGTTGATTTGGAATCGTGATTTTCTATAAAAGTCATACAAAACTATTTAGGACTAGCCTAGTCCTAAATAGTTTTGTATGACCAAACAGACCCAACAGACTTCTCTCTCTTCAACTCATTCTGTTAAAAATTCATAGTAAAAATACTTTTTTTTTGTGTTCAAACTTCACGTTACCTTACGTTTGAGCCTCACGGGCCTTAAGGAACATGACAAAAAAAAAATAGTCGAATTGGTCGATTCATTCTCGAGTTATGCGCTTAGCAACATTCATTTTTATTTATATTGAGATAGGAGGTAAGTTAGAATTATTTGTACTCCCCGTACTTATATCTTAATTACTAACTACTTATGATATGATTTAATGGAAAGCTACAGGATCAAAAATGAATGATTACGTTATTCTTTAATATAACCCACTCCTAACAGCCTTAAGTTTCATCTTAATTTATTCCTTAAAATTTTATAATTTTGATATCTATACTTTTTACCTTGTTCAGCAACAAAAGATCTACTAACAACACGTAAATGTTTTTAGACAAACTTGTTTGTTTTCTCACTCGGGATATAGTCGTTAGTTTGCGTGTGTAAATTAGATTGCTATTACAAGCTCAACCAATTAGTGCATGTGTGCTTTGTGGCAAACATGGGAAACGCGTGATTAATTTCAAAATGATCAACGTTTAGACGTGAATAAAATTGAAATATGATTACAGGTTTATTAGTACGCTGTCAAATTTCCACTGAATTTGAATATTTTAGAAATAATAATATGAATCAGTGCAGAAAGCTTCCAAGAATATATGCCACGTTTAATAATCTCGCGTTTTAACCGACTTCAAAAAAGGAGGAGCTTCTCAGTTCGATTGTATTTTTTTCAATCCACTACTGGACATAGACCTCCACAAGTTCACGCTAAAAATGGCGATGACGTGACCCGTACGGTGCCCATAGTCACCATGCTGGGTAGGCGGGTTGGTAACCGCAGGGCTGGCTTTGTCGCACCGAAGACGTTGCTGCCCGTATTCGGCCTGTGTATTTTAAAGCTAGCAATTGGATGGTCAAAATGGATGGTTTGGAAACCTTTTGCTTTTCTAGAACTTATTCGTCTCTCAGTGAATTTTCTAGAGCTGATTAGTTTAAAATCTGTAATATACTCAGACGTAAAGAGAAATATAGTAACGAAAACATCATTAGGAATTTAGAAATCCATGCATCTGAAATCAGTTGTCAATATTAATCAACAGTTGAGAATAGTTTGATCTTCAATTCTTTAATTTATTAAACTCTTCGACATTACGTCAAAATAACAATATACGACAGAAAATGAAAAGGTTATTGAAATATCTTAACTTAAATAAATCTTACTAAGAATGGAATGAGGAAATCTCGTCAACATTACGTGCGCTCACTAAGCGCGTGGCATCTTCGACCAATTTGTTACTCGTCGGAACATCGAGCTTTAATGTTCAAATATTCAGTACGCTAGGTGTAAGGAGTGACTGATGCCCGACCCGAATTTGAAAAATATTTTTAAAAAGAATTCTTATGTTACAGATCTTGTTTACGTAAACTAAATTGGGACATCACATCACAAGCGTCCCTTAGAAGATGAAGATTTACTTATTTATTTATTTATTTATTCTCAGTCAATTCCAAAACATTTTGTGGCATTTTATCATACATGCGAATACCATAAGGCATAATTGTGTTTGCTCGCAAACGAAAAAAAAACCGACTTCAATTACATCGAAGAGTAATACAACGTAGATCGACGAAAAAATAGTAATACTTTGTTCGTATTCCATATAACACGACATTATAAAATTGTAGAATTATATAATGTTCTACTGTTATTTCTAACATTTTGTTAGCGATTGTAGGCAGAAATTTCATAAAAGGCCCGTCGTCGATTCGCGCGAAGCGCTGACGTCGCTTATTACGGCGGGTTTTTTAGTTGAAGCGGATTTATATTGAATTACGGTTTATGTCTTTTTTATTAAAAATATGTAATGTTCATGTTTTCACACAGCTCCGATGCACGACTGGAGTTTACCCCTTCAGATCAACTGTCTAAATAGGCACAAAAAGGCTTACTAGTCTAAGAAATATATTATTACTATATCAAATTGTAAATAAATGAATGCAATAACGCCATCTATCGGAACCTAATTGCGTTATTAGAAAACGTCTGAACGCCATCTCTAACAAGGTCATTCGTTCAGTAGATTTTACTGTTCAATTTTTTCATTCCGGGGCCTTAAATGAAAATCGATTCTTAAGGAGAAAACTCCAAAAACAGTCGAGTAAATACGCCATATCAGATATAGCTCAAAAAGTTTGAGTCAAATCTCAATTATATTTAAATAGGACCACATGACAAGCACCACCTATCGATTAAAAAAAGAATCATCGATATCGGTCCACCCAGTAAAATAGTAATGAGGTTAATATAACGTTGGTCGACGTAAAATAGCCAAGTAACTACCCAGTATTAGCGATAACTCAAAAGTTAAAAGCTCAAATATATTTATAACGAATAAACTGCTACTCTCTACTCTAGTGGAATATTGTAATTTGATCGATAGTGAACGAAGTAATTTCATTACATTTTGATAGATGGCGTTGTGGCAAAGTATTGAACATGACCGCAGTCGTCTTAACATCGTCATGTAAATACGTGTCATCAAAGATTACTCAAAAATTGCTCATTATATCTCAATCATATTTAAAACGGACGACATGACAAGTATTAGCTTTTGATTTATACAAAAAAGATCAAAATCAGTGCACCCAGTAAAAAGATATAACGTATAATACAACGTAGGGTGACGAAAAAACCGTCAAGTAAATACGCAATATTAGATATAACTCACAAATTACGAATCAAATCTCAATTAAATTTGAATGGGATCACGTGACGAATAGTAGCTTTTAATTTATATAAGAAACGTCAAAATCGGTGCACCCAGTAAAAAGTTATGAGGTATAATACAACGTAAGGTGACGAAAATAATGTCAAGTAAATACGCGTTATCAAAGATTAATCAAAAAGTAGTTATCAGATCTCGATAAAATTTATATGTGACCACATGATAAACATCAGCTTTCGATTAAAGTAAAAATTATCAAAATCGATACACCCAGTAAAAAGTTATTGCGGATTTTCAAGAGTTTCTCTTGATTTCTCTAGGATCCCATCATCAGATCCTGGTTTCCTTATCATGGTACCAAACTAGGAATATCCCCATTCCAACAAAAAAAGAATTATCAAAATCGGTATACCCAGTAGAAAGTTATGTGGTATAATACAACGTAGGTCGACGAAAAAAGCGTCAAGTAAAAACGCATTATTAGATATAATTCGAAAAGTAGTTGTTAGATCTCAAATAAATTTAAATGGGACCAATCGGCACACACCACCTTTCGATTAAAACAAAATTTGTCGAAATCGGTCTACCTGGTCAAAAGTTCTGATGTAACATACATAAAAAAAAAAAAAAAAAAAAAAAAAAAAAAAAAAAAAAATACAGTCGAATTGAGAACCTCCTCCTTTTTTGGAAGTCGGTTAAAAAAGGAGACGTTTACTTTGCGCAGTCAGAAACTTGGAGTTACAATTTTGTGGTCCTTCTCGTGTTTATACTGCATATATTAAAATCGTTTAATAACCGTCGAATGTTTCCTGTAACTTGGTAAATATGGAAGACAAGCAATTTTCGTCTGCCATATTTTTTATGTCGACTCTTGTACAACGTCATAAAATATTAAAGTATTGAAGTATATTTTTAAATGATTTTATACTAGTTATCGGGCTATTCGAAAAAAAAATATCTAGGAAAAATAGTATGCGCCATTATTCTAAAGTTTTTATTTTTAAATCCTCAAACATTTCCCACGATTGTGGTCACCCTGGTGTATGGTCACCAAAAAATGCCATATATTTACGAAAATTTTTAGTGAATTTCTTAATAATGGTAATTAGATACATGGTTTCTTCGTATTTTTGTTTTTTTTTTTTTTTTTTTGTTTAGACAAATACCAAAAAAAAAATATGACCGATTTCATGACGTTTACGTTTCATTTTTTTTTTTTTCGGAACTAACATTGGATGCTCAACAACATTGGATGAATATATAACAACCATAAAGGTTGTATTGACAAACACAGATGTAAGCCACGTAACATAGAACGCTTAACTAACTTAACGCTTAACTTAATTAAAGCATATATTTTCTTTAATTTTCTTTTGAAATTCTAGGATAATATATTTTTATTATTATGGAAGAAGATTAAGAAAATTATGAATTCTGACTCCGACGTAAAGTTAGAACATTTTGTGTAACGGAGCTTGCGGTTGCGGTAAGACAAGCAAACCGTTATTCCTATAACGAGCTTTTCAAGCTAGGAATTTTAAGATTTTAATTAAATATTTGTTGTTAAAACAATTTATATATTACATAAGACTTTTTTTCAAATCTTAAGTCACATGCAGTTTCAGCCTGTGATATCCCACTGCTGGGCATAGACCTCTTTCCTCATGCACATCTGCTCCAGCAACCATCGGTACTACGACACAGGTACAGTCACCTGCCATTTCGACTTGCAATTCAGATCATATCTTTGAGAGAAACCCCAAGCATAGCCCGTTTCATTGTTTCATCGCACGTTGAGTGACTTTAAATTTGTGGACCAGTCCCTTTGTCAGTGTCCACGTCTCGGCACCGTATGTCAAAATAGCTCAAATTTTAAACATAATTATGTTTTTGCCATCCCGGTGTAAGTAAAATTTACCTTTGTAAATGGATTTTTTTTTTTAATTTGTGGCTTTTTTGTGATGCTAAATATTTTAATAATTACCACAATAATTCCTACATGATTAATAATATAATATATGAAATGTGGTAAAATGTGTTAGTGGTGGTTTAAGTAAATAAACTATGGCGCTGTAAATATTTTGTATAGAACATACGTTTATAATATAAGGATTATTGAAATGCTTAAGCAATAATGTTTTTATTTTACGAATATAAAAACTTTTCACGTCGATCCCACCAGGATTACAACTACAACAATAAAAATAATATATATAACAGCATAATACAAGTTTGTAACTTACAAAGGTTCAAGGTGTAGGTTCGAACACATTTACAGCACACCTGGGACCGAATAATGGGCAACTAAGTCAAGGTTGCCTACTGATTGCCTTATTAACTGAACTATAAATACTGATATAGGTACAGAACATTTTGTGATTTTGTACTGTAACTATAGTTCCAGAACTGTAGTAGCTATTTTAAAATAATAACTTTTGAGGCTTTCCTTAGTACTCATGCCCGCCAACCCGCATTGGGGCAGCATTGTGGATAAAGCTCCAATCCCTCCCCTAATGGAGAAACAGGCCGCTAATAAATGTACAAAGAAATGAAATTAGGTATATTGTTTTTGATATACGCATAGGAACTAAACGGTGAAAATAAATCCTAATTTATACCAAGTTATGGATAGCAAGGCAAATAAAACCACGATAAATGATAAGCTGAAAACGAAATATTGAAGTCTATAGCTTGATACATAGATGCTATCTGGCTTTAATAGTTCTCAGGGCTAAACGCTAGTAATGAAAAATGTTCAGAATGGATGATCCCCAATAGAGCAGGCTCAACTTTAAAAAAAAGGAGTTCAAGAGTTCAATGAACTGACGATATAACATGCTCCTTTGAAATAGTAGATATATTTATTATACAATAAAAATATACATGTAGGTAATAACTAAATAATTTCGGTGTACATATATTGATCGCTGTGTGGCTACGATAGTTAAGAATATAGCCACCCTCTCTTCCCGTGGGTGTCGTAAGAGGCGACTCAGGGATAACACAGTTCCACTACCACCTTGAAACTTAAAGAGCCGACTGATGGTGGGATAACTATCCAACTGCTAGCTTTGAAATAGACAGGCCGAAGACGGGCAGCAGCGTCTCGGTGCGACAAAGTCAGCCCTGCGGTCACCAACCCACCTGCCCAGCATGGTGGAGACCTATGTCTAGCAGTGGACTACGATAGGCCTAAGTGATGATGATGGTGATGACATAATATGTTGAATACATTATTATGCATTATATTTAAGGAAAATAATTTAAAACAAAAATACAAATTTTAACGAATTAAAACACATTTTCACTATTGCCAGAACCAAAATTCATCCAAAGTTAAATTAAAACAAGATATCATTTTCGTAAAATCAATTTCTACTTGAAATCCTTGTCATTCATGTTTTGGAAATTCTGTTACCATTTTCATCGATGTATCTTTATTGGTTGAAATATAATTTACGATTTTTTCTTCTTTTTTTATTTTGCGTGTTCTATGTCCTCATTATTTACATATAACCTGAGGCGTGTAGCGAATACACGTAGAAAATTTTCACAAAGATTATTCAATGATATTTACTAATATACATATGACGTCTTCAAAAATAAAGGAAATACAATACCCAAGGGTTATAAATTTTATAAGCATATTTATATTTGCAGTCCATGGATTACGTCTCATTATTTCTGCTGGTGCAAATGCAAGTTAACTGGAAGTTACCACAATTATTTACATAAATTTTTAAAAAAATAATCTTCAAGCACGATGTGAAGACCATTCACGAAGACAAACCATTTTGTAGCTATTCTAAATTTTTATATGCCTGTCTTTTTTTTCTCTTCTATATCTATACAAATAAATAAAATTGGAGTGTCTGTTTGTAATATTAAAATAACCGCTTTTTACTCAATGCATGTATACATACATTTTCTAAAATAACATTTTTTTACAATTTTTGTCTGTCTGTCTGTTTTTTCTGGCTAATCTCTGAAACGGCTGGACCGATTTTTGACGGGACTTCACTGGCCGATAGCTTATGTAATAAGGTGTAACTTGGGCTACTTTTATTTTAGAAATTTATGTGTAATCATCTGTATAGAATATGTATGTATTTACTTATATATTATAGTGAGTATGTATATGTTTATATGTATATATAAGTACATTTGTATTTCGGTATGTATGTATTTTTTAGTATGTAGTGAGTTACATTTTTTTAAATATATATAAATTTTATTATCTTTAACTGTCTATATGTATTTTTCAATGCAATAAAGTATATATAAATATTGTATATAGTAGTAGTATATATATATTATACAGTACTATTTTCTCATACATAACAATCATTTCTTAAGCATCACAGGCGACTGAAAATGATACTAGTTTTTTTCTTATTTAACAGTTTTTTTAAGTAACGAAATCGAAGAATATACCAAAGTGACCTACTATAGAGAACTCGCTCTAGTATTTAACTGTAATGACTTTACTTACAAAGTTCTTATAAATTACAGCGACGGCGTATTCAAGATAAACTATCCTAAAACGTTGAAACAATGAAGCTTTCGTTTCATGAAAACTTCATTATGAATAGAAACTTTTCATTTTATTACATTTAATTCTATAAAAGTCTTTGTGTTAGAAATAAGTAATGAGAGAACCATTTTTTTAAATGATTGTTATTTTTCTACTTGTTTTAATGAGATAATGTCGACAACAACACAAGGCGCTTATGATTCTCCTATTGACCAGCATCTACAGTCTACTATAACTGCTTATACTTAAGTAGAGAGTAACCTTGTTTTCTACCTTAGTGGTATAATAAAATTACTTCGTCTTCTATACAAATAAATAAAATTGGAGTGTCTGTTTGAAGATTGAAATAACGGCTTTTTACTAAATGCATATGGATGTACACACTGTAAATATACCAAAATAATTTTTTTTACAATTTTTTTCTGCCTGTTTGTTCCGGCTAATCTCTGAGATTCCTCGATCGATTTTTACAGGACTTTCGCTTGCAGATAACTGATGTAATAAGGAGTAACTTAGGCTACTTTTGTTTTAAAAAGTTATTTATTTTATAACTCTGCGAACAGAAAAATAACTTTTTTATCAAATTTTACGCGAACGAAGTTGCGGGTACAGCTAGTAGCTTAATAAGAAACGTGTATGTGACTTTAAAATAATTGTAAAATATCACAGTAATACAGCCAGTTATATTCGACTAGCTTGTTATTTCAATGTGAATTTAAAATGTTATGAAAACTTACTGACGCAAAGTGTGTCGTTACTGCGACTTAACTTATAGTTACCCTTTAAACTTCTCCACACGAAGCTCTTTGTAAACTCCATTTGATAAATAGCTGTTATAACTTCTCGCGAAAAAGGAAAATAAAAAAGTTATTCATTGTATGTTACAAGAATTAAAATGACTAATTAACTTTTTATTAAAGAATCATTGAGAGATTTGACAAGAATTGCAGGACATTTATATATTATAACTAGCTGTGCCCGCGGCTTCGCCCGCGCTGAAATCAGTGTGTGTGACGCGTTTTCCCGGTAAACTTCCAGTGAAACTCTCATCAAAATCGGCTTAGCCGTTCCGTAAACCTTCCTCTTGAAGCCCTCTCTCCGTCGGTGAAACCGCATGAAAATCCGTTCAGTAGATTTTGAGGGAATCAATCACATACACTTTTGGGGACTTTGTTTTATAAAACACTAACTGTTGCCCGCGACTACGTCCACGTGAAGCGCGCATCGCGTCGAACAAAATGGTTCGTTGAATTCGTGAGAATTGTGGCATGAAATAATGTATTAACAATATAGTATTGTAGTGTAAATATGTTTAAAATAAGTATACTACTTGCAATTTACTTTTTAATATGGTTCTGCGTAAATATATGCCACTGAATAGCGTAACGCACGCTCCTCCGTGACTCTGTGACGACAGGGGTAAATAAAAAAGTAATATAGTAAAATAAAGGTTGGATATTGTAAAAAATATTTTTTTTTGTACTATTTAAAGGTGATCAATATAAATGTTTCTTGAACGCATAGGGTTGCAAACGCGGCTATTTTCCTTTAAACCGACCCTGCTGTATATGTTTCATACAAACTATCAACCCCAATTAAACCCCCTTAGTGGTAGAATATCGCAAAATCCGTTCTTAGCGGACGTCTACTAATTATAATCTACCTCCCTGCCAAATTTCATCTTTGTCCATCCTGGATGGATGGACCATCCAGCGGTTTTTGAGTTCTCGTGATGAGTGAGTTAGTGACCTTTTTCTTTTATATACATTACGATGCATTATTCCTTAGGGGTCGAGTTTCGTAAAATTCGTTCTTAGCGGATGTCTACACCCTGTAAGAAACCTACCTGCCAAATTCCAAGTTTGTAGCTGTTATAGTTTTGGAGATTTCGTGATGAGTGAGTCAACCTACCATCCCCCGTTTTAACCCCAAAAATTATTGATTTCTATGGATACATTATTTGGACACCTTCTCACCATCTATAGAGCAAACATTTTAAATTTCAAGTCTCTTACTTCAAAAACATTGGACTTTCATACAAACTTCCAACCCCCGTTTTATTCTCTTAGGGGTCGAATTTCGTAAAATCCGTTCTTAGCGAATGGCCACGACCTATAAGAAGCATACCTGCTAAATTTCAAGTTTTTAGGTGTTATAGTTTCGGAGATTTCGTGATGAGTAAGTCAACCTACCATCCCCCGTTTTAATACCAAAAAGGAGTTGATTTCTAAAGATACATTATTTTGGACACCTTTTCATCATCTATAGAGCATATATTTTAAATTTCAAGTCTCTTACTTCTAAAACATAGGACATTCATACAAACTTCCAACCCCCGTTTTACCCCCTTAGGGGTCGAGTTTCATAAAATACATTCTTAGCGGTAGTTTACGCCCTATATGGAGCGTACCTGCTAAATTTCAAGTTTGTAGGTGTTATAGCTTCGGAGATTTCGTGATGAGTAAGTCAACCTACCATCCCCCGTTTTAATCCCAAAAGGGAGTTGATTTCTAAAGATACATTACTTTGGACACCTTTTCATCATCTATAGAGCATATATTTTAAATTTCAAGTCTCTTACTTCTAAAACATAGGACTTTCATACAAACTTCCAACCCCCGTTTTACCCCCTTAGGGGTCGAGTTTCATAAAATACATTCTTAGCGGTAGTTTACGCCCTATATGGAGCGTACCTGCTAAATTTCAAGTTTGTAGGTGTTATAGTTTCGGAGATTTCGGGATCAGTGAGTCAACCTACGATCCCCCGTTTTAACCCCAAAAAGGAGTTGATTTCTAAAGATACATTATTTGAACATCTTTTCACCATCTATAGAGCATACATTTTAAATTTCAAGTCCCTTAATTCAAAAACATGGGACTTTCACACAAACTTCCAACCCCCGTTTTACCCCCTTAAGGGTCGAATTTCATAAAATCAGTTCTTAAAAAATGTCTACGCCCTATAAGGAACCTACCTGCCAAATTTCAAGCTTGTAGGTGTTATAGTTTCGGAGATTTCGTGATGAGTGAGTCAACCTACCATCCCCCGTTTTAACCCCAAAAGGGGGTTGATTTCTAAAGATACAGGATTTGGACACCTTCTCACCATCTATAGAGCATATATTTTAAATTTCAAGTCTCTTACTTCAAAAACATAGAACTTTCATACAAACTTCCAACCCCCGTTTTACCCCCTTAGGGGTCGAGTTTCGTAAAATCCGTTCTTAGCGGATGCCTACGTCTTATAAGGAGCCTACCTGCCAAATTTCAAGTTTGTAGGTGTTATAGTTTCGGAGATTTCGTGATGAGTGAGTGACCTTTCGCTTTTATATATATTATTATAGATTACCGTTTCCTCCAGGGTAATTCAATACCAAACCTCTAATAACTCAACCGAAAAAAAGGTTTATATTTAACCTTATCAAGAGTAAAATCACGAGGGATCTCTCATCTTCAGCTGTTAGTGCTCTTGGAATGTCTAAAACCAGTGACTCATAATGACTTCACAAAGTCCCAAAAACTAAAGTCCGAGAATCTGATAGATTAGTGCATGGTTATGCTTGATGGATGACCAATTCGAGCCACATTGAGTTTTTTGTTTTTTTTTTATATCACTAGGTCGGCAAACAAGCGTACGGCTCACCTGATGGTAAGAGATTACCGTAGCTTATAGACGCCTACAATACCAAAAGCATCGAAAGCGCGTTGCCGACCCAATCCCCAATCCCTCCCAGGAGCTCTGGTCACCTTACTCACCAACAGGAACACAATACTGTTTGAAAACAGTATTATTTAGCTGTGATCTTCTGTAAGGTCGAGGTACTACCCCAGTCGGGTTGCTCCATATTTTGAGCAGGAAATTCCTGCTGTGCCCTACCTCGGTAAAGTTGGACATTAAATAATAATAAATAAATATACACAGTACTAGACTAATTGTCGACCCTGTTACCCAACATCTTAGCATTGTGTCGTTCTAACCATCGAAACTGTTAAACTGATACTTACAATCATTGCCAGTCAGAAAATATAAAATATGTGTGTATATATTCAAAGCGTGCAATAACACTCATAGGGATTACTAGTGTAAAAAAATATAGAATATTATCAAAGTTTACCGATAGATTCGTTAAAAATTCAAAGCTCAACCCATTTTAATCTATCACGTAAAACCTGTTAGGTAGATGGGAACATGTCTAATATTGAACAAACTAATTGAAATTCATGTATCGTTAGCCATATCTGTTTAAAAATATATTTACCTGGTTATATGCGGTACAAGTTTCGAATATATCAAGATATTGCTCTCGAGATTTACTCATAATACATTTAATCTATTAATATCATTATTTTTCTTTAGGACTTATTTTTTTATATAAAAGCTTGCTTGGTAGTTAAATGAAAATGAAATCTTTGTTATAGACATTTGTCTCAACAGAAAAATAATATTTAAGTCGTTAAAAAAATCGTATGTAAGTAAATCCTAAAATTTTTGTATTCTCCATTACACAAGACTCCAATAAAGACACTTATAAATACTTAACATTAATATTAAAAAAAAAATAAGAAATATTTCACTCGTCTCTCAAAGTATCGTAAAAATTTAATTCAATTTATCGATATACGTCAGAAACATGAGCACTTTGCCGAGATGGGCGATGTGAGTTTTTTTAACGTATTCTAAGATCACCAGTCGTTTAAATTTCCCAGGATACATTAATCGGCATGATAAGTACAATCACAAAATAAGAAGTTGTTTGTGCTTAAGAAAGAATGTCTTTATTCTATTTTATTGTATGATATTAAAAATTAATATGTTGAAAGAATTATTAATTTCTGACTTATTAATTAATTAAAATTTCTGTAATTTTCGATTGAAATTTCATTTACAATTAGGTACATAAGCTTTAATGTGCCATGCAATTTGGACTTCAAATTATGATGAAAGTCATCGTAGAAATTGACTTATTGTTTAGTGCTATCTATATATATATATATATGTGTGTGTGTGTGTGTGTGTGTGTGTGTGTGTGAAGAAAAAACTTTGCACCCCTTTTTACGAAAATTGCGAGGCTGGAGGAGTATGAAATTTTGCACACTTATAGTTTATATAGAAAAGGAGTGCAGAGTGCTAATATTTTTATAAATAATACAACAATTAATATAAATAGTAAAACATTGCACAAACTACCATGTATTTGACACACACACGCATATGTAGTCTTTTGTTTATTTTTCTTTTCTTATTGTTTATTGTTAAAGTCTGTATCTAAATTATAATCGAATTTCGACCTAGGCGACCACTAGCTAATATAATTTTCAAAGAATTATACATATTAAAAAACTAATTTGATCTAATATTACGTAGGTATACAATTTGAATTTTCAATAAACTCTTGAAGTAATTAGTAACATATTCCTTATAATTCAGCTATTTTAATCGTATGATCCCGTTTTTCACTCCGATATGGTAGACCTAGTGGAACTGCGTATAATTTGAAAGATTCGCAATTATTTTAATTAAACGAGCCATCTCGTATGACAAACCATTCCTGATTCGTGATCGCCGTAGGTTGTACATATTACTGGAAGTAAATATTCTTTATGTTTAATTTCACAACGTTGTTTCAAGCGTTTTACTGTTGTTTTAAAAAAATCATTTTAATATGTAATTATTTCAGATAAAAGAGGTGTAAATTACCGAGCAAAGTTTAGAAATAAATAAATAAAAAATATAAAAATAGTGGCAAGAAACATTTTTGACTGCAATTTTTTACCTCCGTATTTCTTATGGTGATTCTCAAATATAGCAATAAACATTATAATTATAATTAATTAAGCGTATAAATATAGTAGAAAGTGTTATTGTGGTTATGATCTCACCCAAAGCATATAATTACTATTTATTTTTACATTATGTAACACTGTAAGATATATTTATATCGTATATAAAATAAATTACAGAGTCTCGTATACACTATACGGACATGATGTCGATTGACGGACGTTAGTATGAAATGAAATTGAACGATATGTTTAATAAATTATTCATCTGACAATACCGAGTGAAAGCACTGAGCGCTTACATTACTGAAATATGTCGATTCTCTGGCTTGTAATTTATTATTGTCTGACGTTAGCACGAAACAATATAAAGCGCCCTTATGATGTGTATGCAGTATTTATGTATGTGGTATGTATGGACGTTTACGTGTACATGTATATGTGATTTTTTTTTTATATAACTAGGTCTTTGTTTAAACGCGCAGATCTCAGTAGCTAGGTTTTATTTCGAATGAAAAAAATATTTTTGTGTTGGATAGCTACAGAGGAAGGCTATAAGATCATTTTTTCCTCAAATAACGCGGAACATAGTTACTATATTAAAACAGTAATCAATATGTAGTTTTCTTCCTAAAAACAATATGCGTCGTCAAAAGCATACAAAAATTTTACACATAAATTAGTACACACAAAACAAATGTACACATAATGAGAAATAAATATTTTCCAGGCTTCACTTTCGCAAACATTTTGTCTGTAATTTACCGGAAACAAGGAAAATTTTAATGAATAGGCTAGTGGCTGGTATCGTTAAGTTCCGTTGCGCTCTGTTCCAACGTTTATATCACACGGAATATATTAATTTGCGTGCTACGAACGAAATTAACTTCACATCGTTAACTTTTACGTTGATAAAATTATTAATTTTTACGATTTAATCATTTAATTTTTGCTTTTCGTTTATATTTGATTTATTATGTTTATTTAGTATTTTATTATAATTAGTAACTAAACTATAATGTATAGAGAGCACGTTAAGTCGTCGGTCCGGGTTGTTATCATGTATACCTGATAGCGATCGTTACTCATACTAGGGAATATATCCGCCAACCCGCATTGGAGCAGCGTGGTGGATGTAGATCCTTCTCCTACATGGGGAAAGAGGCCTATGCCCAGTAATGGGATATTATAGGCTGAAGCGTAATTATATATGATTTTCTCAGTTGCGAATCTGTGAGTTGCGAATCTATATAGCCAGTACTCGAAAAACCGACCGAAAGCTGACAATATAATATCCCGAAAGTATTGAAGTTGTAGTTATATGTGACTCAATAAATGATTCTTCCCCATAAATTGTTTTGCTTCGAAAGCCCGTAACCAGTTGGCTTCAAAGACGGTGATTGACTGATTGATGGTATTACGCCACTGACCTTTTTGCTAGACCTCACTTTCCAACTGTCGATGGGGATATCGCAAACGAATTAGCTTTACGCATCCCTGTATCTAACCTAACCTAACCTGCGCCTTCATGATTATATATGACAATAGGCCGATACGTTAAATTATAATACTTAATTTTGGCTTTAGAATCAACTGTAGAGTGCGTTATTTTTTTTCTTATGTCTTCAATAACGAGAATAAGACCTTTTATAGTTATATTTTTAATATGTAACAATATAAATTGTTAAATTTGTCACTCAAGAACTTTAATATGAAATAACACCAATATTCGTGTTGCCTGTTTGTATAGACCCCTTTCTCGGTCGTCCTTAATTATTATTATTTTTAGTATCTTAAGCTTTATTGTTTTTTTATTACCTCTCACTTAAAAAAAATAAAACAACAGTATAAAATGTTAAACTATTTTAATGGCGTCTTATATACAAATCAAATTTCTTAGTCCATTAACATTATGAGTATTATTCTAATTTGTCAACTTCCTAAAATTGCAAAATGATAAAAAATGTAATGACTGTGATACTTGTGACGTGATAATATTAGTAAATAATCATGAGATATTAAAAAAAAACTCATGGATATTTCATGGTTATTTACATCTTAATGAAATAAAT
This sequence comes from Melitaea cinxia, assembly GCF_905220565.1. Lineage (NCBI taxonomy): Eukaryota > Metazoa > Arthropoda > Insecta > Lepidoptera > Nymphalidae > Melitaea > Melitaea cinxia. Next base: position 2,560,371 of record NC_059397.1, on the reverse strand, counting down.
ATGAATATGAAAAATGATAACATTATGGATAAATGAATGTCTTCTGTAACAACAGGGATTTCGAATTCTAAAGACTAAACTTGTGTCCTAACTTTTTACAGTGAAAGATCAAATTTACAAAAAAAAAAGAAAAGAAAGAAGTAATTTTAAAACGAAACTAAAGCGATTAAAATTTTTAATTTAGCGCGAAACTAAATAATTCAAATACAATATATTATTAAATAATTCCTAAACCCCTGCGTTTACAAATATTTGATTTAATGAATTTGTGAAATTGAGCGTGTAGCGTGTGTAATAAATATTGTAAAACTGTCGTCACCTGTTACACTTTAGTTTATCAAATAATTCTCATAACATCTTATTACTTTTACTTAAAATCAACTCAATCTGATTCATAATAATTAATGGTAACATTCACCACAAATTTCACAATGCAATAATAAAATACAATATTTGTTGTTTCCTTCATAATTAATTTAAATTGTTTTCTTCACATCAAGTTTAGTTTGAGTTTAGAGTATACTGAAACTATAGTTTGTTGGTGACGACATTAAAGTAACCTAATCGTGTATCTTTCTATAGTAAATGCCGTGCGGCGCCTCTTGTAGCTCTTCTGGTTTCGGCTTTGGCACGTAGGGGTTTTTCAGGGGATCTGCGTTCAACCTGAAATCGTATTATTATATTTATTATCACAGCAATATGTTTACGCAATAGACACTTGTGATGTTGTAGCATATAGCTTTAGGATATTTACAATCAGAATTACTACGATTATTATAATAATAACAATCGCATAAAAATCACGACACATCGGTTTGCTGGTGACAAAAAGGTTAACTGAGGCTGCTGTACCCACAGCAGTAAATTTTCTGCTCAAAATATAGAGCAGCCCGACTGGGGCAGTACCTCGCCCTTACAGAAGATCACAGCTAAATAATACTGTTTTCAAGCAGTGTTGTGTCACTATTGGTGAGTAAGGTAACCAGGGCTCCTAGGGGGAATTGGGCGTAGGGTTAGGAACGCAGTTGCAATGCTTCTGGTGTTTCAGGCGTCTATAAGCTACGGTAATCGCTTACCATCAAGAGAGTAGTACGCTTTTTTGCTGACCTAGTTGTATAAAACAAAATCCATTTTTGACCGAAACTGAGTTGGTATATATTGAATAAAATAATAAAAGTTAAAAATTACTTGTAGTGTTCAATAGCTTTCGAGCAGTCGACGTTGTACCACCAGTCACAAGCGAACTTGGTCTGGTCGAAGAGAGTTCCGTTTGTGCAGAGGAATGAAGCTCCCTGGTGACCCTCACGACCATCGTGACACACGTGGTATGCCTGAGCAAAAAAAAAATTTTTTGAGGTAACATACATAAAATACAAAAAATACAATCGAATTGAGAACCCCCTTCTTGAGTGTGAAAAAGTACTCAGCACACGAATATTTTTTCGAAAAAACGCGACATCTAAGTTCTATACTATCCATACAACTAATCAGTATCACGGACAACTTTGTCTAAGTACAAGTTTTGTAATCAAATATATCAATATAATATTTAAACAGAGATTCAGATTAATATTATTTGAGTCCAACTATTCCCCACCCAAAGATTGTATCTCGCGAAAATTTCGTCTTAATTAATTTTATAGATACAACGCGATTGAAATTATAATTACGGATTACGAGCCCCGAATTTCAGGTTAGTCAGAGGACTAACAATGTCTTCAAAGTTATTTAATTTACGGCAAATTGGTCGGCCATAGTAATTCGCTACGTGGAATTTCACTTAAAGAACATGATTATTTGAACGAACTAAAGGTTCAATGATTTTGATGAGGAAACTTCAGAATATTATCGGCATTTCAATCACAGATTTGTAAATGAAAGGAATGAATGGGTTTGATTATATTACGATTTTCAAGTACTGATAGTCAACATTATTATAAATATTATGACACATAATAATATTTCAATACTAAATAAATATCAGACGGAACACAGATATAGAAGTAGAGAATAGAAGAATGAAATATTGTGGGGTCTAAAAGGACTAAAATAATTTCAAGAAATCTTTAAATCTCAAAGGAGTTGTAATATTAATTATCAGTTGGGAATGAAAAAAAAAATAAGAGATATTTGTTTTCTTCTTATTGACAAACTTATGCAAAGAACCTTCGTTTATTATTACCGTACTACAGAATTTTATAAAACCCTTTTGAATCAAAATATAATTTATTTATCATATTATATTTTAATTAAAAACAGAAATATTTTAATTTAAGCATTTCATAATTACACCAATTCTAAATAACTATAAAAGCGACTTGTTCTTAATAAATTAGTAAGCAATTCATCTCTGTTGACATTTATAAAGACAAACGCAATTAAAAGAGGCGGGCAAAGGCAACAGAACCGACTTTCAAACCATTAGCTAAGACCTCAGAACATGAATTTCAACGTAAAGGATACTTATACATCTCATTACACACTCATATTTAGAACTTTTGAGAAAGAAATGGTATTTATACTTTTAGATGTAAATGTGTGAACAAAAAATTAGTGTAATTTATGACAATCGTTTAGAATAAAGCTAATTTAAATTTATTTATTTTATTTTATTTTAAAAATACATAATATATAGAAAAAATGTGACATTTTTTTTTAATTAATTTTAAATAGAACTAACCGTGTGTTAAGAAATATTAGTTCAATAAATCTAACTTGATATCACTTTTGTCTTTATAAACTCAAAATGAAATAATTCATATATTAAACTTTAAATGTATTTTTTTAATTTTGACACACCGAGGTTTTATCAGACTACTTAAAACTACAGAATATAAATTTTAAATGTCGAAAAAACGAAAACACTGTAGTTAAATTAAAAAAAAAACAATTGTGCTTTAGACCATACGACTGAAATAAAACTTACGAAACGTAACGCTCTATCTTCACTAACTTATATCTCCCTCAAAACTTCCTTTCGCCTCGTCCGATCACACTTTTTGTAACGCTCGTTACGCATTCACTAGCTTACACCCCAAATCAAGCGTGCGTAAAGAAGTCTTACTATAATAACATTATAATTATAATAATAATGATATTATTATTTTAGTAAGACTTCTATTACCTATATATTTATTATATTATAAGTATGTATCTATTATATGTTGAGCAGATGGAGTGACATCCAGTATAATGATATTCTATTAAGTAAAAGTCACCTGAATCAAAAACAAAGGCAATTCGTATACTATTGCTTTTGCTACCATGCAATGACGAATTTCCTATCAATCATATGGTGCAATAAATAACTACAAACTCATAGTTTATAGATAGTCTAAGATGTCTTATAATCTTTTGTTTGCTCTGCTTCTTGGGAATGGTTTTCGTTCTTAATATAAAAAAATCTTTATAATTATTTTTTATTACAAACTTTATTTTAGACGGTAATCATTCTACTGTAGACTAGCGGAGTCGTGACTATCTAGTGAGTGTATCTCTTATCTATAGACATCCTATAATTAAATTCTAATAACATAATGTGCTTTGTGATTACGGCCGTAAAGAATATAGCCACCCCCTCTCTTCCCGTGGGTGAATGGTGAGAGATACTATCTGGCTTAACAGTTCTCAGGGCTAAACGCTAGTAATGAAAAATGTTTAGAATGGATGATCCCCAATAGAGCAGGCTCAACTTTAGAAAAAATGAAGTTCAAGAGTTCAATGAACTGAAAATATTACATGCTCCTTTGAAATAGTAGATACAATAAAAATATACATGTGGGTAATAACTAAATAATTTCGGTGTAAATATATTGATCGCTATGTAGCTACGGTAATTAAGAATATAGCCACCCTCTCTTCCCGTGGGTGTCGTAAGAGGCAACTAAGGGATAATACAGTTCTACTACCATCTTGAATTTTGAAAAGCCGACCGATGGCAGATTAACCATCCAAATGCTGGTTTTGAAATACACAGGCCGAAGACGGACAGCAGCGTCTTCGGTACAACAAAGCCAGCCCTGCGGTCACCAACCCGCCTGCCCAACGTGGTGACTATGGGTAATACACATGAGTTCACTCCGTTTTTGGCGTGAACTTGTGTAGGCCTATGTCCAAAAGTGGATCGAGCGATAGGCTGAAGTGAACACTGTAAATGCGAATATTTTTTTTTATTTGTGATTTTCGATTATACCTGAATCGTATCTTGCGTAATGTACTTTTTTTTGCTATTCACTCATATCCCATATTCATACGAATCATCATTGTCTTCTTTTTTCCTTATTCATTATTTATTTATCATTACTGTTTTCCCATCTACACGTTCATCCACATTCATACAAACGTAACGAATGGTACTTTTACAATCACTACCTTATTATGTCCCAAGATTAAAGCATTTCTGACATGTTTAAATTACAAAAAAAAAACGTAATTCTTAATTCATCGTCAAATGTAACTCACTTGGCATCCAGTCTCTACATTCGCGTACATGCCAGGGTGAACTGGCACATGAGCGCATGAGAAACTCGTCTCTGGCACGCTGTGGTATATAGGGAAGTCGACGCCTGGCGTGCCAGGAACATTGCGTAGGTCCTGTGGCTTCTCGTGCTCTCTCAAAGGCTTTTTGTACACCGCTTGTTCATATTGGAATGGATAGGGCTCGTACTGCTGTAACAACATATTTGGTTAAATATAAGGCTAAGATCTAGACTAGGTAAAACCGAATTAGAAAAACTGAATTATGGGGTTTTTGCGTGTGGAGGGTGTAGGGGAATCTATACAAGGTAACACTGTCACACCTCAAAATCCCATGGTTATGGAGATATCCATGGTTAAAGTTTTGAGGTTAGAAGAAGAATTTAAAGCTATTATAATACCTTTGAGCTCGTACTGTTTGCATTGTGTGACAAATCGACACTTTTACACAAAATAACGCGTCAGACATAATATTCTAATAAAATTAGTAACATTGCGTGCTAGAATATAGGTTTAGAAATTCGAAAAATACCCAAAACCGAATCGGAGCACCCCACTGTCCACGTGGTCTTGGTCTGTCCTACCCCTAGAGTGTTTTTTTTGTGCCGCGGAGGCGCGGAGGGAGGGGAACCCCATAACCATGGGGTTCTGAGGTGTGACAGTGGTACCAGGGGTAGCGTTCCCCACCCTCTCCCCCCCCCTTCCCCCCACGGTCCCGAAATTCGGTTTTACCTAATCTAAAGCTTTACCAAATATAATGTTAACAAAGACTGTCGTTTTGTTTATTTCTTATAGGCTTTGACTCTACAACTAAACATTTTTTTTTAATTAATGATTAATTATTTTAAAATTAATGAGCAATACTATTTATTACTTGTAGAAAACATGAAGGCCTATATAGAAAACTTATGTCCAGCAGTATATAGTTAACAGCTTCAGATTATAACACTGATTATCAAGAAATAACACATGCTATAAAGCGTTGCTCTATGACTTCTAACAAAATAACCGTAACAACAAATGTCGATGAAAGTAAATTGGACGAAACATCTTAATTTTAAAAATTTAAGTGAATATTAATATTTTCAACTAATATTGTTAGATAATTATGTAATTAATAACAATTTTCATGGTTAAATCACAAAAAAATACAAATATTTTATTACGAAACACATAATAAATATTACCAATAAAACTTAACCTGTTGATTACACCACGAAAACGTACTTTGCTAATCATTATTTTAATCCACTTCAATGCAAAATAGACTCTATTTAAACCGTGTTAAGATTGTATTTAGATTAAATCAATCAGATATTGTTGAGCTGAGGTCGGGACCAGCGAAATGTCTTAATCATGTCGGCAAATTGTCCCACCTTGAGTGAAAGGTGGACTAACAGAGATAATCGAATGTTATATAACATGTGGACAACCTTGACATAGTTCTACATTAAGGCTCAATTGTCGATATACAAGCGCTTTGTACGTGTTTCTTTAATGCCTTTTAATGTCAAATTTTTTTTTTTGTATAACTAGGTCGACAAACAAGCGTATGGCTCATGGATGGTAAGCGATTACCGTAGCTTATAAACATCTGCAACGCCAGAAGCATCGCAAGTGTGTTGTCGACCCTATCCCTAATTCCCGCCAGGAACTCTGGTCACCTTACAAACCAACAGAGATACACCACTGCTTGCAAGCAGTATTATTTAGATATGATGTAAGGTCGAGATACTACCCCAGTCGGGCTGCTCCGTGTTTTGAGCTGGAAATTTTCTTCTGTGCTCTATTCAGTTTTTAAATTATAGAATTACCTGTAGTAAAATAATTGCTTAAAATCGTTTCGTGTAGAATCTATTTTTTTAGTACATTTGAACTTAAATCACTGCACGTATTTCATTACGGATGCAGATGGTTCGGAATTTATTCCAAGAATCGAAAAAGATTTCTTTCTGCTAATTCGCCTTGTTAACAAAAAAAATTCCCCCGGCCTTTAATGTGTAAACTTTTTGAGGGCAATACTAGCCTGATTTAGAACCCACAACTTCGATATGTGAAAAAATGACAATATACAATGTTAGATGTTAAAAATATTATATTACAACAAGCAAATCGTTTGTAAATTAATAAATTAAATATTGTTTAAATACCTTCATTAATTTACAACTACAAGACCCATGCTTTGTACAAGTGATTCTTTATTATATATCTTTTTTATTTTATTTGATATTTCTGTTTTCGAGTAGAATAAACAATATTATCATTATTGTACGTACTAAAAAAAAGTATGTGTCAGCTCCGACGCTGGGGCTTACTCCTTCAGATTGACTGTCTAAATAGGCACAAAAAAGGCTTACTAATCTAAGAAAAAGTTTAATACCATGTCAATAAACGAATCAATTAACGCCATCTATCGGAACCCTAATGGGTTAACAAAAACTTAACGAGGTCATTCGCTCATTAGATTTTACTTCTGATATTTTTTTCATATCGGGGCCTTATATAAAACTCGATTCTTAAGGACTAAACTCCAAAAAATACTCTTTTAAGGTATTGTATTGTTTAAAGAAAATAGTTGTGTTTGCGGGCAAACGAAAAAAAAACCGACTTCAATTATATCGACAAGTAATACAACGTAGGTAGATGAAAAATAGTCAAGTAAATACGCATTATCAAAGATTACTCCAAAAGTTGTAATGACATCTCGATGAATAAATGTGACCATATAATAAAAATCGGCTTTCGATTAAATCAAAAATCATCAAAATCGGTACACCCAGTAAAAAGTTATGCGGCTTATCGAGAGTTTCCCTCGATTTCTCTGGAATCCCATAATCAGATCCTGGTTTCCTTATCATGGTATCATACCGAGGATATCTTCTTTCCAACAAAAAAAGATAAACGGTTCATAAACGACGAAGTTATCCCCGAATATACATAAATATATATATACACGGTCGAATTAAATAACCTCCTCCTTTTTTTGAAGTCGGTTAAAAAATAAAATTCATTTCATTAAGTCATCATGCATTAAATCAATCTCTAAATTACTTTGATTATCACTAAAATCTTATAGATGGTGATGGTGGGCGTAGACATCCGCTAAGAACGAATTTTATGAAATTCGACCCCTAAGGGGGTAAAACGGGGGTTGGAAGTTTGTGTGAAAGTCCCATGTTTTTGAAGTAAGAGACTTGAAATTTAAAATGTATGCCTTATAGATGATGAGAAGGTGTCCAAATAATGTATCTTTAGAAATCAACTCCCTTTTGGGGTTAAAACGGGGGATGGTAGGTTTACTCACTCATCACGAAATCTCTGAAACTATAACATCTACGAACTTGAAATTTGGCAGATAGGCTTCTTATAGGATGTAGACATCCGCTAAGAACGGATTTTACGAAATTCGACCCCTACGGGGGTAAAACGGGGGTTGGAAGTTTGTATGAAAGTTCCATGTTTTTGAAGTAAGAGACTTGAAATTTAAAATGTATGCCTTATAGATGATGAGAAGGTGTCCAAATAATGTATCTTTAGAAATCAACTCCTTTTTGGGGTTAAAACGGGGGAGGGTAGGTTGACTCCCTCATCACCAAATCTCCGAAACTATAACAGCAACAAACTTGAAATTTGGCAGGTAGGTTCCTTATAGGGCGTAGACATTTTCTAAGAACTGATTTTACGAAAATCAACCCCTAAGGGGATAAAACGGGGGTCGGAAGTTTGTATGAAAGTCTTATGTTTTTGAAGTAAGAGACTTGAAATTTAAAATATATGCTCTATAGATGGTGAGGAGGTATCCAAATAATGCATCGTAATCTATATGTATATAAAAGAGAAAGGTCGCTAACTCACTCATCACGAGAACTCAAAAACCGCTGGATGGTGTATCCATCCAGGTTGGACAAAGATAAAATTTGGCAGGGAGGTAGATTATAGTTAGCAGACGTCCGCTAAGAATAGATTTTACGATATTTCACCGCTAAGGGGGTTTAATTGGGGAAACATATACGGCCAGAAAATAAAACTAAAAATGTGGTGTATAGAGAGGTTTTATAAAAATAACTATTAAATTATACTAAATTGTGCCTTTTAAAAAGTTACTCAGTGTGATAAGCATTTCAAGTGACTTAAATAAAAAAATAATTTGCGTTAAACATCTTAATAGTAATGCATATCTTCATAACCACGCGGACGTTAGTCGCGGGCAACAGTTAGTGTATTATAAAACAAAGTCCCCAAAAGTGTATGTAATCGATGCGCTCTAAATCTACTGAACAGATTTTCAAGCGGTTTTACCATTGGAGAGAGGTCTCCACCATTGGCAAGAGGAAGGTTTACGGAACGGCTAAGCCGATTTTAATGAGAGTTTCACTAGAAGTTTGCCGGAAAAACTTTGTGACACACTAATTTCAACGCGGGCGAAGCCGCGGGCACAGCTAGTTATATTATAATTAAAGTTTATTAATACAATTACAAAATCGCCTTCTAGGAGATTCACTTCACTAATCTATAATCATTCATCTACAATTACACAATCAAATAATAATAATTCTAAAATAATAATTTACTAAAATAACACACACATTATCAGTTACTGCAGAACCCATTATCTAATAACCGCTATTAACTGCTCAATATACATGCTCTGTTCCACTTATTTTAGTAAATGATTTTAATCTTTATATCATGGTAATAAAGTTTACTTTTAAGAATTTGACTTAATGGCGATTAATATAAAAGCAATAGCACATATCATTCGTCTATCAATCAAATAAATATATCGTGCTTATTATACATATATAGACATTACTAAACAAAAAACTATTCAAAAACGATATATTTAGCGTGGTTTTTATTTTCCTTTAGCGGAGCTCGATATTTCGACGTTAACTGCGAATTCACGAGACTGAAATTTGCGGATAGATTTTGACGGCTTTAGCAATGTCAATACCGAACTACCTCCTTTCTTACACGTTTAACATGGTAAATATCCCGTTTTTTAATAGTTTTAGTAATAGAAGTATCCATGTTAGTCTAAAATCTTATTTAGACATTATGTTTCGTTAATATGATTCGAAAAAAAATATATGTTATATTATAGTGCAAATAATATTTTTTGGAAAAGTTTTATTTAGTTTTCAAATAAAAACGTGTGCTTTAGACCACACGGCTGAAGTAAAACTTCTGCACAATAAGTCTGCGCTGTGTCTTAGATATACGATATGTTGGCTGGTTACGAAAGGGAGAGAAAATATGTGCTCGCACTTCTCTCTCTCTTTCTTGCACCGCCCGATCATTTTTTTTTTTCAATTTATTGACCAATAAATAACAAATACATCACAATTTGCAATTTAAGTACCACGAAAATTGCGCGAGTTTTTCTGGGTACAGAGAGTCACTCAGTTAATTCCGTTTGTTTTTGTAAAAAATATTTTTTAAAACTTGATTTGTTTTTCGTGGTACTCTTATACATTTCTTGCAGTTCGTTAACATATTCGGGTATTAAGTAGTCGTCAGTTCTCTTTCCATACTTATTGTTAGTTTTTGGTAAGTGATATTTAAAGTTTGAATCAAGTATTACACTTTTCGTAACGCTCTCGTCACGCATTCACCAGCTTACTCCCCAAGTCAAGCGTGCGTAGAGAAGTTTTACTTCGATAAATGAATCCTGAACAATCCAATAAAACCTAATAATACTGTCGTGACAAATTTCTGTTATGATATCAATTTATGTTTAGAAATAAACGTTAAATTAAGGAAAGGTTTGGGTTTATTTCGCCACGCATTCTTTTTACGGAATGTAGATAGTCAATATTCAGTCTTTGGTAATATTGTCCCAAAAATTGTCAGAGATATTCTATTACACAATATTTATGAATATTTACATAATTTTCCTACAAGGGTTTCGGACCAAAACTATCAATTGTCGTTATTTTAAAAAGATTTATTCGTGCATAATTATCAGACCTGGTAGTCTTTTTTTTCTTTCTGAATACAAAAAAAAAAAAAAAATTATTTTCGTTTATACAAACTCGATTCTGGTAATACCGAACAAAAAAAAGTTGTACAATTTGAAATATTCGGAAATTATTCGCCAATATATAATAATACATTTTGACAATTCATTTTTATAGCCACCTCAACTCTTATACTTCTTATCAATACCTACTAACATTTCTAGAAATCGTACAATGGGCACAACTGTACGGGTTGTGCAACGTCGACTGCGCAAGCGCCGGTCGGCCGTGACTAGAGAAGGGTTCTCTCACCCAATCCCTTGCCTTAAGCGTTATCTAGACCAGTCCAAATTTCTTTTTAGGGCCTAGTAACGTACAAAATTATTTACCTTCGAATTACAAGGACGAAAGCTAAAAGAACTTGTTAACTTTTTATCCATGTATATGTTTTTTTTTTTATATCATATCAAAATATCATTTCTATGTTACTAACTGTGTGCCGCGGTTCTATAAGATTTGCGCGTTTAAACAAACAAACTTTATAGCTTTATAATATACTAGCGGTGCCCGCGGCTTCGCCCGCGTTGAAATTAGTGTGTCACAAAGTTTTACCGGCAAACTTCCAGTGAAACTCTCATCAAAATCGGCTTAGCCGTTCCGTAAACCTTCCTCTTGCCAATGGTGGAGCCCTCTCTACAATGTTGAAACCGCATGAAAATCAGTTCAGTAAATTTTGAGCGAATCGATTACATACACTTTTGGGGACTTATAATACACTAACTGTTGCCCGCGATTACGTCCTCGTGGTTATGAAGATATGTATTACTATTAAGATGTTTAACGCAAATTATTTTTTTATTTCAGTCACTTGAAATGCTTACCAAACTGAGTAACTTTTTAAAAGGCACAATTTAGTACAATTTAATAGTTATTTTTATAAAACCTCTCACCACATCTCACCTCATACACCACATTTTTGGTTTTATTTTCAGGCTGTATATGTTTCATACAAACTATCAACCCCAATTAAACCCCCTTAGCGATGGAATATCGTAAAATCCGTTCTTAGCGGACGTCTGCTAACTATAATCTACATCCCTGCCAAACTTTATCTTTGTCCAACCTGGATGGATAGACCATCCAGCAGTTTTTGAGTTCTCGTGATGAGTGAATCACTGACCTTTCTCTTTTATATATATAGATTACGATGCATTATTTGGACACCTCCTCACCATCTATAGAGCATATATTTTAAATTTCAAGGCTTTTACTTCAAAAACATAAGACTTTCATTCAAACTTCCGACCCCCGTTTTGTCCCCTTAGGGGTCGATTTTCGTAAAATTAGTTCTTAGCGGATGTTTACACCCCATAAGGAAACTACCTGCCAAATTTCAAGTTTGTAGCTGTTATAGTTTCGGAGGTTTCGTGATGAGTGAGTCAACCTACCATCTCCCGTTTTAACTCCAAAAGAGAGTTGATTTCTATAGATACATTATTTGGTCACCTTTCTACCATCTATAGAGCATACATTTTAAATTTCAAGTCTCTTACTTCAAAAACATAGGACTTTCATACAAACTTCCAACCCCCGTTTTACCCCCTTAGGGGTCGAATTTCGTAAAACCCATTCTTAGCGAAGGTTTACGCCCTAAAAGAAGCCTATCTGCCAAATTTCAAGTTTGTAGGTGTTATAGTTTCGGAGATTTCGTGATGAGTGAGTAAACCTACCATCCCCCGTTTTAACCCCAAAAGGGAGTTGATTTCTAAAGACACATTATTTGGACACCTTCTCATCATCTATAAGGCATACATTTTAAATTTCAAGTCTCTTACTTCAAAAACATGGGACTTTCACACAAACTTCCAACACCCGTTTTACCCCCTTAGGGGTCGAGTTTCGTAAAATCCGTTCTCAGCGAATGTCTACAACCTATAAGGAGCCTACCTACTAAATTTCAAGTTTGTAGGTGTTATAGTTTCGGAGATTTCGCGATGAGTGAGTCAGCGTACCATCCCCCGTTTTAACCCCAAAAGGGGGTTGATTTCTAAAGATATGTTATTTGGACACCTTTTCACCATCTATAGAGCTTACATTTTAAATTTCAAGTCTCTTACTTCAAAAACATAGGACTTTCATACAAACTTCCATCCCCCGTTTTACCCCCTTAGGGGGCGAATTTCGTAAAATCCGTTCTTAGCGGATGCTTACGTCTTATAAGGAACCTACTTGCCAAATTTCAAGTTTGTAGGTGTTATAGTTTCGGAGATTTCGTGATGAGTGAGTGACCTTTCGCTTTTATATATATTATTATAGATTAGTATCGATAATAGTTTTGTCATTGATTTTATAAGATGTTTTTCACTCATGTACTATGACATAGCACTGGTTGTTACGATTATGGGTGCTGATTCAATCCTCACTCATGGCAAACTTAGGCGCTTAGGCTTGTGTAGACGGGACCAGAGAACTTATATCAGTTATACTGAGTGTATCATCACTCAGACCAGAGGTATTGCTTTAACAATTCATATCGTTATATTTACCTTTAAACCGTCAATTACTGTAATCAGCGTCTTCAAGTATGAATACTATTCAACTGTATTATTTTAAAATATTTATGTAAAAAATGTGGAAGATTGAAAATTTTTTTCGTTCGTTCTAAACAACGGCGCAGGTACGGAACCGACAATTTCATTGTAACGCCAACAAAGAGCCGGGAAAAGTTTTAACTTAAGAATTTTATTAGTTTCACGGGCAACTTTTCTTATTTCTCGCTTATTACTTTTCCCATTTATCCTTAAATAGAACTAATGAATCGACAATCACCTTTCAGAATCATCTTTGATAAGACTGAATATAAAATTATATAACTATTTCGAACCTTTATGTAGCTTGTGCAAGATCATACTTTATGTAATAGGATTATTTTTAAGAGACATTTAAAGCTAATATATAAGTAAAAGATTAACATAAAAACGATGGTTATATAACAAATTGTTTCGCTATTCCATTCTCATTTAAGAATGATCTGAGTCTAGCTGCTTATGTTTATTTTTGTACTATCTACTGCCAACACACATGAGATTCCTAGTTATTGGGATGCATAGTTGTTATTAGACTTTACAAGGACCCATTGAGTGAAGTATTGAGTGACATATTTAAATAATATAATCATAAAGATATAAATAGTAACATGTAAATATAAAAATAAACAAAATTATTGTGGAATATATGAAATCAAACATAAAATGAGAAATGAATAAGTTGAAAGTAAAAAAACGAACAACTCGAAGGTGAGAATACGCAAACACCTCTGAATACAAATTTGACTGAGTTGAAGTTTCTAACAATTTCCACTTTGTGAAGCTTGATCAAAGAAATGAAACTAAAAAACAGACCTTACGAAAATGAGCAAATTTAACCAAGGGTAATTCTCCTTTGAAGGGCTCCGAGGGTAGTCCGAGGGAAATTGCTAAAGTTAGTGTTCCCTTATGAGAAGCGGAGTTATTACTTATAGATGTAAGAACTCGTGCCTTTATCGCAATAATTCCAGTCCGAACACCAATTATATCAAAAGTTTCAAGTGAAATACGCACCGCTTTGCAAACTTTAAAAATTATAAAGATCTTTATCAGTATTTATTGCTTTAAAATACTTCTTATCATTTATTTTCATTTATTTATATATTATATTTAATATTAAAACTTGGAAATGTAATTTTTTACTATGTTTAGTGAGAGATAAAATACATTTTTTTATTTCTTAACCAAAACTTCTTTTGTCATTGAGATTTTAAATAATTGTGTTTCCTGGTAAACGAAAAAAAACCGACTTCAATTACATCGACAAGTAATACAACGTAGGTAGACGGAAAAATAGTCAAATAAATACGCATTATCAAAGATTACTCCAAAAGTTGTAATCAGACCTCGATGAAATTTAAATGTGACCACATATTAATCATCGGCTTGGATTCAATTAAAAATCATCAAAATCGGTAAACCCAGTAAAAAGTTATGCAGACTTTCGAGGGTTTCCCTCGATTTCTCTGGGATCCCTGATGTATATATATTACGGTCGAATTGAGTAACCTCCTTTTTTAAAGTCGGTTAAAAATGCGTTTTGACAATACCATCGTTATTTTAAAGCAAGTAAAGCTGTAGATTACTGTTGTTATCAGAAATACCTTATGATAAATAATAATAAAATTAGTCTTGATAGGGTCAAAAAAACCTACATATACATGAAAAAAAAAATATAGCGTTAAAAAGTTACCATGTCGACTGCTTTATTATAATATTACAAAACTCAACCATAAAACATATAGATACGTTATCGAATAATTCAACCTTTTAACTAAAACGTCACAATTCGTAAAACCAATCAGAGAAACGTGTTCAATTTGTCCAAACTGCCGAACTCGGAGGGAAAACAAAAAGCGTTCCTGTGCGTGTCGGAAACGTAACTACGTAGTTTTTATTTTGAACATCGCAATATGTACTCCCAGTACTCGGAATACTCCCAAACTTCGACAGTGAATATATTAGTTTTCCGAACTATACTTACGTATTAATCAAAAATCGAAAAGCTCAACTACAACTCGTTACTCAAATGAACAAAAAGCTTACAGGAGTTACAACTACATATTCTGTTGCAAACCGTAGGTATTTTCATTACAACTTGTTTATAGCTTTTTATTTTGCATAAATTCGTTGTATTGAATTTTGAGCTTATATCCCAAATGTATCTAAAAGGTTATTTCTATTTTCAAATATTTAAACAAACCCTGTTATTTTCGATAATACGGAATTTTTTTTAAATAATTATTTAAAATCCAATTAAGTAAACAGTTGCGCTACATCAGCATTTTACACAATTAAATTTAAAAAGTAATGTTGATAAATTAGCATTTACTGCTAATTTCTATATTAATTATATTATATTCTAAATAACAATATAAATAAATAATAACGTTATAAAATAAAATAATCTCAAAAATTTTCTGATAGACAAAATCGAATTAAAAATTCATCACTTAAGAAACGATAAAAACAGAGGATTCTAATGAAATATTTATCCTTATACATTTTTGATACTACGTACCAAAATTTCCGTCGCTTCCGCTAAGATATTTGGACGATGAAGTTTAAGTTACAAATATTTAATTAAATCTAGGACTACTTGTATTGTAATTGTTTTCAAATTTAATTTGAGTAAAATACTAAAATCGTATTTCAATAATTCCAAAATATTATCGACATCAATTTACAACAATAAATTAATAAAAACTATTTAAAAAAAAACTTCATTACTTTCACTATTATTTATATCAGTATCAACTATTAGGCTTTACTTAATACAATTTAAAGTTTGTTAAAACTCACTTGTAAGTATGCCGCGTCAGACACAAAACCTAGGAACAGCGCTCCAGTTAGAGCCCTAAGCACAGCTTTGCCCATTTCCCCACACATGATTGTTTCTTTGACTCTGTATACAACCTGCTACACTGCACTAAATGTTCTTACCGACTGCGAAAATGATGGCCCCCACTAGAGAAGTAATGAAGTGGAAGGGTGGTCCCACCAGCAACAGATATAACGTAATAGTTCATTTTTTAACATTTGGTCATTACACAATGTAATCAAGGACGAAGATTTTATGCGTTTGGAAGATGAGATTATCTATATATAGGTATATATGTTAAAAAAATTCTTATTTGTATCGATCACGGCTAATCAATTTCGTTTACGCTTTTTTAATTATTTTTTTTTTATATTTCGGGTGGGAAAAATTAATAATATTTATATATTATTAAAATCAGTTTTGAATTTTCTCAAGTCAAGACAATGTCTGTCGGTTATGTTATAAAATATTAATAAAGTAAAACAAAGGTTTTTTTTTTTGTTTTAGGCTTTGTTTAATTTCAGTATCTATTTTCGTTGGAAACTTTTGAGTATATAAGTAAAACACTGTTGCTATAATTTACATAAGTTAAATATTAAGTATACATAATAAAAGTCAAAGCGAGTGAATCATAACAATATATAATACGAGTATATACTTTTAACTACAACATTCATTTAATAGTAAACAAATTTTGCAGCCTTTTAAAACTCAATTAAAAAATAAATGAAAAAACTTTTCATAAGATTAACACGCGATTAAAATATGTCTTCAAAAAATTTAATTATTTTTGTCCCGCGTTGTAATTTCAATTATTCCTTATCAAACCAATGTATATGTTAAACCCTTTAAGGTCACGCTGTCATGATCATTTTGACCACGAAGGGTAGAGATGACTTGAGGTCGGCACTACCAATATTTTGACCATAATTATGTATGTACACCATATACGAAATGTATCTCTTTCCTGCTCGTAAGTGCCTCAATAACTTAAAATGAGGTAGAGCACAGCAGGAATTTCCTGCTCAAAATATGGAGCAGCCCGACTGGGGTAGTACCTCGACCTCACAGAATACCACAGCTAAATAATACTGTTTTCAAGCAGTATTGTGTTCCTGTTGGTGATTAAGGAGACCAGAGATCCTGGGGGGGGGGGGGGGATTTGGGATTGGGTCAACAACGCGCTTGCGATGCTTCTGGTGTTGCAGGCGTCTATAAGCTACGGTAATCGCTTACCATCAGGTGAGCCGTACGCTTGTTTGCCGACCTAGTGATATTTAAATAAATAATAATATATATTTTCAAGTCAATAGTTTTTACCTCTCATAATTAATTGAATCTAAACATGATAGCAGTTTTCCAGTATATTCCAACTTAAGACCTTGGAACCCGCGTGCGATGCATTGCGCAATTGACCGGTCGGCTCGGTCGGTTTTTACTACAAAATACTCGACGAAAACATCGACTAGAATTTTTACATTAAATTTAATTTGGTTATTTACGAAATATTTTATATGAAAATATTAAAACTAAATTAAGACGGCATTATTTTTTAAGTTTTTGGGTAAAAAAGTTATATAATTATACGATTGAATGTATAGGAATACAGGTATAGGCTTTGCAAATGTTTTTTTTTATTGTTAATATTTTAAGAATTTTAAAGAGAACATTTTATGTGAACAATAATCTAATATATAAAATCCTCGTGTCACAATGTTAGTTATCATACTCCTCCGAATCGGCTGGACCGATTTTTAAAATATTTCGTGTGCAAATCGGGTAGGTCTGAAAATCGGCCAACATCTATTTTTCATACCCCTAATTTACAAGGGGGGTGAGATTAAGGGGGTTTATGATATATGTGGCAAAACAACGTTTGCGGGGTCAGCTAGTAATAATATGTAATTTATACGTACCACAGGTTGACTCAGTGGTTTTAATTGTTATTATTAGTTAAGCTATGTACTGTAAATAGTATAAACAAAAATAAATGAAAAAAGGAAATTATATTTGAATCGAGAAATGCAAAAATTGAAGTTCATTAATAATATAAAATATTTGTAAATATTAAATTGACACGAGTAGTAAGTTATTTTTTCATTTACAATTTATAAATCTAGCCGACGTCACCGAACCGACCGACCGTCGTTCTTCTGTCTTGCAAACTGCGAGAAATTTAAATAGACGTTAAATTCCAAGAAGTTATTCAATTTACTTCACAATATAAAGCTTAAACAAATTTAAATTAAATAATAAAATCTTGTAAGAAGCGTTTTGAATACTTAAAAAAAATAGCCGAATTATTCTCGCCGTTGTCGAACTTTTGCTTAAAAAACATTTATCGATTAATTTTTATTTCAATAGATTTGTAATAATTCCACTAAGCAGCGAGCACACCCATGCACGCACACACACACAGACACACACACACACACACGTGCACACACTTATTCACTTAATTTGTTTGTTAAAAATAATAAAAAATAATATAGAGAAATCATAGAAACCAGCGAAATATACTCATTTTGTAAAAAATGTATAAAAGCATGTCTACTATCTCATTAAATTACTTAAATTTATTTACTAACTAGCTGACTCCGCAACTGTTTTACCATATATGTTTTTAACTCCCTTAATCCCCACCCCGTTATAGCTTAAGGGTACGTACGATACATAGATGATGGCCGATTCTCAGACCTACCCGATATGCACGCAAAATTTCATAAAAATCGGTTAAGCCGTTTCGGAGGAGAACATTATGACACGAATATTCTATATTTAAAATTAGTAAAATTAAAAATAAATCATTATTAATTTCGTAGAATTAAAGTTTTTTCACACGTTTGATACATCGTCGAGGTCAAAGTAACAATCAAAATATCCTTGACTTTTTACATTGTTTTTTTGTTTCGAAATGTTTTATAAATGAATTATTGTATGAATGTTACCTCGAAAGTTTTATAATCTATTCTATTTATTGAAAGATTAGTTTTTTTTATCAACTAATAAAAAAATTATATAAAACTTTTTTTAAGTTTTTATTACTTGTCTATAATTTCCTGTCAAAATATTGTAGGTAATAAAATTTACAAAATGTTTTGTAAACTAATCTAGATTTTGTAATACTCGATATTAGTTTTTTTATTTTATTGTATAACCGATTAACACACTCGCAAAAACTATATCCTCAAATGATATTACTAAGTCAAAGCCTACATCAATAAAAGTATCACATGCATATTGCCGACCCAAATTGCTTTGACTCTCATAGTCACCAAGGGGACACAACAACCACTTGATAGCAGTATATTTTGGCTATTATCTTAAGATTCAGTTGCGTCCCCAGTCAAGCTGCACCAGATTTTAACAAAATATTTATGCTGTGCCAAACCTCACTTTTCAGAAGATCACAGCTAAATAATACAGATCTCAGTTAGCGCTGTCTGCTTATGGTGAGTGAGGCAGTCAGAGCTCTTGATGAAGCTCCGAGCTAAGGTCAGCAAAGTATATGCAATGCTTATGGTATAGCATGGCACAGGCTACGGCATTTACTTAAAATCAGGTGGCCGGTACTTTTCCTTACCACCTTTTTAGCGTTGTAATTAAAAATAAATAATTGTTTGCTTGCGTATTAATTTTAAATCTCTTTGAACTTTAAACGGGACCACATGACAAGGAACAGCTTTCGATTAAATAAGAATCATCAAAATCGATACATCCAGTACAAAAATAGTTATGAAGTAACACATAAAAATACAGACGAATTGACAAAAACGCTTTTATCGCTAAAAAGAATAAAATAATCGTTTACTTCACAACTTTTATTATAAACATATGACGTCATTACACAATTTACATCATGTTAAAACTTGTGGATTTTAAAACTTTGCGAAGGTTTATTGAAAACAAATTTCGATTTAATCCTCAGTTAGTTCTAGTAAAGCCTAAATAACCGTTAAATTTATACGAACACAATCCTGTCATTCTTAATTAAGTAACACACGTGCAAATCTTTAAATCTGTAGTGAAAATAAAATTTACTTTTATTTTTCGATTGTATTGTTTTTTTTTAACCGACTTCCAAAAAAGGAGGAGGTTCTCTATTCGACTGTATTTTTTTTTTTTTATGTATGTTACATCAGAACTTTTGACCGGGTAGACCGATTTCGACAAATTTTGTTTTAATCGAAAGGTGGTGTGTGCCAATTGGTCCCATTTAAATTTATTTGAGATCTAACAACTACTTTTCGAGTTATATCTAATAATGCGTTTTTACTTGACGCTTTTTTCGTCGACCTACGTTTTATTATACCGCATAACTTTTTACTGGATGTACCGATTTTGATAATTCTTTTTTTATTGGAAAGGGGATATCCCTAGTTTTGTACCATGATAAGAAAACCATGATCTGATGATGAAATCCCAGAGAAATCGAGGGAAACTCGCAAAAATCCGCAATAACTTTTTACTGGGTGTACCGATTTTGATAATTTTTAATTTAATCAAAAGCTGATGTTTATCATGTGGTTTCATATAAATTTTATCGAGATCTGATAACTACTTTTTGAGTAATCGTTGATAATGCGTAGTTACTTGATTATTTTTTCGTCGATCTACGTTGTATTACTCGTCGATGTAATTGAAGTCGGTTTTTTTTTCGTTTGCGAGCAAGCACAATTATTATTTATTATTATTTATAACTAGGTACCGTAGTTTATAGGCGTCTGCAATACCAGAAACATCGCGAGCGCGTTGCCGACCCTATCCCCAATTCGCCCGGAGATCCAGTCACCTTACTCTCCAACAGGAACACAACACTGCTTTAAAAAAGTATTTTTTAAGCCGTGATCTTCTGTAAGGTCGACGTACCCCAGTCGGGCTGCTCTATATTTTGAGCAGGATATTTTCCTGCTGTCCCCTTTCTGAGTAAACTTAAGACTAAACGGTTAAAATGATGATATAATGACATTGTCATTTATAACTAGTATTAATAAAAATAATATTTTTATGATACATACATACATATAATCACGCCTCTTTCCCGTAGTGGTAGGCAGAGACCACTTCTTTCCACTTGCTACGATCCTTACATACTTCTTTCGCTTCGTCCACTTTCATTATTGCATGTATGAAGGTAATAATGAAAGTGGATTTTTATAATCTCTGTCTATATTTAACTCCACATCAGATCCAATTACGTAATAACCTACTTGATCTTTATCAATTATAGAAATTATCTCACAGTATTTTGGCACAACATTTATTGACCGATAACATTGATTTCGATAGACAGCAAATGTTAGAGATTGTATCATAGTATAACAACGTTTTTGCTTTCTAAGCAAACTATTTAAGGTCATTAAACTCGTCTAAATTATACACATGCAAACATTATATTACCTTTCATGCTTACTTTGGTTTTAGCACGCGTTACGTTAGCCTCTAAAATACATTATCAGTTATTTAATAGGACTTATTTCAAATTTTAAATATGTAAAAAAAATATAATTACAATCTATACAAATAAATAAAATGCGCTTTTTACTAAATGTATACACGATACATATACCAAAATAACATTTTTTACAATTTTTGTCTGTCCGTCTGTCTGTTTGTTCCGGCTAATCTCTGAAACGGCTGGACCGATTTTGAGGAGACTTTGTAACGCAACTCTGAGAACTTTTTTACAATATTTCTTTGTTAATTCCACGCGGACGAAGTCGCAGGCACAGCTAGTATTATATAATACATGCAAATTTAAAATTATTTTCTCTACTTTATTTTGAGATAAATAACTATTTTACAAATAAGAAAAAAGTAACTTATCACCCACCTAAGCAATTCCTTCTCAACCAATAAAATTACTTTGCATATAGCTCACTAAATGCATTTTGCATAGATTACACAGTGCATTAATTACACGTACACACAGATTCTGTTCTACAATATAACATCTTATAAAAGACTCCTAATCCTGTTGAAGCTTAGAACATCATCTACAACACAGCATACATACAATATACCTTAAGATGTTACATCTAAGTCATTTATTTCTAACTAGCGTCTGCCTGCGACTTCGTCCACCTGGAATAAGAACAATTATGTCATACATGATTTTTGCAAAACTTTTACTGTTTACGTAGGGCAGCGGAAGCTCTCAAAATTTAAAAAAAAAATTTGAAGCCTTCTTTTTTGTGGCTCCGCTCCTATTGGTCTTAGCGTTATGATATAGGTCTATAGCCAACCTCGATAAATGAGCTATCCAACACTGAAATAATTTTTCAAATCGGACTAGTAGTTGCTGAGATTAGCGCGTTCAAACAAACAAACTCTTCTGCTTTATAATATTAGTATAGATTCATCCGATCAACGAGCTGCTTTCGTTTTTTTTTTAATCTTCATCATACACTCCGTCGTCTGTTCCTAAGATAGTTAACATAAGATAACAACTTATTTTATTTTTTCTTTCATATAAATAATATATATCTTACACCTAGACTAGACAGGCACCCACAATCCCTGGAACATTAAGCTGGGTCACTGTAAACTATACTGCTTTAAATATAAACTATGGCGGTGACATTTCGCTGGCAAGGATTTTGCTCAAGATGCTGAGGCGTAGGTTCCAGGTCTATGAAATAGTGTCACCAGTGGGGGTCTTTGATGTACAAAGAAAGTAAAATGACCTGTAGGTGGGGGACAAATATATGTGAATATGGATAGATAATTGTATAAGTGAATATATGTATTTTATGTATGTGTATATGTATACATAAAAAAATTAATAATAATAATAAAAACCGTCAGCGTCTGACGACGTCCTAGCTTTACTAGGCAGTCACAGGACTGTCGATTTGTAGTTCTAATAATAAATCGCCTGTGGTATGATAATGCATGTTTAATAAAAGGCATGGGCATTTTGAACCCATGGATTTAAATTTTTAATTAAAAAAAAAATATACATGTAAACTAAGACTCGATGTATAAAATGCGCACAACGCAGACGAAATTCCAACAGTTCTACCAGCAAATTTCAGAGCAAATGACTCTTCAAACAGTCGCATAGAATTTACAAAAAGCCTTCCCACCGGCCCGTTAACACTGAATTAGCAAACACATTCAAATTTCGCTTTGGACCAAGACAATGTTATATACATAACTCTCGTCAGCAATATGGCGGCTAATTTGTTCTAGGAACTAGTTAATTATCAAACGCTTTCAGTTTTCATGGTTCGTTAACGGACCGTCAGAATACCAGACGCAGATACAAAACTGACTTTCAGAAGCGATTACACAAAGCCTTGTTATCTGCTAAATTATATACATTTGGTTGTAAAACTATCTTTGTATAGGGAAATAATGGTTGAATACCAAGTTGCTATTATGCACTGGGGAGTGTTTATATGATTTAGTTATGAAGTATTGTTACTTGATTATTCATCCTAAAAATCAGTGGCAGATCAATATAATGAGTTATTGCTTATTACAAGTTTGATAAGATGTTATTGTGAGACGAAAAAACGTATGACGAGAAACATGGCACGAGTGTAACGTTAATACGAGTATGTATGTCAGTTTTCAGAACAAAAGTGTAAGTATGTCAAGTAAAACTTCCAATAGATACAGATTAATGTCATGCATGAAATAATTAAGTACTAAAAATATTTATTGAAATATTACACATATTTACAATTCACAACATATGAACTAAATATTTATAGATAGTTATGGTACAAATCATGACCACGTGGAATGAATGGTGCCAAGAATGGTGGCAGCATTTCCCCTTTCCAATAATTAAAACAATTATAAATTAATACTTAATAGAATTAAAACTAGTCTGTAACTAACTGTCCAACTTTAAATGTTAAGAATTGTTCTAGAAATCTATCTATATGGTCTAAATGAACTTTTTTCATAAGCAGGAATCGAGCCCGCGAATGTTAGTGCAACAATCAGTACTGTGGAGCAGTAACAATATCGTGCAATACGACTCCAGCAACCTACCGTTACATTTTTAATTGCTCGTTATATTTAAGCCAAACTACAAGACAGGAACGGTAATATGTAATACCTACTCTACTATTAGAAGATATTAGTTTTAAAATTTTAAACAGTATATGTCTACATTGTGTTATATGTAATAGTATTGACGCCGCGTTGGCACAACGGTCACAGCCATGGATTGTGCTGGTTACGCTGACGGTTGCGGGTTCAATCCCTGCACATGACAAACATTTGTATTGGCCATGGAGGTGTTTGCCGTGGTCTGGGTGTTTGTGCACTTCTTATGGGTCTCCTCGCCGTGCCTCGGAGAGCACGTTAAGCCGTCAGTCCCGGTTGTTATCATGTACACTTGATAGCGATCGTTACTCATAGTAGGGAATATATTCACCAACCCGCACTGGGGCAGCGTGGTGGATTAAGCTCTGATCCTTCTCCTACATGGGGAAAGAGGCCTATGCCCAATTGTGGGATATTACAGGCTGAAGCGATATTACTACATATACACATTGATCGTTAACACAGACGTGATAAATTGCATGAAAACACGTACCATATGTATATTTCTCTTCTATCGGAATACTCTATCAATAAACTAAACCTTCAGACATTAGTAATTCGAAGCTACATTTTAATGGGCACTTGACCTCTGTATCCATTTTGAGATATTTGTTTAGGCTTAGTTCCCTTCAAGATTAAGACCTCTGTGATGAGACATTGGGAATAAACTTACATAAGAGATCTCAGACTTTGATTACCTTCTTAACGACCAGATTTTCTGCTGTCGTCTGGATAAGTCGCTTTCATTAAACCTTATTTACTGAGAAACTCTTTTGGTCGTCAACAATGTTTTAAGGGATAATAGCATTGTAGGAGTGTAATAGATGTACTTTAATAACTCGTGATATTTTTCAAAACACACCTTTTGTTATTATGTTCAAATTACTAATAATTCAAGTGAAACTTCTTTAGAGTCGTTGTGATTTGTAACTCTATGAAACGGAAATGCGTCACGATAAAGAAACAACACAAAATGTATAGGAGAGAAGGTAGAATACATCACTGCTTAAAACCCGTAAGCGACGCCTTTTACATGGCGCTTACGATCTTTTTCGTGAAACGGTGATCATCGTCGATAGAAAAAATCGCAAGGTTCCTACGACTTTTTAAAAGTTTCATTTCTGCCGTATGTAAATTGCACCCACGTCCTGTTTTTAATAACATTATTATTATTTTAAGACGAAAATATTAAAGATAGAAGTACGAATTTGCTGTTTTAGAATCACTTTCAAACAGAAAATGTACATTATCATTTCATTCACAAAAAAATTTAAACCCCACAAGAACATCTTTTTTCGACGTAGTTGGATGAAAATACCGTGAACTAAGGACAACGACAGCAGCAGATATACATATATATATCTTAATATATAGAAATTACACGTCACGTTGTTTGTCCGCGATGGACTCCTAAACTATTTAACCGATTTTAATCAAATTTGCACACCGTGCAGTTTGATCCAACTTGAAAGATAGGCTGTATTTTAATTTGATATACGTATTTAAAATATTATATTTAATAATAAAAAAAAATAAGGCAATACGAAGTTCGCCAGGTCAGCTAGTTGATGATAAAGTTCAGAAGAATCTAATTCCCACATTTCCATAAAAGCCAAAGTAGTTTAAAATTGACACCTATTAACACACTGACACTTGTTTGCGTTCCAAGTAATAATTTTAATTTGCAATCTTACCGGGAACAAAATAACAGTTCCTTTCCAATTTCAAACCTCCAATAAAGTAGGTCAGTTGTAACCGACCAATACTATTTATAGTAACAATCTAGCTAAGTTATGAACTTGTTTTGATGACGCAAGAATCTTTTGAAAACGTGGTCTTCTAAAAATATGGAAAATATCTGCTCTATTCAACTGAAATAACAAGTTAAATTAATTTAATTTTCTTGGTAACATAAATTAATTTAATCATTTTCTTTTCTGATATTTAAAGAAAATCTGAATGTTAAAAATTCCTAAATTAAGTTACTTGTTTTACCGAAAGGTAAATTGTAAATAATTAGCAACGTTTAATATTAATACCTCTTGGTAAAAAGAAGCGGAAAGTATTCCAACTTCTTCATAACCGACTTTATTGTTATTCTATTCGGTAAAAGGAGAAATAAAAAAAGCAAAATCGCGAAGACGTCAAATCTATGTAAATAAAATTGAATTGCAAAATGTCGCTATCTCGTTAAGCGCAAAAGGAGAACGTTTGGACCAATTCTAGTCTGATTTTTGTAAAGCTTTTAATACTTAGATGATTTTTATTACAAAATATACATCCTAATTTGAAAAGGAAACTAACCTTTCGCAGAAAAATGATTCAAGTGAAATAAGAAATGTCATACAAAGTTATCAACTTCATAGTAAAGGGAGTGAGTTTAGTGTCAAAGACCCGACAGACCAGTTATTGTGAAACCACACACCAGACCTTTAGTTTCGCTGTACACCTAATGGTCATATAAATGGCATAACAATTTAAATCCTTAGTTCTCTCTTCGTTACAAAATCTTGTTTTCTTAGGACACTGACTGAAAATACAATACAAATACTTACTATGTATACATATATTTTACTAGCCCATTGGCGCAGTTTGTAGTGACCCTGCTTTCTGCTCCGAGGGTTGTGGGATCGATTTCCACCCCGAGTCTGGGTGTAATATATTTATATTTATTTATATATGTATTACTTATAAGTATGTTTATCGAAAAAAAATATGTAGCTATACCTGGCGGTTGTTATCTATAACACAAGCATTAAGTTGCTTACCTTAGGAACTGACGACCGTGTGTGTATTGTGTAGATAATTATTTATTTACTAGCTGACCCGGCGAACTTCGTATCGCCTAACACAAACTTTATCGTATGGTATTAAAGTTCAAATTGACTCTTAAGTATTATCACAAATCTTTTGTTTTTAGACTTTTTCAGGAAATTTAAATTTTTTTTTTTTTAGAATTTTTCTCTCCGTAAGAACCATCCTCGTACTTAAAGGAATATTTTAAAAAAAGAATTAGCGAAATCGGTCCAACCGTTCTCGAGTTTTGCGCTTAGCAACACATTCAGCGACTCATTTTTATATTATAGATATATACACTTAGTTGTACGACCAGAAACAATACATGTTATACAGAAATGTGCTAGAAAAAGAAAAAAAATACGGAATTTTTTCTTTCCTACGTAATAAAAAAACATACTCGTATTATATTATATAAATGAAGTTCATAGTGTCGTTGAGTTGACTGTAAGCAAAATTTCATTTACTAAACACTACAAAAAGACGAGACAGTGACATGACTAGAAGAGACGAATGTAATTTAGTAATAAAAATTACGAGTATTGGAATTATAAACCAAAAAAAAAACATTTTTCATACGTACATATTATATACGTTAATATCAATATATATAGGTTGATTGATCCGGGCTTGTAAAGTATCTAGAATGCGTTGCGTAACTACAATTCCAACTTATATGGTTCCCTTAGTTAATAACCTATATGTTTTATCACCTATGACATTCATATAAATTATTGATCTGGATTTTTTGTTATTTTCTCATCTTCGTGTAAATATCTCTCAAACTAAGAACTACGTGATCGTCACATTTTTACTTGTATGCTTTTATAACCCCTTAAATCGTACAGTAAACGTTCCCTAGACGCCTTGGCTGCTTTACTTGCCACAATAAAACAATACTGCAAGACAGCAGTGCTATTTGGATATGATCATCTGTAAAGTTGAAATAATTCTCGAGTTGAGCGATTTCAAACACAGTGATGAAACCTGAATGTGTAAAAGATATACTTAGTATTTATTAATTTTAAATTCGTCATAGCCAAAATATTTCTCCAAATACTAAGCTATTTATATAAAGTAGCAATTACTTTGTATCTAAGTTTAGGCTAGTTAACCCTTTCTGTTCTAAGTCCTAACTTCCAAGTTCCGGCTTACTTGCAGATAACGAGCCCGGACACGGCACTAACTTCACTTTGACCGAAACAAACTACTATTTTCACAGATGTAAACTTTCCAGAAGAGTCTGAAATACCATGATTTATGTGTAAACAGTAAATTTATCATGTGTAATCTTCAGTTTCCGATATTTTAGCACTTTTGCAAGCGCTGAAGAGTGTATAGAACCATCGGTTCAAATTGTCACTATATACACCCAAAAGCTGTCCTAATTTTTCTTGTTAGAAATTTTATTTACTGGTCTACACTAGAGCAGTGGTTGATTAAGCTCCAAACTTTCTCTAATATGGAAATAATATGTCTTTGCTATGCATAAAACGTCAACAAGGCTGATTCAGAATCAAGAACCTTCTTCAGAATATCAGATATTAACACAAACTAAGTTGTAAAGTAAAACACATTACTTTGACCAAATCAAAAGTCAACCAGACGGATATTTTATAAACAATACTACTACTACTGCGGACTAAACCTCTGTCTTAACTTCACTTGTGCTGAAAATTACTACAATTGCTTCAAAAGGTTTAGTAGAATATTGAAATGCCATTACCTAAATGTGTAATAATCAACAAAATCATGAATTTGTCATAATCAACAAATTGTCCTTTCAAATTAGTAGACTGAGCAATTTACGGCTAATATTCCCAGTTAAATATACGTACTAGGATATCCTCGTGTGTAAGCCGTAGAATGTGAGACAGCTACTCCCATAGTTGTAAGATTAACTCACAGATAACAACTTCAGACACACCGCTAACTTCCATTGACCAGGTCAGAACTGGTACACAGATGTACGTGTTCTAGAAGAGACTGTATGTTACTTATATAACAAATTATTTAATAAGAAAAAACTTTTGTGGAATTCGTAATATGTAATATGTTTTTTAAATTATCAACAAAGTTTTTATTATGTTTATCTGTTTGCTTGTTACATTATTACGTTTTGATCACTGAACTAATTTTGATACATTATGGCATAACGATAATTCTAATCTTGGGAAATGAAAAAAAGGAAAACCTACCTGGTTATACAAAATTAGAAATATAGAAATTAAACTAAATATTAAATTATTATAGATTACCCATCATTATTTTCTGTAATATAAAATTTTCTATGTAAAATTTTTAAATCCTTTAAATGCATTTTTGTTTATAATTAGAGCTGCTGATCGAATTTTAGCTTACTAAAAAATGTTTTCTAATTATTTTATTGTAATGAAATCATATTTATGCCTTCAAAAAAAATAATAAAAATTATTTAATTACTATAAGTTCTCTACTTAATTTTGTCTGTACTAGAATCGTATCCAGACAAATTGTATTCAGTGTATCTGTATATTGTATAATGGAGCATAAGGAGGAAGGTGGTGTAGAGGAAGTTAGTTCGACGGCTAATTTTCGCAGTTTAATAGTTACTAACGATATCGAACGACTTTCGGATAAGGGGTTATTATAGAAACGATCGACATTTTACCGTATACGATAAGTGTTATGATACTTTAAAAGAATGCGTTGTTTGTAAATGTTTAATAAGGTGTGTTGTTGTGTGTTATGTGTATTAACTTACAACATTAGCACATTAAATGTGTATGTCTACAAATACACTTCCAAATAAAGGTCATCGCACCATAGAATGTACATCTATAATTAAAATATCACATCACGAAAGATACAACAAGCTTATTTAATACTAATAAAAATCATAAGTATTTTATTTTATGATCATAAATATTAAAATTTACACCGGCGGTATGATTGCAATGCTATTGATTAGCCTAGCTTTTGCAATAATTTTAAATCGGTTCTGTTAGTTTTAATGTGACTTTGTATACTCTTCAACTTTGTATAGTAACATATAATTATTATTATGACCCAACATTGAAAGAATTTTTCAATTCGAACCAATAGTTCTGAGATCAACGCGTTCAAAAAAACAAGCTCCTAGATTACATAGCAGTCTGTCTATAGAAGTATGACGGCGAACAAGCAAGTGTTGTGAAACAATTAAATAATACTAAATTTCATTTAGGCACTACAACAATAAGGCTTCTAAAATGAACATGTGAAAAAACCGTCAATGGTATTATTATAAAATAAAAAATAAAAAAACACTGTCAATTAAAATAAATTTTCTGGAAAAATTAAAAAATATATTTTACGTAAAAAAAATCTTGTTCGTCTTTTGGAATAGGTACTCAGTCACGTATCAAGTTTGAAAACGATGAAAATACTTATGACTAAATCATTCTTAAATGTATTTATTACAGTAATATATAAAGAGTTAATATATTCATATATTTACTTCTACAATGTAGATAAGTCGAAACTTCTTTTACTATTTATTATTTAATGATTTAATAAAAAGATTTCTATGTTTTTATTACTCGTGGAGTCACAGCGTTTTTAATCATAACAAATCTTTACTAAAAATATATTAAATGAAAAAGAAATTTATTTATTCAGTGGTATGGAAGGAAAGTGTTTTTTTTTATCATTATCTGTTTAAAATAGAGG
This sequence comes from Melitaea cinxia, assembly GCF_905220565.1. Taxonomy (NCBI): domain Eukaryota; kingdom Metazoa; phylum Arthropoda; class Insecta; order Lepidoptera; family Nymphalidae; genus Melitaea; species Melitaea cinxia. The sequence goes on along the minus strand of NC_059397.1, from coordinate 2,529,979 downwards.
CCATTCACGGCAAGTCAGTCGCAAGGATAACGATAATATGAATTTAATCTGTCTTTTGAAGAATGTATAATTGTGGTTGCACTGTTATTGTTTATGATTAGTTTGATTGTTAGAATTAGTTAGTAGAATTTTCAGTTTTTGTTATTTACATTTATATCATTCTTATAATAGTTTGACAAAAGTAATTATTTTTAGACGAAACTGTCATTTACAAACATTTAAACAAAACACATTTGTAAAAATTACTACAATTGCTTCAAAAGTAGTGAGTGTGTTTTTTGTAAGTAAAAATTATACGCGTATTTTCAACTGTTTTAACGTACTAAATTAGTATTTAACTGACTGTAAAACCTTTGTTCCAGAGTAATCGAAAAATATGACAAGAATTTTAATACTATACGAAAGTCGTAAATTTACCCTTCTTTTCGATCAGAGATTGGCATGGCAGGTTATTTCTGTTAAATTTATAAATTTATAAACACAATTTTTTTAAACATTTCGATGACATTATCTGATCGTTAAAATAGACAATTAAATTTAATAAAAACTTGATAAAATATAATCTACATATTGTTTTTTTAATTTTGTTTTTCAACTTATTTTTATATTTATTTTATTACCATCTTAGCTTAGTCTACCTTTGCAGCTTAAAACCAATATCAACTCTTGTTTTTTGACTAACGCATTCTTAATTGAACTTGTCGCAACATGAACGGTGGCTTTAAGGTTAAACAAGTCGCTCGTCTTTCCATACAAACGTATAACAGTAACTACTACAATGTTCGACGTTGACCATTCAAAATTAAGGATAATATCAATTGATCTCGTCATTATCTATGTATGTATGTACTCAAAACCGTAAAAAAAGTGTACATTTAAAAAATACAAGCTTCTAAACTTTCGTATTTCAACACTGATTTTAGCCCAACTTTGGGCGAAAATAAATAGTATACGGAGAAAGAAAACTCTAAAATAAAGCCCATACCGATATAGTTTAGTTATTCAAAAGCGGAAATAAATTTATTTCGAAAAGATACATTTAGTAGTTTTTCTATAATAACTGTTATGCTAAAAGTCTATTCACATTTTTTTACGCGGTCGTTTTAGTTATGAATCTATGTGCCTTTCAACCTACGCGCGGGGAGTGGGAGGGAAGGCAAGCGCCGCGCCATCCGCGCGCGCGGCTTTACATTATTATTAAACAATGTCTTGTTCTGCTGCCTGTCTTATTATTACTTTGAATTCCCATTTTGGGTGAAACATACGTTGCGTTTGAATTTTGACTTTGTCTCGCTAATCGCTATTATTAGTACAGTGAAGGGAAGTGACTTGTATATTGTTTCTCTATAAAACAATCAATAATAATAATAATAATAATTATTATTATAATAAATTCTTTATTTGACCAAATACTGTACAATTTTATAATCCACCAAACTGCGTGACAGATTATCGGCGGAATTAATGCTTGTCAATCATTGATCTATAGTTTTTAACCGACTTCCAAAAAAGGAGGAGGTTCTCAATTCGACTGTATTTTTTTTATGTATTTTACATCAGAACTTTTGACCGGGTGGACCGATTTCGACAATTTTTTTTTAATCGAAAGGTGGTGTGTGTCAATTGATCCCATTTAAATTTATTTGAGATCTAACAACTAATTTTCGAGTTATATCTAATAATGCGTTTTTACTTGATGCTTTTTTCGTCGACCTACGTTGTATTATACCGCATAACTTTCTACTGAATGTACCGATTTTGATAATTCTTTTTTTGTTGGAAAGGGAATATACTTAGTTTGGTACCATGGTAAGGAAACCAGGATCTGATGATGGGATCCTAGAGAAACCGAGGGAAACTCTCAAAAATCCGCATAACTTTTTACTGGGTGTACCGATTTTGATAATTTTTAATTTAATCGAAAGCTGATGTTTATCATGTGGTCACATATAAATTTTATCGAGATCTGATAACTACTTTTTGAGTAATCTTTGATAACGCGTAGTTACTTGACTATTTTTTCGTCGATCTACGTTGTATTACTACGATGTAATTGAAGTCGGTTTTTTTTTCGTTTGCGAGCAAACACAATTATTTACATATCAATGTTGTCAATAAGTAAAGTACCTTTTCTAGTCGTTTACTAAGTTCTTAGTAACCTGCCAGCAACATTTTACACACTAACTAAATAAGTTTAAAAGACTCGCAAATTTTTATGAATTCTGTGAACATAGCCTCGAATGCGAATCTGATATAGGTATACGCTGACAATTGGTGGTCCTTGCTAAACCGTTCACAATATTTTTTTGACAAGAAATAGGCAACAGTCGCGTCGTTGTCGCGTGTCGCGGCAGTCGGTACATCAAAGGTAGACAGACGTATTTACGTAAACATGAATGCTCTTATTCATTGCAGCGGTTGTTCGTGTTAGCGCAAAATTTATAAGTAGTGTGAAAAATATTTTGTGTTTTTTATTATTATTGCGTTTTACAAGGAAATAAACTAGAAAGTAATCTGAAGTTTATTATTCTAAAAACTATATTTATTAGTTATACTATTTACCTAAATGATATCTTTGGGGCACTTGGGAGCAAGAGATTTAGGGTTTTATATAAATCATCGTTTTCCCTAATACTACGAAAAAAAAACAATTTAATCGAAATTTTGTTTTTATCGTGATTTATAGAAAATAGTTTACAATTGCAGTAAATTCCCTTTCCCTTTAGTTGTACCTAATTTGTAACCCTTGTAGGATCCTGTAGACAATGCGTACCTACCACAGCGTACCTATGTAGCTTTAATTTATTTACTAGCTACTTACATCTGACAACCTCCGTAGCGCGGTGGCTAAGTCGCCAGCTGAGGGACTCGTGAAGCCACAGGTTCGATCCCGCACGGCGCAACAAAAAAAAATTTAGGCTAAAAACTTTAGATTATGGACCGTCGATTTATGGGGATTTGTGAGCATAATCTAAAGTTTAACCAGTATGTATATTCCGAGTCTAGGTGTGTATGTATTTATGTATGAATATTCTAGGATCACCCCTAGTTCACTAGGTACATAGTAACATAACACAAGCCTTTGCTTTTAGTTAGTGTGATTGTTTGGGGAGGTTATTCTTTATTTTAGTATAGTTAGTAGTCTCACTACTTCCGAAAATTTTGACACTTTGAGACTAAATGAAGCACAGGAATATCTTCATAATATTATACTATACTTGGTACAAGTATAGCATAATATCAGTAGCTCGGCTGGAACTGAAATCTCGAAATCTACCTATCAGATCTGACAAATACAATACCTACAATACAATTAATCTTTATTGCAAACTAAGTAAAACAGATAATACACAGGACAGGATAAGACCAATAAAGATAAATAATACTAATACAGATTACGTTGTACAAAAATTATTTCCTTTGTTTTTTCCTACTCCTCAAATCCTATAAATCAACTTCAACTATCACCAATTAGTAGGTAAGTAATATTTTATACATTACTAGCGACCCGCCCCGGCTTCGCACGGGTGCAATGCTGATACTAAATGTACTACAGAATGTCTTTGCTATTGTTTTTATTATTACTTATTTAGGAACGCGCCGCCGGCTGTCCGGCCGTAGTACCGCCGCAACCGTTATGTCCTTGCAATTTAAATTTGTAATATCTTCGAAAATATTCATTTAAATTACATGCTGTAAAGAGCTATATTGATCTATATTAAATGCACAGTGTATTGAAGATACTTAATGGGACAAGAATTAATGCTGTATTGCTTAAAATAGCTTCGTAAATAAGACATTATTTCTCGTAAAAAGTAAAGGATAAAAAATGGTTTATTGTGGGTTATCCCTAAGAGCTATACATATACTATCGCGGACTTTTTTGTAGATCTTTTTAAGATCTACAATACTGTAGTACAATATTTTGATCCATCTCGTAGGGTTCTTCAGCCAGCGCGAGCGTTTGCAATGTAAGCGCAAAAAATGTGTTTATTAACGACATCACATTAGAAACCTCTAAAATTATCAGTGTTTCTCTACTATATTATGCATGTATTATACATATAAACCATCCTCTTGAACCATCCTATGTAGTAAAATCGCATCAAAATCCGTTGCGTAGTTTTAAAGATCTAAGTATACATAGGGACAAACAGAGAGCGCGAAGCGACTTTGTTGTATACTGTGAAAGTGATAGCTCATATCTCAAAAATATCTTGAAAAGAAATAGGTAAGTAAGTAATCTAAATAATTGTGTTTGCTCGCAAACGAAAAAAAAACCGACTTCAATTACATCGACGAGTAATACAACGTAGATCGACGAAAAAATAGTCAAGTAACTACGCGTTATCAAAGATTACTTAAAAGTAGTTATCAGATCTCGATAAAATTTATATGTGACCACATGATAAACATCAGCTTTCGATTAAATCAAAAATTATCAAAATCGGTATACCCAGTAAAAAGTTATTGCGGATTTTCGAGAGTTTCCCTCGATATCTCTGGGATCCCATCATCAGATCCTGGTTTCCTTATCATGATACCAAAATAGGAATATCTCCTTTCCAAAAAAAGAATTATCACAATCGGTACATCTAGTAGAAAGTTATGCGGTATAATACAACGTAGGTCGACGAAAAAAGCGTCAAGTAAAAACGCATTATTAGATATAACTCGAAAAGTAGTTGTTAGATCTCAAATAAATTTAAGAGCCATTTCACAAAAATCGGTAACAATCCGCGAAATTGTAATATTTTGACGTCATTAATCTCAGTGTTGGATGCAATAATGTAATTTATATTCTTGAAATATAATAGAGCAACCTTTGTTGTAGTCCATAGTCAGATCTGAATTTTGATTTATATTATGTGTATAAAATTATTAACCTTTTCATCAGCCTCCTCCCTGGGTAAACGGTCGCAATGTATACTTTGAAGTCCTACTTTTCAATAACCTCTACGTTGGAACCATTTTAAAAAAATATCATAATATGTGGAATATAATTTTGTTGTCCACTATCATAGATTTTTATTCCATTTGTATCTCTATTAAACGATAAAAAAAATTTAAAGTTACGAATATTTTCCAAATAAGTACAATTTTAATAGCGATATTTCTCTTAGAAAACTAAGAAATTTTAACGAACTATCTTCATCAAAGTAAACTTACATCATTAAGGAATACAAAAAAAATAATTAAAAGATGTAATTATTTTTAATACATTTTATATTAAATAATAAAAAGATAGTATATATTGCCACGCATCAAGCCCGGTAAATCAGTCGAGCGCTAGCGCTCTTAGAGGTAAGGTCCACGCCAAACTCTGCGCAGCCGTCTCTTTCGCTCACACGCGCCAAGCGCCTGTTGTGATAGCGGATAAAACGCATTTGATACTTTCATAATAAAATATAAATAAAATAAACATATTACGAAAATGACTGTAAAATAATATAATGATAATTTCTGTAAACAAATGGATAATTTAATTTTCTTTTCTCACACTATCAATAAAAATAGGCATTTCAATCTGTTTGTCTTGTTATTTGTTAATTAATATGTTTGTCGGTGTCGATGTCATTAAATGCTTTTTTATTCATATCGTAAATATTAGATTCATTCGTAAACTGAAAAAAACTAAATCAATTTAAAAAAATTGTTTCATAAAATTGATTTTTTTAATTTTATTTTAAATTTATTGATTGTTGTTATATAACATACTTGAAATTTTTAACAAATTAATTATGTAAAAAACATTTTATACCATAGTTATAATTTTTATTATACATCAGAAAATGATCACGATGGTCTTTTGGTTGTCACACTATACGTACTAGCACAAAGATCGCGCGGCTCGTACGACTCGCGCGATGCGACCAAATTTACCTAAACTTGCAGAGCGTAAAATTGTGAAATGGCTCTTAAATGGGACCAATTGGCACACACCACCTTTCGATTAAAACATAATTTGTCAAAATCGGTCCACCTGGTCAAAAGTTCTGATGTAACATACATTAAAAAAAAATACAGTCGAATTGAGAACCTCCTCCTTTTTGGAAGTCGGTTAAAAATGAGCCGCGCCGATGCCGACGCGCGCTTTATACCTACATATAGGTATCTACCTACCGTTGCGCCCCAAATTATTTATTTTATGTTTTTTATTTTATTGTCATTGGTGTTCAAAAAATAAAATAAAAAAAAAAACATCTAAAGTAAGCAGTCTTGTTATACGTTACCATGTAGTGATTTTATGCTAATAATGTGACTGGTTGTTTGATGTTTTTTGAGATTGAATTGAGATTATTTCAGTAATGTTATTATTAGGTATTGATTATTTATTTCTCTATGATAATACGTACTAATTTATTTCATTTCATTTATTTATATTATGATATCTTTATATAAATAAAAATGAAATGCCAAAATGTATGTACACGCAATTTTTTTTTTCACTTATATACTAATAATAATAAAAAATCTACATATTAACTCCCAGATGGATCCCAGATGGGATTCCCAGACTCGGAACTCACGAGACTCATAGTGGTGGCGGTTTAGCCACCGCGCTACGGAGGTCGTCAATGAGATCGTAAACGCATTTGCTAGCTTGTCACATGCACGCGCGCGATATTTTCTCACTGCTCTTCTCGGAGTCTTTCCCGTTCGCACACTATGTCAGGTGAAATAGCATTCATTTAGGCCTCGCCTACCAACGAGTTCGCGCCGTCGACTTGTTGACCCTTAAGCGCTACACGTGTCACACGTTCCACGTTCCACGTGTCAATATATACACAAACGACGTTATTTTCATAATATCAAAGTACGTCGTTTGTTAATCCGTAATATCTTTATAAGCAAAAGTTTAAATTGTTCTAGTAGAATTAGCTTGTACAAGTTACTCAACCAAATAACGTTATATTCCGGTATTAACCGGAGCGAACCGGTGTTCCAGACAAAACGGACACAGCAACATAGGCCAGTCCATTAGCAGAGCATTATCATTGTACTTAACAATGTTACTAATACCTTTTACAGTGCTAATGCTCCACAGAGGTACAGGACCACTTACGTTTGTACTGGTGTCTTTATATTTCATGCTATATGTCCCCCGCGGTTACTCCCTATTATGGCCGTTCTGTTAGAATAACACAAGCGCGTTGTTTCACTGCCTGTGTTAGTTACTCTTGTTATTATACAACCCGGCTTCGCACGGGTGCAATGCTGATACTAAATATACTACAGAATGTCTTTATTTATAGTATGAAGCTAGATTATAGCATGGTTATTAACATAATAACAACATTCAAATATGCGTCGTTAGATTACACGTTGTTACAGAATGCGTTGAAGAAATAAAGGTCCACTGCTCGTTCCCCGTAGGTGATAGCGTGATAATTTGTAGTCTAAATGTTGTCCCGACTTCTTAATAATATTCGTGCCAAATTGGAAGTAAATCCATGCAGTACTTTTTGAGTTTATCCCGGACATACATACAGACAAACAGACAAACAGACAAAAATTCTAAAAACTATATTTTTGGCTTCGGTATCGATTGCAGATCACACCCCAAGTATTCTTTTAAAAAAATATTCAATGTACAGTTTTGATTTTCCTACCATCTATAATATAAAAATGAGTCGCTGAATGTGTTGCTAAGCGCAAAACTCGAGAACGGTTGGACCGATTTCGCTAATTCTTTTTTTAAAATATTCCTTGAAGTACGAGGATGGTTTTTACGGAGAGAAAAATTCTAAAAAAAAAAATTAATAAAATTAAAGAATCGACTGTTAGGCGATACGAAGTTCGCCGGGTCAGCTAGTTTTATTATAAATATATATAGTTAAAGTAACGCTTTATACAAATAAGTTTTACACATTCCACCTTTGTATTGTTTCTCAGGCCAATTTACTGAGTTCTGAGTTATATAGTTCGTAGTGGAAACTACAAAACATAGAATTTGTTATAATTAAACAACTTTTTGGGATTTTATCGTGGTTTCTTAGTTTTTTTACATTCTCGACGTTTCGGATACTTTACAGCAACCATGATCATGGGAGGACTGAACAGTTGTTTAATGAGAGTGAAATTCGCGTAAACATTAGAAAACAAAATTAAATTTGCTTTATATTCTGATATTTGCAATGTATGTTTGAACTTCGCTTTTCCTTCTATGATTTCTTAAACCCTTAGAATGTATTTTATTATACAAATATAATTTATATTAAAAATACACAGTCACTAGCACATGCACACACACCAACACACACACATACACACACACATACTATATTTCAAAAAAAGGAGGAGGTTACTCAATTCGACCGTATATATGTTTTTTTTTTTAATGTATGTTCGGGGATAACTCCGCCGTTTATGAACCGATTTTGATTATTCTATTTTTGTTAGAAATGAGATATCCCTAGTTTGGTACCATGATAAGGAAACCAGTATCTGATGATGGGATCCCAGAGAAATCGAGGGATGCTCTCGAAAATCCGCATAACTTTTTACTGGGTGTACCGATTTTGATGATTTTTAATTTAATCGAAAGCCGATGTTTATCATGTGGTCACGTTTAAATTTCATCAAGATCTGATTACAACTTTTGGAGTAATCTTTGATAATGCGTATTTACTTGACTATTTTTTCATCTACCTACGTTTTATTACTTGTCGCTATAATAGAAGTCGATTTTTCTTCGTTTACCTGCAAACACAATTATTGTCTATAATAGTTCAATGAAATATTCCAATTTGATTGTTAAGCGAAATTACATTGGCCTTACGTGCCCGTAACGTTATTACGGATATGAATTGTATAATAATTGAGTGGGAAAGTTCTTTGCCGCATGAATAATCGCCGGTCAGTGCTCGTTTACCTGAGTATGTTCGCTATTGTATATTATACATACAATTAATACGCAATGAAACTGTTCTACATCTTTACATATTTCCCATCTCATTACAGCCTATACAGTCCACTGCTGGACATAGGCCTCCACAAGTTGACGCCAAAAATAACGTGAACTCATGTGTTTTGCCCATAGTCACCACGCTGGGCAGGCGGGTTGGTGACCGCAGTACTGGCTTTGTCGCACCGAAGACGCTGCTGCCCGTCTTCGGCCTGTGTATTTCAAAGCCGCCAGTTGGATGGTTATCCCGCCATCGGTCGGCTTCTTAAGTTCCAAGGTGGTTGTGGAACCTTGTTATCCCTTAGTCGCCTCTTACGACACCCACGGGAAGAGAGAGGGTGGCTAAATTCTTTAGTGCCGTAGCCACACAGCACATTTCCCATACTTGTATGTAATATTGAGGTACAGCAACGCAGGAAATGTCCTGCTTGAAATTGGGAGTAGACTAAATAATACTGCTTCTAAGCAGTGTTATGATTCCATGGTGAGGTGCCCGGAGTTGCAAGGAAGAGATGGGGGGGGTTGGAGAGGAAAGGGTCGGCAATACAGTTGCAGGGACGGAAAGGTTATAAATAACCGCTTACCATAAAGTGGGTCGTACGTATGTTTGTCCTTGTCGTATAACAAACATACTTATTTACTAGAATACATATATCATGAAAATAACTGATGGAATATACTTTTGACGTACAAGTATATCTGTATAAGCTATACATATATGTATGTAAACAAATTACTGTACAGTTGATCGTATGTTAGGGAGTATTTTCAGTACACAATTTATTACTTAACAATGTACATTACTTACTTCCAGTAACAAATTTATATAACTTTCATAATCATAACAAACAAGCTATGGCGAAAATTTCAATTAAATATAGATAACGCTCTTCGTACATTACGCCTATAATGTTATCATCGCCCATTTTATAAGGTCTTCGCATAATATTATTAAGGCCATCACAGCAAAAATGCACTCTTAAAAGGTTTTAAATGTAAGGTCTTAGAGCTTAAGTAGACTGTAAAATTTACATTTTTTCGCATTATGACGCCTATAACCAGTTTATGGTAATATGAGTCTTGATATTATTTTAATTTGAGTCTATTCGCATAGTTTCTAAAATGTTGTTTTTAAAATTAAACACCTTAAAGGAAATAGTAAATAAATATAAATAAATAATTCTTATTTATGTTCTGGTGTTTACTGCTTAGCAATCAATTTTGATATAAGAGGATATGAAAAAAATATGACTAGTCTATTCAACGATTGGCCTCGTTCCGTTTCTCGCAACGCCATCTATCGAAACCCAATAGAGTTCCGATAGATGACATTATTTGATACGGTATTAATCTCTTTCTTAGACTAGTAAGTCTTTTTGTGCTCATTTAGACAGTCGATCTGAAGGAGTAAAGTCAATTCGTGCGTTGGAACTGATACATACACTTTTTTTCTTTTACAAGGATAAAAGAAGAGAGAGTTTAGACAAGACAGTGATAGAGAGGTTTTGTTTGTTTTTGTTAAGTGAGTATACCCATATACTTACAAATATACTTACATTTTTTTTCAACTTCATTTGCATAAAACAACAATTTCAATCTATTTAACTTCAGCTGCATAAAATAAAGGTTTTGAGTACACGGGTTGTGAATAGAAATATTTGACTAATAAGGTGGAATTTGATATTGAAACAGAAAAGTATATCTTAAACTTTAATACATTGGATACCATAAGCCTCAGATAGCTATCAGCAACCGCGTGGCGTGTCCACATATACACAAACTTTTTTATATATAAATAATAATGAAACCTCGTTTCATGTTTTATATTTTTTATAAAAATATTTGGCTATTATGTACAATATAGGTAGATTTTTTTATCGGAGGTTAAATTTTTGTTATTTCTGACTCTACCTTAATTCCGGTGCTGCGGTAAGTGTACTCATGCTCCGTTCTGCGACTATCACGCGTCATTGTCGAACAAATTTACGTAAAACGATCTTTACTGCAAGATCAAAATACGATACGAACTGACCTTTAACGACTGACAAATAGACACTTTTAAACAAAATAACGCGTCAGACATAATATTCTAATAAAATTAGTAACATTGCGTGCTAGAATATAGGTTTAGAAATTCGAAAAATACCCAAAACCGAATCGGGGCACTCCACTGTCCACGTGTTCTTGGTCTGCCCTACCCCTAGAGTGTTTTTTAATAAGCTGGAGGCGCGGAGGCTCTAACCTTAAAGGTGGTAGGTTAATTTCAACCTCAAAACTTCAACCACGATATCTCTGTAACAGCGGGGTTTACACGAAAATAGTTGTCCGGGGGGATGAAAAACCCGCACTACCTCCAACCCCCCACCCCGCCCCCTTTCTCCCCAACCCCATAAATTTCGCACCAGGATTGTACATAATTACCAAATTTTATACCAAGCCCCTCCAATATAACACGTAAATAGTGATATAATCCCACAGTGAGGAATGTCTGTATTCATTACATGTCCCCACGTGGTTATATTGGTACAGACGGCTGTAAGACGACTTTTATTAAACCGTTTGCTACACGTACGTCATATCGAGTGTGAGCACTCGATATGAATTCGAATGTGTTTTGTTTTTTACACGATTATCCTAAAATGTGTTGTTTTTACAGATTCATCATGTTTGTGCTAAGGTCAAGTCATACCTTATACGTACCCTCTAGTACATACTACAAATATACATGTACATTTACATGGTATGTTTCTATGAAAAATAAACTGAAAAGGGCGTGAAAGAAAAATAAAACGCACAAAAACTAGTAGTGATTTCTTACAGAATAAGCTTATTCACAATGAATTGGATGGCCCAAACCCAGAAGTGGAGCGGAAATGAATAACTTAAGATTCAATCGCTATACGTGCCTGTCATTATATCCTGGGATCATTATATTTTGACAGTTTTGCCAGAAAGATCTCATATGTATCTTCAAGACATTTTAATTGAGTTATTTCCTCATACTGAGATGTAACTATTCGCATCCATTTGAAAAACGATTAATAATAGAATGTGACGATAAGTATATTATTTCCAGCAGCTTAAGAAAAACTCAACAAGAAGCAAACAAGGATTATGTATGAATTTCGTATTCCACTCTACACATTAATCACTGATCACGCTTCGCTTACAATTCATTCACTATCTAATTAGTAAATCAATTCTCATGACAAACTATAAGATGAAAAAAACACACAAGTAATTAAAATTAGGGAACTCATTGTCTTTCTCACGAGATTCCTTAGTGCCTGTAGTTTAAAGTGTTAATTAGAGCAGTGCGATTAGATAAAGATCTATGGTTCCGAAATGGAGTTACTTAGCGATCCAAAACATGGCCAATCGTAATAAAGAACACTCGTAGAAATACTATAGTTAACATATCTAAGTTACCCTCACTTTTGACCGTTTACGACCTTTGCGCCGCGTTGGCGCAACGCTCACAGCCATGGATTGTACCTGTTGCGCTGGCGGTTGCGGGTTCAATCCCCGCACATAACAAACATTTGTATTGGCCATGCAGTTCTTGTGGGTCTCCCCACCGTGCCTTGGAGAGCACGTTAAGCCGTCGGTCCCGGTTGTTATCATGTAAGTACATCTGATAGCGATCGTTACTCATAGTAGGGAATATATCCGCCAACCCATACTGGAGCAGCGCGGTGGATTAACCTCTGATCCTTCTCCTACATGGGGAAAGAGGCCTATGCCCAGTAGTGGGATATTACAGGCTAAAGCAAACTCACCCTCACTATAGTTAACATCGCAACAAGTATTACCTCATTATATTAAGTAAAAAATCTCAAACACAATTTATATGAATTAATTTATGAGCAGAACAAATCGTTGTTTGAGTAAAGGAACTGAGCTTAAGTAAACATAACAAACATAATGTTAAGGCATCATAATTATTTAACAGTCTTGTAATTAAACACGGCGTCTCGCTAAGAACTGTAAGTTGACAGAATAAATAACAGTACGCGTTATCTTTGCGTCCTCCGAACGAATAGTAGGTAAACACGAGTTCGCTACGAGCAACAGGATTCCGTATAGCACGGGAGCCGACTGTAAAAAATGTAACGTTTCAAGTTGTATTCACGCCATTTGTAATTCTTAAAAAAATTTATTTCGAACAGAACTAAACTGAAATAAACTTTTTATATAACTTCTAGACAAAGGATTTACCTCTTTTGTAAGAGAAGTTATTAGAGCCTAAAGCGCCATTGTCAGACATTTATAATAATAATAGGTAGTGATGGTTTTCTCTGCTTTTCGAAGCATAGTGAGAAAATATGCATTTATATAACTACATATTATCACACCGAGCAGAAAACAAATCTTCGACCGTCGGTGGTGAAAAGAGTCGACTAGCACTTACCATCACGGTTTTAATAATAATACATTGATCCATTATTTAAAAAAATATTAAGCTTGAGAAACAAAAGAGTGATTTACGAAACAAACAATAAAGTGTCATGAGCAGTAGCGTCATTATAAGCAGTGAGGTTTAAATTGTATCGAACCGATCAACATCTACTGTTATAATTTGTCAATATTTTTTTGCTAAACAATAGAATGATGACATTTTTCCACATTCGATCCTTGGTCTATATTAAGTAGGGTGTCAGCTAATGCGGACATAACAGTAATGTACTCTGATAGTGCGCTCTGCTCTCTTAATAACCCATTATATTTTATGTTCAGTTCAAACACTATGTTGGCTCATGAGCTTTGGGAAGAATGAGTCCAGTTAATTGGGAGTCGCATGATATTACTTGTAAAACTAATATTATTCTTTAATAAATATATGGTGGTTTTTAAGAAAAACTTTACGCCATTGCATAAAAAACAACTAAAAAAACTAAAAAAAAAATGTCTTGGTATCTGTATGTTGTCGAACATAAGTTTAACATTTATAAATTAATAAGTAATAAAGAATGATAACAAATTAATAAGCGATTAACCATAAAAGAGCTACTATTCATACGGTCTTCAAGATTCTTTTTATCTATTAAGGATGTAATCTCTACCGCGCCTATCAACCTTCTTCGTGTCTTCTCATATTACTGAGATATTTTTTTATTGCTGTACAACACCAAAAATTAAAAAACGAATCTAAAATAAAAAGTAGCCTAAGTTACTCCTTATTATATGAGCTATCTTCGCGTGAAAGTCCCATCAAAATCGGTCCAGCCCTTTCAAAGATTAACCGAAACAAGCAGACAGACAGACAGATAGAGAGACAAACAGACAAAAATTATAAAAAATGTTATTTTGGTATATGTACCGTTTTTTTTTATCTATACACATTTTGTAAAAAAATGGTTATTTTAATATTACAAACAGACACTCCAATTTTATTTATTTGTATAGATCAAACTTTTCTGATAATAACAGACACAATAAAAAAAGAATTATCCAATTTGGTTGTCATTCGGGAGCTACGTGCGTACATACATTTCGGGAATTCATTTTTATATACATAGATGTACATAATTGATCCATTCGATAATTAGTGTGTGTATATGTGCGTATTTGTGTGTGTATGTAATTGTTCTCCAACATATAATAATACAAATTAATTCTAACGCATATTTAGTAAACGAAACCATTTCTGTATTAAAACGTTCCTTTGTTCCAGTTACTATTATTCCGCAAAATACCACAAATATATTGAATGAATTGTTCCAGGTCTAGTTGATATAATGTAACAATATGGTAGACCGCGGTAATTAAAACAATATACGGTCGAATGATACAGTTTGACGATTAGTGTTAAAATTAGCTATTAAATGAAAAGCGAAGGTAAATAAATCGATTCTGTAAATTGAATTGTATTCACATATTGAAAGACTAGTTTTCACACAAAACTTTGCAGGTATAGTAGTTTTGATTTAACCGTCTTTACTTTTCTTTCTTTACGATTACACTTCAATTGTAATTTGCGTGTAAAATGTATGTATGTGTATTTTTTTTTTTTGGTCGACGGGGAACTCAAATTTAATATTAAAATTTTGTAAGTTACGTCCACCATAATTCTTCATGTACGTAGTAATAACTCTATTTGAGAACAAATTTATAGGAAATATACGCTAGAATTTATATAAGAGCTCCAATCACATTACACATTATAATAAAAATAATTAATCGTCTTTCTTAGCTAAGAAGGACGACGTAAAACAAAACGATATTGCAAGACTCGAGATACTTATCTCGTATTTTAAATAACTTGAATAAACGCAACAATATAAGAATACAATTATTTATTTATTAATCATTTATTAATTATTTACTATTACTTTATTTATTAATTCTTTTGCTTCGAATAGTTCTACGTCAACGTCCTAGGTGAGATTAGAAAAACAAAACTTATTGGACAAAACCTGGGAGTTCGAATGACATCGCTTATAGAGTTACATTATTATATAACCATAGTATGTATTGAACTCAGTCCAAAACAGTTACAACTTTCAATCAAATTTTTAAACTGCATAAGTATTTATTTTAACGTAAATTTTTTTGTATTCCATTCGACGATATCAACAATTCGAACAAGGAAATCGAGAACCTTTCAATATAAAATCCATACGTTCACGAATTTCATATAAAATTAAATTACAATACAGAGAACAAAGGCGTTAAGCGTTCAAAAAATCCAATTACCATAAATTCTTTACTATTTTCACGACCACCGTGCGGCCCCCCTTTATCTTTTGTTCTGGATCGGTTACCCTCTATTGACACCCTTCTGTTTTCACTCCGCTGGAAGAAATCATTTATATATTACGATTATCTACCTCATAGCATGTATTTGTTCTCGGTTATATTGTAATCTTAATCTAGTAGTAGTTTTTGTCAATCGATTAAATAACATAAATATAATATTAATTAACATTTAACATACTATTTCTGTTTTTGATAAATTAGGCTTGGATCTTGGTAAATATTAACATAATAATAAAACACAGGTCATAAATTACATATGTTTAGGCAGACGTTTATTTCCATGTTTGTGTGTGGGTATGGTTAACATATGAAAGAAAAAAACACTCACAAATGTACCCATTTAAGCATTTTATTCTTATTTTTATTTCAATTGGAAGTGGTTAGTTTATTAATAGTTTTACCAACAATTATTAACATTAATAAAACTAAAAATAATTACAAATATTACGAATTTATGTGTAAAAACTACTTTCAGGTAAACACCACAGGCTTAACAGTAAATACATACAATCAGCAAACAACACAAGATGTCACACAAATAGTTTTTGTATTCGCTCCAAAAATAAAATACACAGTACACACTTGGACTACTTTGACTAGCCCATTGGGGCATGTTTATAGTAACCCTGCTTTCTGCTCCGGGGATTGTGGATTCGATTCCCACCCCGAGTCTGCGTGTAATATACATATTTATTTATAATTACGTTTATCGAAAAAAAAATAAAAAAAATGTAGCTATACCAGTCGGCTGTTACCTATAACACATTCGTTAAGTTGCTTACTTTAGGAACAGACGACCGCGTGTTTAAGTTGTAGATATTTATTTATTTATTTACAGTTACTGCGAACTACAGCATTAAATAATAGTGTTTTGGAATTCCTAAGCTGAGGTTTTTAGTGCACCTCACTACAAAGCACAACATTTTAGAATCCTTGTTGCAAACATTCTGAATGTGAGGAACAAAAGTAATCTTACTCTCAAACAAGACACCAAGATACGGTATCCGCTTCCTGAATCAAATTGTCTTGAATATATGATACTAGCTTTTAGCGGCGGCTTCGCTCGCATTGATTTTTTTAAATAAAAAGTTACCTATGTTACTTCTAATACGTCCAAGAATATATGTACAAAGTTTCATGATGATTGGTTATGCAGTTTTTTCGTGAAAGCGTAACAAATAAACTTACATTTATATTATTAGTAGGATTCAATGTCTTGAATATGATATTCAAATATATGATTTAAATCTTTTCTAGAGAACAATAGGAAGAAAAATTTTTTTTTATAATTTAGTTGCATACCGTTCAGACTGCACCATTCATGAAACCTGTCAATATCGCTTTGCTACAATATAGCGTCTGAAAATGACCTTATAATTCGCAAAAATTTCAAGTCATTAACAAACAAGTATGGTACAGAAAACTGAAGGCAATTACCTAAGTAAATCGTTTATAAATAAGTTGAACGCGGAAGCGCTTCCCGTGTTTTTCATTTGGTGATAATAAAGCAAGCCTCCTTAAAGCGTACAATACATTTAACTCTGTTGCTTTACTTTAAGAAAAAGTTTTAAAATATTCGTAGAATAATTTGAAAATAGAATGTAATCAATGTTCTTACTGCAAAATATACACACCAAATTTAAAATATTTTAATTTGTAACTACTTACATTTACTTAGTAAATACATCAAGTAAATTTTGTTATGATTTTCCGCAAATTTATGTAACTCATAAAAGTGCTGTAGTATCGTTCGATTTTTTGAAGAGGTCTTTAATATAGTCGGGACGAAGCAATTTAATATTACACGAAACTTTTCAACCAACGACATTTTATCGTACCAAACGATATATCGCATAATATAATAATACACAAAAACCAACGTGAGTACATGTAGTTTTACTCCATTCTCTATGTTTTACATTCTTACCGCTTCCCAGGAAAACGTACTGACTGGAAAGCAGTTATATCTTACATTCTGTACTAAATTCACAGTTAGGAAATTGAATTTTTCGAATTCCACGTCTTGCTTTCGATGCCAGCCTAAGTGGATCTGTAAAGATCGACGCCCGCGAATGCCGGCAACGATCACGGTGGATCATTTGATTTTGGTTCGAAATCGTTTTGTTCACGATCGCCTGGTGTAAGAGGAAGCTGTGGAGGCTGTGGTGTTTTTTTTATTTAAATTTTTATTGAATTATCGAAACGAGAATATTGAAAACTATTTGAAATGTTTTCAATAATTCCTTCTTAATTTAAATTGTTTTAAAACAACGTATAACGACAATTACAAATAACAAGAAGCAATCGATTACCGGTAATTACTAAATTACATTTAAAATATTTAACATTACTAGTGGTGGCCTAGTAGTCGAAATTCGCCTATAATTAATTTAAATTATAAGTTTGAACATTATTAAGGTTCTGTTGTCAAATACTATACTTCTATAATAATAAACAAAAGAGTATATATGCATGTGAGCGTTAAATCGCGTCGTGTAATGTTATTTATTGATTAAATGTATTTTGTGCATAATTAAAAAATATATTAGCATTCTGCTCTCCTTCTCTATATAAACTATAAGTGTGTGAAATTTCGTACTCCTCCGTTCGCACAATTTTGGTAAAAAGGAGTACAAAGTTTTTGCTTCACGTATTCATATATAGAGAATAGATGGATAAAGATCAAAGACCTACAAAGACAACATTTTCAAACGTCCAACAAAACTTAACAACAAGTATATTTCTAAACGTTTTACGAAACATTAAAATTATATCTAGTCTGTGCTTATTACGTAAAACGAATAATTTATTTGCTGGTCACAACTTTTCTCATTATAATCTCGCATATAATTTATGCTTTACTTGGTAGCGTTGTTTATAATAATTATATTTACATCTACGCTTAATGAATGATGTTAGCATTAAAACAATAATTGTTGTCACGTTACGTTATCCATCATAAGGAAATACTATAACGTTATGAAGTCTTTTTTTATTATTTACTAGCTGTGCCCGCGACTTCGTTCACGTAGAATTTAACAAAAAAGTTATTGTTCAGTTCGCAGAGCTATAAAAAAAATCTAAAATAAAAGCAGCCTATGTTACTTCTTACTAGATCAGCTATCTGCCAGTGAAAGTCCCGTCAAAATCGGTCCAGCCATTTCAGAAATTAGCTGAAACAAACACACAGACAGACAGACAAAAATTGTAAAAAAAGTTATTTTGGTATATATACCGTGTATACTCCGTATTTCCGTATTGTATTATATACATGAGTTCGCGCTATTTTTGGCGTGAACTTGTGGAGGCCTATGTCCAGCAGTGGACTGGGCTGTAATGATGATACTCTGTATTTATTTAGTAAAAAGCGGTTATTTTAATATTAAAAATAGACACTCCAATTTTACTTCTTTGTATAGATTATAACTCTTATTCTTAGTATCCTATTTTTTTTGTTATTTATTAAGCTTTATTGCACACAGAAAAAGAAGATACATTTTAGAAAAATTTGATACAAAAACAAATAATGTATGCAAAGGCGGCCTTATCGCTAATAGCGATCTCTTCCAAGCATGGTATTTTGAAAAGGTCTAAAAATATTTTTAATGATTTTAACCTTCGACCCCTCTCCTATATGAAAAAAAAGACCTATGCCTATCAGTGTGATGTTGCAAAGCCGAATCAGAGACTATGCTATCTTAGTACAGCGGACATAAGAATATTTGTAATATCCATAAATTGTGCAAAAACACTAGTTCAAAGAGAATTAGTTTTCAAGACTGCAAGTTTTGCAAAGATACACCAACTTTTATACGCTTGGATTTCTCACAAGCTTTGAATTTTATCTTTAGTAATGCGATGTATTTGAATATTTAATATCTTTTTAACAACTTTCTTTACAATTATTACCATCTGATAAAAGTTTTTTGAAAGTGCAATGAAAGCAAGTAATTATACAAGTGTAATATTCATCTTAAAATTTGAGTTTAAGTAAATTTTCACTTAGTAAATTGTTAAGTTACAGTATTTTTTGCTGCTGGCTTTGAACTACACAGGCCGAAGACGGGCAACAGCGTCTTCGGTGACGATGGGCAAAACACATGAGTTCACGCCATTTTTAGAGCGAACTTGTGGAGGCCTATGTCCAGCAGTGGACTGCGATAGGCTGAAGATACTGACTGTGACAGTATTTTTTAAGTTTATTCCTATATGGTTTTAAGGTTAAAAATCATTATTTCTTAAAAGAATACAATTCAATTACACGAGAAATTGCAAATACTAAAATTAAAGAAAAATGTAGATGCTGGGTACATCGGAATCGTTTTAGCATATTTTTTTCCGATCTATGTTTATTTTTTAAAATAATATTTTTTTTTCCAATCTTTAGATATTAGATATATTTTTTAAAATAACAATTTAAATTTAATACGCGTTAACTTATCGATAAATACACTTATGGAACATTAAGTTAACTTCACGATCGATTATGATTAGCCTGTAACTACTATGTTCTACTGCTATGCAAAGCCTCTTTCTACATGTAGGAGAAGGATCGGAGCTTAATCCACCCAGCTGTTCAACTACGGGTTAGCGGATATGTTCGGCTTACGGGTTCGGTTGACGGCTTAACGCGCTCGCTAAAGCACGGTGGGGAGACCCACAAGGACAGACATCCAAACTGGAAAGAATTGTTTGTACATCCATCCCGAGCGAGAATCGAACCCGCAAACTGTCGATGTTTGACGCGACTACACACACCACTACACTAAAGCGGTTATTTCTGTAAATTAACTTATCAATAATATACAAAGCCGTCAGCATCATATCGGAAAATAAAAAACGAATTTTCGACGGACCAAGAGCAAAATATCCCGGTCTATAAAAAATATTATTAAAAATAAATTTATCATCACAATATTTTATGTAACAAAAGCAGTAATAAAACAAAACCATAGCGAGATATTAAGAGACGGTGCTTGTATTATTTTCTCTCAATATACAATTTGTTTCAATTTTAATAGAGGCTGTCATCACCGGGGCTATTTGCGTAGCTGCCATAATGACTTCACCGTTAGCTGTATTTATCCCCATCGAAGGAATCCAAACCTTATTCAAACGCAATAAGGTCGATATTTGTGATATGATTGCTAATTTGTAATTTCAAAATGCAAGCTAAAATGCAATAGTAACGTTGCGAAGTTAAAATTTTGATAATTTGCTTAAAGCGTCGGTTGCGGTTGTTTAATTAAATCTCAATTAGCTCATTAGTTACACAGTACACAACGCTGCCTGGAGCAGTACTGTTCATTTCGACAGACACAAACAATAAACAAAGGAATATCAGAACCTAACAATCAGAGCGAATTAATTTAGAGTATTTGTCTTAATGTTGTATTTCTATAGATAAATAGTAATATTTGATGTAAAGTCAACGGACTCTGTAAAGTCCGTCTACTAAACTTTAATATGCTTAAAAGCTTTTGTAGGAACACTTATATCTTGTCTTTCAATTTTTAACCAGTATACTGTACCAGCTTATACATTTTATATTTTTCATTAAAAGTCTCTTGTCCTATTGAGAAGAAAGGTTAAATGTTAATGAAAACTAACTAAAGTACTTTTTTTTCATTTATTTATCAAATAAACAATACTGTACTTAACTATTATAAATAGTATTAAAAAACCACGCAGGTTTGTGACAATGCTATTGAGTAATAACCAAATGAACCGAAAAGAATATAAAATAATCACATATTTACCCACCCTCCTATTAGAAGCAAGCTGGGACTGAAAACTCAAAAAGATGCACACAACCAAATATATCAAGACACAATAGTATCGTAATGTTTAAGTTTATTATTTTTAAGGTTTCTTTTTTATTAATTGGTAATTACTTAAGGTAATTACTTTCAATCAATTTCGACTTATTTCAAGGCTACGTAAAATTTAATTAATATCTTAAAATTGTTATAAGCTTTTAAATAGCTGAATCCTTGAGGTGGAAAGTGGAAAGTAGAAAATATCCAGCTCAAAATCTGGAGCCGCTTGACTTAAAAAGTAGTAGCCACGATAATCGTAAACCATCAGGTGGAACGTACACTCTTGTTTTCTACCATAGTGGTATAATTATTGTGTGATCTGATACGTAGGGTACCTATTACATACTAAAAATGTGTGGTATATTTCTATGAATAACTGTTAGCTCGCAAACGAAAAAACCCGACTTCAGTTACGCGGACCAGTAATACAACGTAGGTAGATAGTCAAAGCAAAAAATAGAATAGTCAAGTAAGTGCGCATTGTTAGAGACCATATCTCTATAACTAAAAAAACACTAGTCAAATCCTTATCAAATTTAAATGAAACCACATGACAAACATAAGCTTTCGAATACAAAAAGAATTATCGACATAAGTTCGCTCAGTAAAAAGTTATGAGGTATATATAATACAACGTAGATCGATGAAAAAATAATTAAGTAAAGACACATTATTTGCGATAACTCAAAAAGTACTTGTCAGATCTCAATTGAAGCGATTATTTTGGGAAGGGCATAAGTCCATTTTTTTTCGTAATCGAGTTAAGTATGTGGCAACACTTTACATGAAGAGACGCGTGTTTTCACCGAAAACGGCTCTAGTCCAACGAATTGTTCATTGAAAAAATCACTATCATTTTCTGTGTTTATTTTGAGAAGGACACTAGTCCGGACTAGTGCCCTTCCCAAAATCAATGTCATGTTGACAGATGACATAACCTCAAAATGTCGTCAACAAGTGATATTAGTGAGACTGAAAATCAGGAAAATAAAGTGAAAAAACGCAAGAGAGGAGTAAGAAATGATGAAAAATACGCGCAGAATGTTGTAAAAAAGATGCGATTGAGTGGGAAAGAGTATTACAGTTTTTATTCCAAGAAAAATAATATACCACCTAAAGTTGTCGGTGACGATTGCAGGTTAGTTATAATGTTTTGAATATTCTGAGCGATTTATTAATAAAATGGGATTTATTAAATTATTTAATTTTTAAGGGTTATGTTTTTAAACAATATATTACTTAATTTCAGGTGCAAAATGAAGTGTTTTGAAAAAATCCTTGAAGGAAATCGTAATGAATGCTTTGCTATGTTACACAATATTGAGTCCAAAAACGAGCAAGATATATATTTTCAAAGTTTAATAAAGCCTCTAGAAAAAAAGAGACAGCGACTTAGACCAGATGTTGCAAAACATCTTAATAGAGTTGGAAACTACAAGTACCATGTGCAAGTAAATTCAAATGATATAGAAGTATGTAAAAAAGCTTTTATATCCATCTATGCTCTGACAAACAAGAGAGTCCGCCGTTTAGCTGCTCTTAAAAGAGATGGAATCATACCAAAGGATAAGCGTGGTACTGCAATACAATCGAGGCGTGCTGTTGAACCAGAAGAAACTTTAAAAGTTAAAGAACACATAGACTCATTTGATGTTAAGATTGTGCACTATGGTGATGTAAGTAAAAAATATTTGGATGCTTCACTAGACATAAAAAAAATAGGTAAAAAAACTTTTTAAGTTAAACGGTTTTATGTTAAACATACATTGCAATGTTTAAGATAAATGTACTAAAAACCAAAAAATAATAAAATAGATACAGTCGTGGGAATTATAAACATATGCATAGACTAGACTAAAATAAAACCGTGGGGCACGTCAATTGTCTACAATCGTTGATTAAAATGTTTGTTTTGTAATGTTACACTATAATTAGGCAGTTGTTCAACCGACAAAGATGGACGTGTGATAAGTAGGGCTAGAATGTGGAAACAACAATTAGGGTACAATTTAGGGTTTCATAGTGGTGAGCGAGTAGTACTTTTATCATATGTTTTGTCGATTAAATACAAACTACGAGCAGTGAAACGATTCCTCGCCAGCCAGCAGTGTGAATATCCAACGATAAACTAGTTGAAATATCTCTTTTATTGGAATTTCCATGAGCAAGAAAATAGTAAGTAATTTCCTCACCGTCTGCGGGCCAACTGCCTATTTTAACGACGAATTAAACGATTCTTCTATCGCACATTAAGTCGATAATTTGTAGACAATTGACGTGCCCCACGGTTTTATTTTAGTCTAGTCTATGCATATGTTTATAATTCCCACGACTGTATCTATTTTATTATTTTTTGGTTTTTAGTACATTTATCTTAAACATTGCAAAGTATGTTTAACATAAAACCGTTTAACTTAAAAAGTTTTTTTACCTATTTTTATTTTCTAGTTTTTAGTTTTTATTTCGCATTCTGTTTAATTCATTTAGTGCTTCATTATTGCAAGGCCCATCTTAAATATTGAGGTTGTATAGTGCACTGTATTCTTCTTGTCAAGCCCTTTTATTTGATACCCATATTGGTGGGATTGATAAAAAATTGTTATCAGACATTTGGTAGCGGCGGCCAGCTTAGATTTCAATTTTGCATAGTAAATTGTATTCTACTTGTTGAGACCTTTCATTTGATACCCATGTTGATGGGATTGATAAAACCTAAGTTATCCGCCATTTTGTAGAGGCTGCCATCTTGGATTTTAATTTTATATAGTACATTGATTATACTGGTTGAGCACTTTCATTTGATACCCATATTGATGGGATCGATAAAACCTACGTTATCCGCCATTTTGTAACGGCCGCCATCTTGTATTTCAATTTTTTATAGTATATTGTATTCTGCTTGTTGAGCCCTTTCATTTGATATCCATATTGATGGGATTGATAAAACCTACGTTATCCGCCATTTTGTAGCGGCCGCCATCTTGGATTTCAATTTTGTATAGTATATTGTATTCTGCTTGTTGAGCCCTTTCATTTGATACCCATATTGATGGGATTAATAAAACATAAATTATCCGCCATTTTGTAGCGGCGGCTATCTTGAATTTATAATGATAATGAATAAACATAATTGTATTGTCACCAAAATCCAAAGTGTATACAAAATTTCAGATTAATCGGTTGACAGGAAGAGGGTGAAATTTGAATTACTAAATTTGACCCAAGAATAAAAAATGAAACAAACGGGGTGAGCTAAATAAAACCGTTTAAAAATGCATAAAATGTTTCTAGAAAAACATCCTGGTAGTAAAATAACATATGCCTTCTATAGACGTTTTTTTAAAGACAACTACAGTTTACGTTTTGGGCGACCACAGGTGGATGCTTGCTCTAAGTGTGAGGAGTTAAATGTCAAAATTAAAAGTACCTTTTTATGCGAATCTGCAAAGAGAGCAGCAGTTTGTGACCTGATGATTCATAAAGCTAGAGCAAAAAAGTTCTACAAAAAAATTGAAGAAATCACAGAACTCTGTAAAACAAGACCTGATGTTGGGGCAATTTGTATAGATTATATGCAGAACTTACCATTGCCGCATATTCCTGTTCAGGAAATATTTTACTATCGTCAGCTTTGGGTGAATGAGTTTTGTGTTCACAATCTTAAGACACAAAAGGCTACTTTATGTTTTACTCCTACCATGAAGGCATTGCCAACAAGGAACCCAATGAAGTTTGTTCATTTCTTAAGCATTACTTTGATAATTTTATATCTGAAGATATAAAGGAACTGCACATATTTTCTGACGGATGTGCTGGTCAAAACAAAAATAATACAGTAGTGCGCTTTCTTCTCACATTGACTACTTTAAAAAAGTTCAACGTTATAACCCATTACTTCCCACAACGTGGTCATTCGTTCCTGCCATGTGACAGGGACTTTGGCCTTGTAAAAAAAAAGATACGAAGACATGATCGTGTTTACTTGCCTGAACAATACGAAGAAATGATTACTCAAAGTACAAATTCAGACAAGTTTTCAGTATATGAAGTAACTACTGAAGATATAATAGAATACAAAACTTGGTGGCGTAGGTACTATAAAAAAAACTGCCTGGCCATCCAATCTCTAGGGAAGAAAGTCCCTAGAGACAAAAAAATGAACTTCAATGTGTCTTTGTTCAGTCAATTTCATTATGACTCCCAGAAACCAGGGTATGTTAAAGCGAGGGAGTTCATTGATAATAATGTCACATATGACTTCAAGTTAAGTCACGGAAGAGAAGATGTAGTCTTGCCTGTCAAAATGGCCTATATGACCTGTGTGCCTATAAATGAAAAAAAAATAGAAGATATAAAGAAAGTGTCTGTTCACATTCCATCAAAATATCAGGAATTTTATAATCACATTACAAGTTGGCCCACCAAAAAGACAGAAACTATCGAAGAAGATGCTCCGTAACAAAAATATGTATTTTTTACCATGATTGAGGTTTATATCACAATAAATCCCG
Organism: Melitaea cinxia; assembly: GCF_905220565.1. Taxonomy (NCBI): domain Eukaryota; kingdom Metazoa; phylum Arthropoda; class Insecta; order Lepidoptera; family Nymphalidae; genus Melitaea; species Melitaea cinxia. Next base: position 2,503,982 of record NC_059397.1, on the reverse strand, counting down.
TGTTTTATAAAAAATAATGTAGTTGTTTATTTAAATATCCTTGTAAATTTTGGTAAGGGCACAAGTCCAGCACCTTATTTTGCGATTTTCTGTCCCTTCCAATAAATAAAAACAAAAAACAAGAACTCAGGCAACCTTGTGTTAGATAAACTTATAAAGTTTAATAAACTTGTTTGAACCTTACATACATTTTTTTTCCAACAGAAGGTTTTTTGTGCCTCCTGTAAAGTTTATTCAGCTGGACATGTGACCTTCCCAAAATAATCGATTCAATTAAATTTAAATGGGGCCACACGACACCCACCTCCTTTCGATTAAAAAAAATCATCGAAATCGATTCAACTAGTTAAAAGCTGAGGTAACATACATAAAAAATACAATCGAGTCGAGAAACTTCTCCTTCTTTGCAATCAGTTAAAAATGCCTGTACCAAGCCATCATAACGAACCTGAGCTAGAATATTTGAAATGTTTAAATTACTTGTCCAATTATGGAAGGAAACATGCCGCAACAATTTGAATATGATATTTTCTATAGAAAACCCTCGTAAAAAGGGAAAAAAAATTACGTCAAAAAACGCGTACAAAATATTTCGATCAATTACAAAAAAAAATCTCTGACCTACCGAATAATGGGAGCGTGAATGGCAAATTTTTTCCATCAATATGTCAATCACAATTATATGGTCTAGTGACAAAAATTTCTATCATGTTTCATCGGCTATAAAAATGAATTTTCACAATGATATTTAAAAAATCACGCAGATCGAAAATAAAGTAAAAAGAATGAAAGACTTTTCAAAGTGTAATAAGCTCATTGAAGCACGTTGTCTTTTCGATATGGACGTACAAATATTTTTAACAACAGTTTGAAGCAGTAGTCGCAAAAGGGGTCGCAGATTCGATCCCGTCTTATGACAAAAGTTTTATAGACCAATAAGATCATTGTCGTTGTCCGAGCGTTTTTTTAGCAGTACACCAAACACCTTTTGCCACAGATTACGGTGTCTTTCGATTCCCGACCCAATGTCCGTCTCATCAGTTCCAGCAAGTATTAATTATAAATATTAAAATAAAACGACTCAAATAATATAAAAAAATAAAAATAAAAATCTTTCCAAATCTATGTGAAATGTAATAATATAATTACATCAACACTTTTAGTAATAGGAAAAAAAATGAGTGTGCTTTAGTCCACACGACTGAAGTAACACTTACGAAATATAACTCTCTCTCTCTATTTATCTTCACTAACTTATATCTCCCTCACAACTTCTGTTCGCTTCACCCGATCACACTTTTCGTAACGCTCTCGTCAGGCATTCACCAGCTTACTCCCCCTGTCAAGCGTGAAGAAGTAAAAAAAATTATTATATAAAAATATAAAAAGCAATATGTAGAATAGTGTTGATCAGTGGACTCGCGTCTACTTTTTAGAAATTTTAAAACTAGTTATTAAGGCTTCTGGATTCTTAAGTTGCGGTGAGGTACCGATGCATGTTAAAAAAATAATAATAATAATATATGGAATAACAAAAGCACGGGCATAATAAGCCTGTGGATATATAACATAATTAAAAAAAAAAGCGTGAAGAAGTTCTACTTCAAAAATTGTTCCCAATCTTCCCTACATCTATGTAAGTTAAAAGTTATTTTCGAAGCATTTTTAAAATAAACTTTAACAAAACAAAAACCTGATATATGATCTCCACGTAATGGAACAACCTAATCGCGTGCACAGCAAAGATGTTATCAATTCGCAAAACGTCAAACGACTCTAGTGCAAATCTTGTGATAAAAAATTTAAAATGTTTAAAGGAAAATATACCTTATACCCTAGGGATAAATGTTAAAACGAATGTATGTCTAACGTTGTAAGACTTCAAGTTTGAAAGGTATATCACTGTGCTCTATACCCCGTGAAATTCTGACGTCAAAGAATAAAACAATATGTAAAACGTTGGGTCTGTAGATTTGTAATTCAAAGTAAACATGTACGTATACCGTGATACAATTTATATTTTTTACAACGCTTTTTGCATTAAAGCACTTTTGAAGCATTACTTCTTTTGGCGCGATGGGCAAAAATTGGGAAAGTAAATTTTTAAAATGCGCGCACACACAATCACGAAAAAAACTGACAGCCTGAAGCTAGCTAGTCAACGAAGAAGACGCTAGCAACGTGAAGTTAGCTAGCCAATTAAGCATAACTTCTTACGTGCGTACATAACTATACACATTTTTTTTTAATATATTATTTTATTTCGTATTTTTGAGCGCCGTACACACAAAAGACAATCTTTTAAAAAATGACAGTATCTTACAACTATGTTTCAGATACAATAAGCGGATTGACAGTGGAAAGAGCTCTTAGAGTATTTTTCTAGTTCAATGCACATAAAATGAGCCGTTATTATTGCATTTGCTCGCAAACGAAAAAAAACTGACTTCAATTACATCGACAAGTAATACAACGTAGGTAGACGCAAAAATAGAAAGATTACTCAAAAACTTGTAATTGAATCTCAATGAAATTTCAATGTGACCACATGATAAGCATCAGCTTTCGATTGAATTAACCTTTTGACCGCCGTAGTCACCTATACTTGACAAGGGCTCGCGAGTCCTGTGCGCCAGCGACGTCTATAGGTGACAAAAAACCCGGACCACAAAAATATTAAATAAACTTATTAAATAAATATTTCTAGTATTTTAATTCAACATTTTTGAAAATAGAATATCCCCGCAACATTTGAGTATAAAAAACAAATCTTTTAGAGCTACACGTACTGAGAAAAATTGAAATAAAAAAATGCATTTTTATTCCACGTAAATGATATGTCCAGAACGCCGAAGTCGTCTATAGTTGACCGCTAGGGATGTGACGCAAGAGGTATAAATAAATAATAAATAAATAAATATTTACAACATACACACACGGTCATCTGTTCCTAAAGTAAGCAACTTAATGCTTGTGTTATAGGTAACAGCTGACTGGTATAGCTATATTTTTTTTTTTGATAAGCATACATATAAATAATACACATATAAATAAATATATATTATACCCAGACTCGGGGTGGGAATCAAACCCATAACCTCCGGAGCAGAAAGCACCGCTGACCTGTAGTCACTACAAACTGCGCCAACGGGCTAGTCAAAATGGTATAGATGATTTATATATTCTTTATTGCACTTTAAAAAAATCATAATTACAAGACATTTTTGCAATTAGCTATTCAAAATTCAACTCAAACGTGTTATATTTTCTATAAATAATTTAATATTTGAATAAAACAAAAGGTAAAAAACATAAAACTATCATCAACTAACATACAAATAGCAAATGAATAAAAAAACAAATTAACTAAAATCAATCAAATCGCCATAATTAATCTGATATCTCAAATCTGGCGCATCTCTAGCGCGTAGTGATTAATCCGTTCTCTACACGCCGTTGTCAAGTATAGACGACACGCTGATGACGTCATAGACGAATAGCGAGAAAACTAGTGAAGTGCAAGACGAGCGATACCTTAGAACATCGTCGCATTTTGGAAGGCGTCGATGATTTAAATAATATACAATAAAAAAAAATATAATTTTTTTAAATAAGGTTAAGAGCGAAATTACTATTTTCTTTCTCATTCTCAAAATCATCTGGCAGCATCAATATCATCTCTAACCCCCACTCTCATAAAAGCTTTTTTTCTAAGACCCATGTCGTGTCGTGTGTCGTGAAATATTTGATTTGAAATATTGCTACTTACTCAGTACTGTTTTAGTAAGTACTATTTGCTACCTAAGCAAAAAAATATTTAACGCATGTAAATATTTCTTTTAAAGTAAGGCTGGCATCGACCGCACCGATTATATTAATTTGCTTCATCGGATCAACTACTGAGTTGGGGAACAATGGAACACGGGGCACTATGGAACAGTGTCAATAAAAATTTGAATTCTAAACTAATTCGTGTGGTAACGCTTCGGCCAATTACAGCGCGTAGGGACTCTTGAAAATCCGTAATAACTTTTTACTGGGTGTACCGATTTTGATAATTTTTAATTTTATCGAAAGCTGATGTTTATCATGTGGTCACATATAAATTTCATTGAGATCTGATATCTACTTTTTGAATAATCTTTGATAACGCGTAGTTACTTGACTATTTTTTCGTCGATCTACGTTGTATTCGAGCAAACACAATTATTCTTGTTCAAAAGTTGAGATTTCTTTTCAAAGTACTTTCTTTTTAGAAAAACAGTTTAAAGAATAGGTAAATGATATTTTTTTTCATTAATTTTAATCATTTGAGACAATTGTGTAGAAACTTCATAAAATAACCTAAGTTTTTATAAAACTCGTTTAAAACGTTGGCCTTATGGGGCACTATGGAACGGGGCACAGTGGAATACTGTTCTAATGAACCTTAAATAATAAACTATTATCTAATAAGATAATAATTGTGTTTGCAGGAAAACGAAAAAAACTAACTTCAATTATATCGACAAGTAATACAACGTAGGTAGACGAAAAAATAGTCAAGTAAATACGCATTATCAAAGATCAATCAAAAAGTTGTAATCGGGTTTGGATGAAATTTAAATGTCACTACATGATAAACATCGGCTTTCGATTAAATTAAAAATCATCAAAATCGGTGCACCTAGTAAAAGTTACGCAGATTTTCGAGATCTCATTATAAAATCCTGGTTTCCTTAGCATGGTACTATACCGGGGTTATCTCCTTTCCAACAAAAAAGAATTATCAAAATCGTTTCATAAACGACAAAGTTATCCACGAACATAAATAAAAAAAAATATAAAATAAATATCGAATCGGTCGAATTGAGTAACCTCCTCCTTTTTTGAAGTCGGTTAAAAAATTACAAATTTGAATTCGGTTAATTTTTTTCTAAATTACTTATCATGTATATATCGATTCGATTCGAAATCGATATATAGCCTGCGGCTTCCTTGCGTGCGACACAGCACGTCTCTAAAGAGAGTTTCATAACCGTAGGTCAGCTGCGCCGTAGTCGTCCAGTCGTGACAATGACGTCATGGCGATAGAAAAGAGTGTTGTGCTTTACTACGATTATTTTTGTAATGTTTGTTTTTTATTTATGTTGTTGTAAGTATATATAACGAGTGCAAGATAACACAAGAAAAATATTAAAAAATAAACCTTTCTAGATTATATAAGTAGTCATTTATTGCATAAAAACTAACAAAAACAAGTCACTGTGTGGTACTCGATAACGACTCTTGGCAGCACTATTTTTTTCGTAGGTATTTTTGTTTATTTTATGCCTTGGCGTACAGGGCACGGGAATGGTTTTGAGGCGTGGCGGTCAAAAGGTTTTAAAAATCATCAAAATCGGTACGCTCAATAAAAAGTTACGCGGTATAATACAACAAAGGTCAACGAAAAAATTGTCAAGTAAAAACGCATTATTAGATAGAACTCGAAAAGTAGTTGTTAGATCTCAAATAAATTTAAATGGGACATAATTGTGTTTGCTCGCAAACGAAAAAAAAACCGACTTCAATTACATCGACAAGTAGACAACGTAGATCGACGAAAAAATAGTCAAGCAACTACGCGTTATCAAAGATTACTCAAAAAGTAGTTATCAGATCTCGATAAAATTTATATGTGACTACATGATAAGCATCAACTTTCGATTAAATTAAAAAATATCAAAATCGGTACACCCAGTAAAAAGTTATTACGGATTTTCGAGAGTTTCCCTCGATTTCTCTGGGATCCCATAATCAGATCCTGGTTTCCTTATCACGGTACCAAACTAGGGATATCCCCTTTCCAACAAAAAAAGAATTATCAAAATCGGTACATCCAGTAGAAAGTTATGCGGTATAATACAACGTAGGTCGACGAAAAAAGCGTCAAGTAAAAACGCATTATTAGATATAACTCGAAAAGTAGTTGTTAGATCTCAAATAAATTTAAATGGGACCAATTGGCACACACCACCTTTCGATTAAAAGAAAATTTGTCGAAATCGGTCTACCCGGTCAAAAGTTCAGATGTAACATACATAAAAAAAAAAAAAAAATTACAGTCGAATTGAGAACCTCCTCCTTTTTTGGAAGTCGGTTAAAAATGACACGCACCACCTTTTGATTAATTTTTTTTTTATCGAAATCGGTCCACCCAGTCAAAAGATCTGAAGTAACATAGATAGAAAAAAATACGATCGAATTGAAAACCTCCTCCTTTTTTGGAAGTCGGTTAAAAATGCGTTTTATTCTTTCATTTGATACTATTTTATTTTAAATTAAAACCTTTTTCAAAATAAGATTACTGATAAATCAAACAACGAGTACACGGTATAACGTTTATTTTAAGACTGATTTGACACAATAAGGAACTTTAGCACAGACGACAAACTGTTGCCACAGATAATATAAAGAAATCCTAATCACATATATAACAATTACATGACATCCAATATAAAAGTTAAACTATTATTTCAGTTAAAAAAAAACTGTTTAAACATCATTTCTATAGAGATATAATTCTGAACAAACATTATATGATTACCGACTATTGCAATAACAACCAAAATTATTATACGGCTACAATAATAAATACGTCACATCTTCTAAATAATCTTTGACAGCGAATTAAAGAAATACTGTAAGACATCGCATAGTACATGTGCATCGACCCAATCTCCTGTAATACTACAATGACATGGTCGCTGGTCACGATGCAGGACAGCTAAATAATATACACTAATAAATGTTGCGATGGCAAATTGTTGCTGTTGCAATCAATTGAGAAATATAGATAATTTCTGACTTTAGCCAAATCTAATATATAAAATTCTCGTGTCACAGTTTTCGTTGCCATACTCCTCCGAAACGGCTTGACCGATTTTGATGAAATTTTTTGTACTTATCCGATATCTATGAGAATCGGCCAACATCTATTTTTCATCCTCCTAAATGTTAGGGGTAGTCCACCCCTAATTTTTTTTTTTTTTTTAGACAAAATTTTTAATTTCTATTTTTTTATGATACATCATTAAAAAATACATACAACCCTAAATTTTCAACCCTCTACCATCAACCCCTATTTTTAATAGCGTTTAGCGGCAAGACAACGATTGCCGGGTCAGCTAGTACTAAATAATATACCTTAGATTCTAAACATTGATCGTATCAATATTGAAAGTTTTAACTTCATGTACAAAATAATAACAATAAGATTAGTTTTTAAATACATTTTTTTAATACAGTATTAACAGACATTCAAAAAGAAATGTTTCTACGTTTTCCTATGTAATATATTTTAATATATCAATCAATATATTCGACATTTGTAAACTATTATTACAGATTTGTTTATTTATTTTAAAATAAAATACACTACATTTATATAAAATTTAAAGCCTTTCCAATCATAGGCGAATACATCTACATACACAGATATAACAAGACAGGAAAAGAAACAAAAAAGTAACAAAATGATTTAATTTCAAAATATTATACTCATATGATATAAAGGTTTTTTAAAATAAAATCCTTATATTGTGCTTTAAGTTCTGTGTTAAACGGATAAAGTACTCTAAAACAACGGACTAAGTTGCCCCAGGGGTACTCCCTTAAACCGTTATATATGATGCTCATAGATTACCCCGTAAACATGACAGTCCCTTACTACTCCACAATTTACTGGTTTCGGTTCAACTGGTATAAAAACATAAATTAACCAAACTACGAGTAAATGTAGGTAGAGTCGTATCTGGGATCATCAACGCCGCTGGCGAGATTTCCTTGCCCCTTAGGTCAAAAAGAAATTAAATTAAAATATCAAACTTGCTTTCACTTGCCTACACATTGTTGTAAATGTAACAAAATAATAATAAAATGATTCAATTAATGAAATCCAATAATTCAAATTAAATCCTAGTAGTTTTAAAACGTATTCTGGTGTGCATCAAGCAGATTATACTGAAAAGTGAAAGATTAAGATATAATTTGTACAAAACTGTTTGTTAAAATGACATAATGTTAGTTTACAGCTGAACTTATATTTAAAGTTCGTTTTTTCTGGGTTATAGAAAAAATATAGTCTTACCTGATGTACTTATTAAGGCTCGAACTACTTAATATCAACTATGCCCAATAGTGGGCAAATGACTTCTAAAGTTATAATATATAAAACACTAGGTAACCAAAATATATATTTGAAAATTTCAAACAAAGGCACATTATGAAACAACATCATATAGTAGCCCCTCATTTTGTAGGAGAGCGTATTAAGTGCCCTAATAACAGTTCAAGACATGCATCCGTTGCGGTTATAACAATCAGAACTATTACAACAAAATATACACTCATGCGAGTGTGAAGCGTACTGTCGGATTGAAAATAGCGAAATCCTTTAAAATATTTTTCATAATGATTACATCTCTTTTATGTGTCCGCCAATGGTACATCTATAAAGCCAGTCTTCTGGAATGTGATAGCAGGTGACCGAGAAACCCGAATTCAATTTCATTTTTTTTTTTTTGAGTTGCAGATATATTTATATCTGCCAATGGTTCCTGTCTAGATAACTTCTTCATAGTCAGACTCTAAGATGGAGTCCATATTGAAAGCAATATCACACGCAAAAGAACAATAATAATAACAAAAAAAAAATATTGTGTGTGTCACTCCCAACATACGACTGAAGTTTACTAGTTAATAACGTTTGCAGTGACATTTAAAAATATATATGTATGTATCTTTTTATCGCAAAAGACGTTGTGAGAAAGTTACTATTTCCCACGATTCCGCAGCCCAATAGATTGTTTATACCCGCGATATTATACCGTTACTTAAAGACTACACTACAATAAATAAACTCTTCACAATCAACGCCCTCTATCGGACAAGTTAATCATGTTGGACAAAGCACTTAAACTGGTTAAATTACAGCAAAAACTCACTAAGTTACCCTGTATGCTTTTTGTTACCCAACTTATTCTCATACTAAAACTAACTTATGCGACTGACTGTACGAACAGTTCCAGCTGCTTCCCTACCTCGTATAAGTTATTTAAAAACACGTTCATCTATATGACTTCCAGCTCCCAGCAGTTCCGAAATAAAGTGCTCATTACTACCGCACTAACATCTCTCTGCACTTTGCACAACTGTCGTAATGCGACGGGAGATGCAGTAACGAGTGCACTAGCATAATAATAAAAATGAACACGTTTCCTTCTGTTTTATTGGCTTTATAGCAAAATTTAACACAAAATAATGTGGTTATCTTGTCTTCACTATTATTTGAATCGTTGAATTTTCTTTGTTATGTAAAAAGAGAACAATTTAATAAATCACTGAACGGCTTGCTTTTAGGGGTGTTTTGAATTATACAAAAGTTTTATTTTAACAAATAATTTTTAAATATAATTGGAGAATGTAGTTATTTTTTTTTTTACAAATATTTGCACTTGATAACTTTACTTGTGTAAATCATTTAAGAACAACCTAGTTTTTTGTTTTTATTGAACTTATGTAGTTATTGTAGAAATGTAATTTTACTAGAGATATCTTATAGAGATATCTTATAGAGATTATCTACAAAATCTATAAATTTATATTATAATTATATATTAGAACAATTTTGTGCTTTTTAGTTTAAAAATTATGATTAGTAAATTTGATAAAATATTCAATGTAAAACTAATATATTAAATATTTCTTTACATTCTAAAGAACGCATTTTCTTTGTATAAAATAATACAAAACCAACTTAGTACACAAACAAAAACAACTTAAAATAAAATTACATATTGCCTTAAAACGCTGATTTATTTATGAAAATTTTCGAAGTACCAGTAACAAACAAACTTCGTTACAACAACAAAAACCGTTTAAATATTCCAAAGTTAATGTTGAAAATAACATTGATTCTAAGTTCCAAGTATATTTTCAAAAAACTTTCGTAAATGTAACAGATATATGGTAAGTAATTGATGTTATTTCTATAACAATAATATCAAAAGTTTTCGTTTGTATGACTAGTTGTAACCGTGATTGCGTTCGTGAATATAACCTATCATGTATTTTATAGCTTTAGCTCACATAGAGAATCAGATCACACCTAAATAACACTGTTCTCAGTAGAGTTGGGTATCTGTGGTGAGGAAGGCAACCAGAGCTGCTGGGGAGCGGTCGTGGCTAGGGTTAGCTATGCGCTTCTAATGCTGCTTTTGGGATTAACCCGCTGCCGATACTTATGATGCAGCAGGTCTCGGTAAGCGACGGTACCAGCTTACCGTCAGGGAAAAAAGTTATTGTAAATATTAATACATGATGTTTCTACAATAAAAGGATTCTAGGTTATTTGAGGCAGGAATCTTCAGTCTTCTCTCGGGAGGAGAACCTCTATAAAAGTCGAGTTCGAGGCGGAGATCCTATCGAATCAGCTTTCTCTTAGGAACTATGACTATGAACAAATTGCAATCAAAATTTCCCATTCGGCATCTGTGGTCGTGTTCATATCACTTCATAAATACACGACTTTCAAAATATTTCAAATCATTTAAATAAAAAATAAAAAAAACGTAGTCTTTGAAGTCAATCCTGTGATGACATATTAAGATATATTTCAACAAAAAAACCTAAACAACTCGTAATATTAATGTTATTTAACTTAATTTTGTGTAAAATAAATAAATTTATTTTGTTTTGTACGACTAACTTAATTTACAGAGAGAACGTATAAGACATTTTACGATATTAATTGTATGTGTGCATTTGCACTTAATCTTTATCTATAAATCTCATGTCGCGATGTTTGTCCGGGCTAATCTTGAAAACGCAATAGTATTTTGTTGTTGGTGAATCATTTCAACTAAAAAACCTAAACAACTCGTAATATTAATGTTATTTAACTTAATTTTTTGTAAAATAAATAAATTTATTTTGTTTTGTACGACTAGTTAGAACTAGACGAGATCCTTTTGAAAAACTATATTCAATTCTAAAACCTATCCTGCAATATGAAAATCCGCAATGAATAATAAAAAACACCCAAATTGCTTTTGGGGATAAACTGCATCTCAATATAGCCATACCATTTCGTGCATCATACCATTCACAAAACAAAACGGCCAATTTGTACAGTTTACCATTTAACAGCTATGTTTATTTTTTACATCGCCAAAGATGAAACTTATATTCTATTTTAGTTATCTTTTGCATGTTAATTTTTTTGCTTATTCCGAGATGATAAAATTCCAAAACGTTCACGTAGTAATATATAAAATAGAATTAATAAAATGTAAAATATCAATTATAATGAAAAATTCAAAATACAGAGTTCTTGACATCTATCAAAAAATATTTTTATTAAATATATGATCATAAACATGAAATGAGGTTCTATTATTATATTTTCATAAAAATTTTGTATATATGTGGATATGCCACACCTATGCCAAATGTAAAAATATAATTACATCAACGTTTTTACAATAGAAAAAAACGAGTGTGCTTTAGACCACACAACTGTAGTAAAACTTCGTAAAAACGTAACTCTTTCTATCTTCACTAGCTTATATCTCCTTCTCAACTTCCGTTCGCCTTGCCCGTTCACACTTTTCGAAACGCTCTCGTCACGCATTCACCAGTTTTCTCTCCAAGTCAAGCGTGCGTAAATAAAATTGGAGTGTCTGTTTGTAATAATAAAATAATCGCTTTTCACTAAATGCATATACGGTACATAACCCAAAATAACAATTTTTACAATTATTGTCTGTCTGTCTGTCTCTCGGTTTGTTCCGGCTAATCTCTTAAACGGCTGAACCGATTTTGACGGAACTTCACTGGCAGATAGCTGATGTGATAAGGAGTAACTTAGGCTACTTTTATTTTAGAACTATTTATTTTATAACTATCACTCATCATCATCATCATCACTTTAGCCTATCGCAGTCCACTGTTGGTTCTACAAGTTCGAGCCAAAAATGGCGTGAACTATATTCTTTGGTGCCGTAGCCACACAGCACAGGTTATATATCATCACGCAGTCAACGTGGATGCAGTCACGGCCAGAAGCTAGTGGTTTAATAAAACCACATATCTGTGGCACTCAATCAACGAGTGACCACAGAAATCGAATACGAGTTTGAAAGAGGCTCCGAGTAACAAAGCTGTACGCGATTCAGAGCATGGTGCCTCCAATTGTACACTAGTTTGCAAACGAAGTTAACAAAAGAGCATGTGTTTTAAGACCTGTCTTGAACACAAAAAAGGGAACTGATTGAACATAGGAAAGAGGCGACCGGTGCAATTTCGTTCACAGTAAATCTGTATACTTTTTGAAATGGTTGATTGTTTTACGATTTCCATGATTCACATCTATACATTGTCTGCATTTGTTTTCTTTTATTGAAAGGCCTTTAACACGAACAGAATTTTGCCTATATTTTTTAAATATATGATTAAGTAATTATAATACCGTGACTCGGTGCAGGTATAGAACCCATGACCTTGGAGCGGTAAGCATGGTTAATACCGACTAAGCAATCCCAACTTGCTCAATAAATCTTATATTTACTACTTATCATAAACTGCTAAACTTAGTAATCTTAGTAAAGACAAAAAAAATAGTCAAATAGTCATTACACTCTTGCGAACCCAACCCAATCACCCACCACAAAACAAAATATAATACGTAAACGATACGTGAAAATGAAACGTTCTCGCGTTGCAAGTGTATCGCAATGGATACAGTTACGTTCAATTACTACACGATTGCATATCGAAACAATACAGAACGAGAATTAACTCAGAGTTTGTTTAATCAACAGGAAACCGAATTCAAACTATACGAACGAAGCGAAGATCGACCGCTTAAACATGTCCAAGGAACCAATCAATATGCTTGACCGAGCAAGCGACGTGATATCGTCGTAGAAACTAGCATACAGCTGCTTTTGTGACGTTGTTGAACTGAATTGCAATACAAGTAAGGAAATTATTCACTCAGTACATTGTACAATTGATGACAATCATACTCTTTCTATATCTCAATAGTAGTAAGATAGTTTTTAATTTGGTAGATTTCAAATAACTGTAAATTTCAATTCATGAAATATCTTTCACCGCTCTGAACAATACCTTCAGTGTACTGTTATATGATGTAACAAAAATATCAATCCAATGAGACTTCCCAAAATATACCCTGCACGAAAATCATTTGACCAAATTAAGACAACTAGTGTCTAACACAATTCCTCAAACTCAACAACACAAAGATGAGACAATTTAATCTGCTACAACAATTATGTATATTTCATGAAATTACAAGCAGTTTAGTCCAACCACGGCGGGAATGCCTCACTGACGTATTAATTATTCATCGCTAGACCAAAACAATGCTAGAGAAAACAAGAATAACTTAGGGTCCTAATCAAAGAAGGATTTTACAAATTCAACTTAATTGGGGTTCGGAATGCTCAGTGGTTTACAGAGCCACTGAGGCCGATTGGTTCCTACGCACACTGTGGAAGGATATGTAGAGGTCAAAGCATATTTACATTACTTAATTGAATAATTATAATGAATATTAAACGTCTCTGTGAATTTATGATTTTGAAAGACCTTTATAGTTGTTCTATAAAGTAAGCGATACAATTGAATGACTTTGTTAAATGGGTGTAATTCGGACTTACATCCATTTGACATATAACTTACATTTATAGCGCTTCTAAGGTCTGCAGCATTTTTCAAACATTTTTGTATTAGACTCTAAAATTAACACCAGATGATGCTCCAAATTTGCTGTCACAAGGTTGCGAAATTATTTAAGCGCGTCAATATGTAATTATTTTTGTAACCCAATATAGATCGTAGCAATCAAAACTAATTAGTGTGATTTAGCGTTCCAAGTACATCGTTCCATCATTACTAAAAATAATAATTAAAATCAGTAGTGCGTTCAAACCCCACTTCAGAAGTTCACCCTTGCACTGGGCCAGATGTTTTCAAATCGTCAGAGATTTAATTAAAGAAACTTCGAGCCTACGACAAAGTTACCGTTTAAATATTTTGTTTGTGCCGTTCTGAATTAAACGCGTTAGAATGTGACGTTTAAATTTGAGATCGCTAGAAGCCGAAAGTAATTTAGCATTGGTTGATCTGAGACCGCGAACTCGAGGGGCTTAGAATTATTCGCAGCTAACTTAAATGTTTCCGCTGTTTATACGGTTTAGACATACTTCGTGGAATTAAAACGGATATCAAACTGCAATGCAACCCAGTTTGTTATATTTCATGCTATTTTGATTATTTTCTTAGAAAAATGTGTAAATAAGTATATATTTATTTTTTCAATACGTTTCAGCCTGTAATATCCCACTACTGGGCATAGGCCTCTTTCCCCATGTAGGAGAAGGATCAGAGATTAATCCACCACGCTGCTCCAATGCACGTTGGCGGATGTATTCCCTACTATGAGTAACGATCGCTATCAGGTGTACATGAGAACAACCGGGACCGACGGCTTAACGTGCTCTCCGAAGCACGGTGGGGAGACCCACAAGGACTGCACAAACACCCAGACCACGGCAAACACCTGTATGGCCAATACAAATGTTTGTCATGTGCGGGGTTCGAACCCGCAACCGCCAGCGCAACAGGTACAATACATGGCTGTAACCGCTGCGCCAACGCGGCGTCATTTTTGAAATAAATGGGTTATTTACAAGAGTACATTTAAATAGATACACGCTGGGGAGACTCACGAGGACAAACTTTCAAACCGAAATGAAACATTTTTATAATTATAAATACCCAACCTGAGCGGAAATCGAACCAGCAAACCATCGGTGTTTTAGTAGACTACACATACCACTACACCAGAGCGGTTCTTAACACAGACAAATACACACTTCAGCCTATTGCAGTCCACTGTTAAACATAGGCCTCCACAAATTCGCGCCAACAATGGCGTGAACTCATGTGTTTTGCCGATAGTCACCACGCTGGGCAGGCGTGTTGGTGTCCCGTCTTCGGCCTTAAAACAGACAAATAGAAATATAAAAATACTTGTGTCTTTATTTAAATATAAATTAATTGTACGAATAATTAAACATCTTACATTTATCGGATATGAATATTTTGTAGGAGGTTTTAGAACACACACATCCAAGCCCCAACGTCTAGAGCAGGATAAATATCTACATATGTTATATAACCACACATAAAAATCAGCGACCGATAACACAATAATTATTTACTAATATTTACTATTATACCACTTTATTAACCCATCCCCATATTGAATTATGTGAACAATAAAATATTTAGGACATTTTTACTGTATAAATTTTACGCTTCGCCGCAGCATTTAATTAAGACTAAAGTTAGCCACTGCTAATTGTAGAGACGAGGGTCGTGTAACCAGTTAATAATAATGAAAAAAAAATCTCTTATCTCTATACCAGGAACAATAAAGGGATACACCAACAATCAACAAAGGACTTTTTTATTGAAACGTAAAACATGATACGCACTCGTGAGCAGTGAAGTCCCATGATCTCGGTCACCTGCAATCAAAGGTCTTTTACGAAACCATAACTAGCGCCACAATGGACACTTGTACCGCGCTGTTGATCCAAGTCAAAAGAGAATATATAAAAACATTCGTTTGCTTTTTGCATAACGGTCCGTTACCGTGTCTGCTTATTAAGTTAAATTTTACACTACGTTACATATAAACGAAACAATAGAAAACGTCATATTTTTCCTTTTTACGACTATTGCCACCAAAATTGTAAAATATCCTTTGAAACTGGACTTTTGCAAAGTAACAAACATTAACAATTTCAACACTAATGTTGACCAAATATTACTAAATAGAGCTTTTATTTCATATGCATTTTCTTATGAGACAAACCAAAATAGGCAGTAGCGTAATATTTCAGAAGTTTTGGTGTAACTGACATATCACACAAAAATCCATAACACTATTGTAACACAAGTTAGGAAACAGCTTTTAAGATCATCAAATCATGTTTATAATAACAATTCCTTTACAACTTTTACATATGTAGTATCATCTTTTATCCGCTTTTCTACCTACCTTGTACCAGTACACAATCAGAGGGTTAATATGTTGACAAAGACGCCTCAGGCCACAGGAGCCGTACTTCATTAAGGGACAAAGGTCGTAGGGTGATGCGTATTGCGTGCGGACACTGAATGACATGACCCTTTTCATTCGTACCCTCCAAAGGCAATTACATCAGGAATGGAATATTTTATTTTATGTTTACACTGAACAAAGGATAACATGTAGCATTAAGCAATAAACAATAAATTAATATCAATTCTGAACATAATTGAGCTGTACTATTATGTCGTTAAATAGCCGGCTAGCCTAGAAAAAAAAATATGTAGCTATATACCAGTCGGCTGTTACCTATAACACAAGCATTAAGTTGCTTACTTTAGGAACAGCGACCGTGTGTGTATTGTGTAGATATTTATTTTATATTATTATTTATTTATTAAATGTTTTGGACAAAATGATTAAATAATGAAAATGCTTTACCACTGCAACTGCGTTGTCTACCAAGAAATAGAAACATGTGTTAGAGAGAGGTATACAATCACACTTTTAGTAAGAGGAAGTGTTATTCTTGTGACATACCAGTCTGAAAATTATTCTTAAATAGATTTGATTTTTTGACGTGAACTTGTGGAGGCCTATGTCCAGCAGTGTGACAGACTGTGATAGGCTGAAATGATGATGATGATGATGATGAAATTTGATTTATTACCAAGATATACACGTATATAAGATAACACTGTTTTGGTTTAGTAGTGAAGGCATGTAAAGTCGTTGATACCAGTTGTTTTCATAGACAATAGATACTACTTACAGTGAACTAAGTAACAGGAAAACTCTCCGCCAATCTGCTGTTAAGTAGCGTGGTAACTCTAATCTCTTTTCTTACATGGAGAGAAGGCTAATTTCCAAATAAGAAATTACTCTTAGAATATTCACCCAAAATAAAATTGAGTATATCATTTTCTGTCAGTGCGTAATACTTAAATAAATAACACTATTTAGTCGGTATGAAAAAAATAATTGCCAAAAAACTAAGGATATAATTTTGTAGGTTCTCTGAATACTTGTTCCCGTATCACCTAAAAGGTCTACACGAAAATAGTTGCGGTATTCGCAATTGTACGTCCGAGGGGTCTAACTTAAAATCAGCATATTTTGAACCAATGTCGAGTAAGAAGTATATGTAATTAAAAATGTAGTATTTTTAATTTATTTTCTTTTAAAATTAAACAGTGAAATACATGTTATAATCGTACTAGTTCCTTTTTGCATATGAAAACATAAAAAACTCTTCATTCCAAATTCACGGGTCACTTATAAAAACGAATACACGGTACAATTACCACACGACGTTACAACTTAGTATATCTTATTTACATTTATCATTATTTTAGCTATTACAGTTAACTACCTGTATCAAAGTCTTACACGACATATTTTAAACTCTTTCACACTCCACTCTCGTAACTTTAGAACATAATTAAGCAAGATATACTCCACAGTTTATTATCATTAACATTCACTAGAAGCTTCCCGGCGAGATAACACGCATCTCATGCAAATGCAATAGTTTGCATGCAGTCAGCTAAGATTTGTGGAGCGGCCTCCTAATATCATGTTTTGGAATTATGATAGGCGAGCGCGTCGGGAATATTAATCCCGTGACAGCCGCGAAACTGGCGGGCGTGCCGCGAATCCCGACTTAATCCCGCAATATATCCCGGGCGAAAAGAACTACAGGGATTTGAGTACGTGCCATTTGAATAGTTTGTATTTTTGAATAAGAGCGCGCGGTTTGTAGTTTCGCGAAACCCTTTGATTACGAACTTTTTGAAGTTTCGAGTTATAAGAGATGAAAACTTCAACTAAATTATGCAATAAAAATTGTATTTAAAAAAGCCATTAAAAATTTTAGAATATGATTTTTTTTAAGAGATCCCATTTTTGAATAGAAGTATACATACAGACAAATATTAGGTGAATAAACAGAATTCAGATTCAGTACGAATGATTGGTTGCATGGATATTCCTATGCGACAAATTCGACAACGTTCTTTCATGATATGACTTCAATATAACATAATAAGACAATTTATATTTGTAGAAGAATATTCAGAAACATAAAGTCATTTGTTCAAATATAGCATTCTACTAAATCCTCAAATAACACTCTATACTTACAATCAACACAGTTATTCATCTAACACTCTCCTCATCACGAAATCTCCCTCTTAATTAAAACGTATGATTATAAGTCCTTCATAAATTAATCCCACAGTCAGTTACATCATATGTCAGCAGTTCATTTATTCACGTTACCAAAAGCCGGTAGTTAATAATACAAAATCAATAATAGCTGATTTACACATGATTGCAATGTTTCGCCACGCGTCATTGCATTGTATTTAATTATAATGCCATCAATGCCTCAACTGACTTGTTTTGATTAATTACGAATATATCTGTTTCGGACAATGATGCGTAAATTTTGTTTTTAAATAAAAACGATGATTATATGAAATCTGTGTGACTACAGCAATAAGAATATAGCCACACCCTCTCTTCCCGTAGGTGTAGTAAGAGGGAACTAAGTCGAGCGATGGCCCTGCGGTCACCAACTCGCCTGCCCAGCGTGGTGACTATGTATAAAACACACGAGTTCACATCATTTTTAGCACGAGCACGAACTTGAGGAGGCCTATGTCCAGCAGTGGACTGCGATGATGTGATGAACTTATCCCTTGTTTAGTAATCACAATGTATGTCGCCACAGTTGTCTCACGAACAAAATACAAATAATATTAATTTTAAGTTATCAAAGTGTCACTCTAAATAAATTATAACACCCATATATTAATGAACAATAAATTTTACCGAGACAAAATTAATTATGGAAATCAATTTTGAGTCCGCCCGAGTTCCCAACTCAGTAATGAATCCTAGTGCGGTTCATAATTAATTCCAGCCTATATGTGAAATGGGCCAAATGTCCATAAGTTTAGTTATCTTACGCAATTGCTTTAATGTTAAATGTATAGAATTGTGGTTGATTGTATAGCATAAGTGGAAGCGATAATATTCTGAGAGTAATTCAAGATCCCTACAAATCATTTCAACAAGACATATTGGTATGCACGCCTATTATTCTGAAAATTAGTGCATTAAATAATTACATCTTGCTATCTTTTAATCCCCGTATAAAAAAGTAGAAATAATATAATGATATAGGGTCATATATGCTTAAACAGAAAAATACAGATATTGATCAACGTCTACACTGCTTTATTATTGGTGGAAAGACACCTTAGATGCATACAAGAATACACCTAACAATCCCAAAAATTTAAAAATGAGTGTCATTGACTTCTTTATTAAAATCAATATTTTTATACACGTACATCAACAGTTCGATTCAACAAACAGCCTATACGGTAGTTTAAAATTTATGTTAACTTTTTTACTTCTTTTCTTATTTTATTGTATTTAGTATTTTAGTATATACAAACACATGAGTTCGCTCCATAATGTTTAATGGCTGAAGTGAGTGTTTTAGTATATCTTTTATTTTCTCCTACTTTAAGTGGCAGTTTTAATTTGATCTTGAAGTATTTTCGCAAAATCCAAATAATAACTGTTCTAGTTAATAAAAAGAAACCCTCGCTAACTTTTACGTAACTTACCTTGTTAGTTACTGTGAGTGGGTCAAGACTTGCAACTAAATTTCAAGCCGATTTCCTCAACCTATTTAAATAATAAGGCATTGTAAGCTAATTGACATAATTCTATATAAAATTGCAAGCATGGCTGGCCAATTATTTTTATACAAAATATAAAAATAATAAAATGAACTAAATATAAAAATAATAAAATGAACTAAAACTAAACGATATAAAAATAATAAAATGAACTAAATAAAGTCCTACACCTACACCTAAATTCAATGGGACTAAAATTTAAATATTATTGACAAAGCTATCTTCTCTACAACCACGACATAAGTTTTAAATTGAACATTTTACTGACACTTCAGAAATAAAAGAACCGTTATAATAATAAAAACATGTAAAAATATAAGTACTTATAACGTGAACAAAAAATGATAAGTGAACTTAAGATAAATTTAAACACATTAAAAATTTATCGTGTATGAGAAATAATTATAATTGAATATATTTTTTTTTTATTTAATAATAATTACTAAATTAAATAACGCTTCGCACTTAACGATCATCAGTGGGATTTTATCCTTTGTCAGGGGTCTGTAAACACACACAATACTCAAACACAAACGCTCAGATCACGTTAAACATTTATATAACAATTACAAGTGTTCGTCATAAGCGAGAATCAAACTAGCGACCGCAACCGCAACAAGCTGTAACCGCTGATCTAACGCTTCGTCATTTTCAATCAATTTCTTAAACTAAATAGTATTTTTTGGATTAAATATTTTTTTTTCTCACTGCTAAAATTACGTTAACATTAAAACAATAAAATGAAACGTTAGTAGTTCAAACTTTTTTTATTTTTATTTTTTAAATTTTGATCCACAACCAGTTCAAACGTTGATATATATCTTTTTGATTATAAAATCAATAAATTATTCTCACCGTCTTAATCTCATCGCTTGCACTGTTTGATTGACGAGAAAGCTCGGATTTAGTAATTAATTTATTTGATGCAACCCATAAACACACCAATACAATCCAATTGAAGATTCCTACATATACAATTGTTGGAATTTAGGCAATATATTGGAAACACGTTGTAATTTAACATATTGTTGTACCGTTGTTTTAGTTTGATTGTTTTAGTGCACTGAATTGTAATAGTATTGCTAGATTAAGGCCTTATATAGAGGTAAAGGGTTGAAGTTTTATCTGCCACGAAACTTAAGAATACTCTACAGCCGATTGGCGAATAAATTTCTGTCAATAGTAAATTTCGTTATCAATCCGCATGCATTTTTATAAGCAACGTATTTTGTATAGATATCTTATAAAGTTAAATAAATAATTTTTATTAAGATAGGGACATGTCCCGATCAAAATCTGGAGCAACTCGACTCGAGAAGAACGTAGAAGTAGTATGTAGAAGTTAAGAAGAAGAAGCGTGCTCCTAATCTTATAAAACAAGTGTGTTTGTGTTCTTCTTAAAAGTCGTAGGAAGGTAGACAGTTACGATTCGGTCGTAAAAAGGTCGTAAGCGCCCTACAAAAAGCGTCACTTACACGTTTTGATTAGTAATGTATTCTATCTCATTCGCTCCTATTCATTTATGTGTTTCTTTCTTTATCACAACGCACTTTTGTTTTATCGAATTTTTAATCGCAACGATTGTAAAGATGTTTCACTTCAAAAATCAAAAAGAATCTCACGAAAGTTAATAACATTAATATAGATTTATTTAAGAAACATTTTGCTAAATACTAAGTTACATAATTAGCTCAGTCAGTGTAATAATGTAAATATAAACAAAATCTTACTAAGGGATACTGCTCCTGCTTAAATACTGTTTTGTTTATCAAGGGTCTTCCGGCTGCCTTGGGTAAGAACAACAGTTGTTTCATATGTTCATATTTTATAAGTATACACATATTTATATTTTTAACCGACTTCCAAAAAAGGAGGAGGTTCTCAATTCACTGTTTTTTTTATATATCTTTTGACCGGGACCGGGAAAAAAATCTTGATTTTTTTTTAATCGCAAGGTGGTGTGTGTCAATTGATCCCATTTAAATTTATTTGAGATCTAACAACTACTTTTCGAGTTATATCTAATAATGCGTTTTTACTTGACGCTTTTTTCGTCGACCTACGTTGTATTATACCGCATAACTTTCTACTGGATGTACCGATTTTGATAATTCTTTTTTGTTGGAAAGGGGATATCCTTAGTTTGGTACCATGATAAAAAAAAACCAGGATCTGATGATGGGATCTTAGAGAAGTCGAGGGAAACTCTTCAAAATCCGCAATAACTTTTTACTGGGTGTACCGATTTTGATATACATATAAATTTTATCGAGATTTGATAACTACTTTTTGAGTAATCTGATAACGCGTAGGTACTTGACTATTTTTTCGTCGATCTACGTTGTATTACTCGTCGATGTAATTGAAGTCGGTTTTTTTTTTCGTTTGCGAGCAAACACAATTATATAACATAGAAGTACAAAACAACAAGCGTCAGCTTAGTAAAAACCTGGAGTAATGTAAGTGTTACCTAAACAAATTGAACTCAATTGTAATTTAAGTTATAAGTGGTATAATTAAGCCTTTCCCTTATGTTAAGGGAAACGGTGCTAGGAGCGAACTCCATAGTCCGATATATATTACGGTAACATTTAATAAATACAGTAGCTCCATTGACATTTTCAGTACTTCTATTTCAGTATTTAAAAAAAATGTCATCATCTCTTATTGTTAAAAATCAAACACACTTACACGTTTACTTAACTCGTATATTTAAACTCGTATTCACACTCGTAAACTTATTATTTAAACTACAATCAGAAGTCTCTTGAGTACATCTGTGAAATTATCTTGACAGCGCAATTTAAAAAACGGCACACCGCCATCTATTAGTTAATGAAGGAACTAAATACATTGGTCTTTGACTCGGACACACAACGCCATCTATTAGTAGATGAAGGAACTGAATACATTATTCTTTATATCAAATCAATATTAATATTTTAATCACTTGCAAATCATATCAAATGAGCACATAATGGATGTATGTATATTTTTTGAAATGTAATATGGAATATTATGTGTGTTTATTATGTTGTGTTTACCTTAATAAAATTGTCAATTTTCCAATGTTATCTGTTATACCTATTGTTATCTAATTGTAAAACTACTGGTAAACTTTAAAAAAATAAAATAATAGTAATAAATAGAATACTGTAATGTTAAATTAAATTATGTAAAGTTGAATACGAAACCAAAATCACAATTTATATAAAAACAAGCAGAAAAACAAGCGGAAAAATATTTAGTAGTAGTTTAAATTGTATAATATCAAACAATAACAAAATATCATAATATCTTCACTGAACTGAATTAGTCCTGCTACAGTATTATTACAAGTGGCTACTTGTAAATATATTTATTGTTTATATATATAAAAACTTTTATCATATAAGACATAACAAACTTTCATCGTGAATTTCAATTTCAAAATTCCACATTTGTCAAAAAAAATTCCAAGTAAATTGAAATTCAACAAAATTCTATTACAGTACTTAAATACGAAAATGGTTTCAAAATTAGTATTTTCCACTTAAGGTCTTAGTTCTGATGACATCTTTTTCGGAACTACCTTTTAGAGTGGCAATTGAAAGTTCTTTGAAGTGCCATTTCAAAAAGATATCTCATTTTGAACCATTTCGAAAAAGTAGAATCTAAATTCCACGGATTTCATTTTCGTGTTTAACACAATATTATATTCTTTAATTTAGAAAATAGTCTTGTTGAACATCTATACTCATATTCAAAGCTAAAGATAATATTTTCATTAATACATTAATCTCGTGAAGTACTTGTTCGGATTCAAAATAAATGATCGAGTTAGTTATCCGATTTATCGTGACAAGATATATAGGCTCTGTAATGTCAAGCTAGGACTACCTAATAGAAGAAATCAATAAATGTGTACAAAACAAAGCCCGCTTATAGTATTAAATATATAAAAATTTGTTTTTCAAGTTAATTAAAATATGATTAAGCAAAAATCGTATAATTCTACATTTTACTTATATTTAAAAAAAATAATTAACTAGGTTAGGAAACAAGCGCTGTCGCAAAATAGGCTGTCCTCACCGTCAGCGATTACTGTGTCTTCTAGACGTCTGCAACGCCACAAGCATCGCAAATGCTCTGCGGACCCTATCCCCAATTACCCCCGGGAGTTCTGATCACCTTGCTCACCAAAAGAACCGCACCACAGTATTATTTAGCTGTGTTACCTTACGGTCGAGATACCCTGTCGAACTGCCCCATATTTTGAGCAGTAAATTTCTTGTAAAACTCGTATCATATGCATAAACTTGTATCATATAATAACAAAAATAAATGAACTAAAATATAATATCAGTACGATACTTGGAAGTATCTTAGAAAATACAAAATATGAAGCTATATCGATACAAAGACAGAAGAGAGAGGAAATTATATTTATTAAAAACTATAGCACTAATGGCTTCCTAGATAACCTGTCAGCTACACATTCAAGTTGAATTTACCGCGGCGTAAGTAAACGAGAAATATAATACGAGCAAAGTTTTATACAAACGACTGCCTTAGTTGCTTCGGCAATTTCCTTTAAAGAAATCTGTTACAAGGAAACGCGAGGACAATGTCGCACTGTTGGACTGAGACAACGCCTTTTGTGTTTCTAATCCAGATACTATTTTGTATAATAAATGAGAATGTTTTTGAGGCTAGACAGATAGTCACTTGCTGGTTACATTTTACTTTCAAGCGATTGAACAGTTGGCGATGAATGAACATTATAACGAATATGATTTGTTGAAGACTCACATGCTATTAAAAATTAAGCATTTTGCGTAGATATCTCTGTTTATGCGCGATCGATTGCATTAAATTTATTACAGAGGCCATTCTTTTATCTCACTATTATTATATGGAAAGAAATCTCGTGATTCAAATTAAAATTCAAAAATAACTTTATTCAAATAGGCTTCAAAAGCACCTTAGAATCGTAATTTTAGATAAAAACAGTTTTGAAGACACAGTATTAAGCTTTATTCTGTTCAAACGAACTCGGCCGGCTGATCAAAATAAAAATAATGGAAAATTTTAGATTGAGCTTAGACAGTATAAAAAACAGAAGTAGCTAGTATATAACAAAAGAATAATGCTAATGATACATGGTGTTATATTTGTACATCAGTTTTTGTACTATGATTATAGATGTAAACTTGGAGTTATTTTTAATTTTAACAGAACCGTAGTGCTGTTCGACCCTTGAGCAAGCGTCAAGCAAGTTATGGGTGCAGGTGACACACACGAGATCCAATTTGATACTTAATTTACATTCAAGGGACATGTTGCAGATTGATCGGACGACTTGAACAATGAGTTAATAACTTCATCGCTTAATATTAGGAGAATATAGATTTATCTTGCCAATCTTTCTTGCACATAACCTTAGTATGTAGTTAAGTGAGTAGAAAATATATAAGCGTTAAGTCAGACTTTTGTGTATATATAAAGTATATTGTATAATAAAGTATTTGAGTAAATAAACACACAAATATTGCTCTACATTCTAAAATGAATTTAAAATACACAACACAAATAAAACGAATGAAGCTTAAAAAAAGAGAAGAAATAAAGCTAATAAAAGAAAGAGATCTCTTTTTTTATTTTTAAACACCATTTTTTAGATAGAAAATGACTCAAATAATTGTGTTTGCTGGCAAACGACGAACGAAAAAAAAATCCTCAATAACATCGATTAGTAATACAACGTAGGTAGGTGAAAAAATAGTAAAGTAAATACGCGTTAATAATAACCGATAACCTTCTCCTTTTTTCGGAAGCTGGTTAAAAAGGAAATGGCAGCAATAAATAGTCATATTTATTTATTTGTTTTTTACGAGTATTATCAATTTCAAGTATGGTCTGGTTTATATTTTTATGTAATTGTAGGTGGTTTGATAAAACCGCAATTTTATGAGTTATTTTTTGTGACTGCATTTCGTTTTTATATTAATTTACGTTTTATGTTTATTTACAAATTCTATATCAAGTATATATTATTTTAATTTCATTTTTATCAATTTTTAACACCAATTTCATTTTTTTTATTTATTATTTAAACTCATGCTTCAAAAAACATACAATAATGCCCTCCCAAAATCGCGGGGTTTGTCCGGAGTGTTAACTTGACATTTAGACATAACTTGACACAAGTGTTAACTTGAAATTTAAAATGACTCTAGTGACTGACAAACTATATGGTATCTATAGAAATAAGTGGTCCAGACTCTGGATATATGTTATTGTGGACTTCCCATTGTGCCTCGGAGAGCACGTAAAAACCACGACGGTTGTGAACAGAAAAATCTAAAAGATAACGTTATTTTAGGGATAGACTCACTTCATAATTTATATTCAATTTATACAATAAAAGTATTATGAAAATAACAAGTGTCACTACATAATTGTTGATTGCGACTACAATCAATCATCGAGATAACAGTAAAGTGATTTATCATGTCGTTAGCAATTTCAACTTTTAAATTAACCGCATCGCAGCCCGCGGTCGTTGTTACAATATATTTGCCCTGCCTCGAGCGAGGCGAACAATTTTCCGTTGGTATTATGTTTTCATTTATACCCCCTGTCTCTGAACTATTAGGAAAATAACCGCTATGATGAGAATATATAGTGCCCTGAAAATATCAATACATTTAACAATAAATGTCTCTCGCCCTTTTACTTAAGTAAAATTATTTTTCAAAGGTTAACGTAGCTTTTTAATTGTAAATAAAAATTATGAATTACAAATTAATGAAGTTTATGGTATCAAAGTTAGCTAAATATTGTCTTTACAAACAATCAAATATGTTTCAATTGTATTTTAGTATAAATGTATAAGGCTTATTTATTTGATTTTAATCAAAATATACGTTTTAATTTTAGAGCTAATTACTGTAACTACAAATTTTAAGTCTCTATACCTACCGACAGTAAAAGTTAAATTTTACTGCATTTTATTTTTATATACGATAATTTCCAATTTTTTTTTTTTTTTTATTTATTTTTTTTGTTTCAGACATAGTCCATATCTTAATGTTGGTATTACAAAAACAACTTATATCTAATGTTAGTAAATCAATATAGATAATTATAAAAATACTTAAAATATAGATAATTTTAAAAATACTTTTCGATAGCTTCAAGTTGAGAATCTCAGATAATGTTAAAGATACTTTATTCATACGAAACCACGAATAGTATCAGATTAAAAAATAACAAGATAATAAATCAGTGAACCCTAAAACAAACAACATACTTAATCTTTATAACATCGTTTTAATTTGTAAAGTAAGGAATTCCCGATGTTTCCAGTATAAAAGTAAAATGAAGTTAAAGTGAGATTTTTAAAGTTTGCCCATAAAAGAATTTGTAACGTTTTATGAATACGAAACTCCCGATTATCGAGGTATTATCCTTGGCAAGGATTCCGAGACTTCAGATAATAAAATTATATTATCTCGTAATAAAAATGTTTGAAGCATTTCCAAAGTGCGGCCGGAAAATTATAGAATATAAAATATCTCTGAAATGCTATTTGTGCCAATATTGGTATTGATATTTGTAGATCGATATACCTAAGTAATTACCTAAGTTTTGCGTGTATACATGATTGGTCTCACTTGTTGTGCGACTGGTACTTGTATGCGTTTACTTGTAAGATATAATGCAACTCAAACTTTCGGCACTATGGCACCACAATTGTCTAAGTAACATATATAATAATATAAAGTTACAAAATTTTAATAATGTGAATAAAGTCTCAAATAAAGATCAGCATATCGATGAAGAAATGTTTTATTGTGTTTTTTTAACCGACTTCAAAAAAGGAGGAGGTTACTCAATTCAACCGTATATATATTTTATGCATGTTCGGGGACAACTCCATCGTTTATGAACCGATTTTGATAATTCTTTTTTTTTTTTGTTGGAAAGGAAGTATCCCTAGTGTGGTACCATGATAAGAAAACCAGGGCCTAATGATGGAATCCAAGAGAAATCGAGGGAAACCCTCAAAAGTCGTAGTTACGACTAGTATGTTTGTTAATTTTTTTCGTCTACTTGCGTTGTATTACTTGTCGATGTAATTTAAGTCGGTTTTTTTCGTTTGCGAGCAAACACAATTACTTTTTTTTTCATTTAACTTATGTTTTATAATAAAGTAATCTTACATCTGACATACGTTGTCATGTCTTGTGTACAAATAATATGTACAGTTTGCGATTACATGTGGATCTTTATGAATTAATCCGTAGCAGAGGCTTTAAATTGATCTCAAGTTAAAGAAATTGGTTCAGCAAAACAAACTGTTATAGTCACCGCTTTATTTCATTAGTAAAGATTACGTTCTACAGCTAGGAATCTATATACAAATACTCTACCCAAAACAATCAAAATAACAGAAATTAATAAATAACTTTTTATGACATAGAAAAAAATATTCGAAAATCCAAGAATCTGGACCGTTATGAATACAACATATAGTCTCAAACGACCATTTCCCTGGTATCTATGAGAGTAATTTTGAGCACAAATGCTCAAATAGCACGTGTGATTTGTCGCGTACAGTTAGCAGGTGCGCCGGGACGGCTTGTTTAAGCTTGCGAGTAGCTCGCCGGCGCAAATAGCCAACTTGTGATGTACAGCCACGCACACTTTGCTCTTGGTAAAATTTTAAAAGAAATATTTCTTTCTTATTATTAACTTGCTAACTCTTCGACATGTAACCTTTCTTGCAATAAAAACTTTCTGCGTTACAAAAAACAGTGCGTTGGTCAGATTGTCAGCACCGCGAATAATAACAAATATTGTATGTTCTCGTTTTGTTTTGTTTTTGATAACAAAGTCAAACTACTATAATTGTGTGTTAAAATCCAGAAAAACTAATGAAGTTATAGGCCGTCTATAACTTATCCCAAAATTCCCACATAATGAGATACACTTTATTAATTAATTTATTTATGACACCATCAGCAATTTACGTATTTAACACTTTTTAATACATATCTAAAATTAAAAAAATTAAATAGTACTTTTAATGAAGACATTCAAAGCTATGTCAAAAACACAAACCACATATAGAAAATTAAGAAAAAAACTTTAAAATTACACTAACAGCTGCATCATTACCGTTGACGTAGTATAGGCATAGATTATCCTTAATTAAATTACCTAAACAATAATAACAATCAATGCACAAACAGTCCGTCCCAAAATAGGTCCATCGTTTATGCAGTAGCGCTGTAACAAGGCGGACAGTCAAGGCGGCACACGTGCCTCGACTGCGAGCAGAATGTAATTTCCTAAAGCATTGTCTTCCGATGCGTTATTCAGTGCCGGACACCGATACAAAATCGTATTACTGCTTTTAAATTCTTCACGTGACACGAACTTTAGTATTAGATTTTATGTCTAAGAAAAGATCAACACTTTGAGATTATTTACTTGTGTGTTGTGAACTTTTATAATGACAATCTTCAAATTATTTCACTTATAATGCGCATATGGACTGCTCTCGAGTAACTAAAACTGTTCGTGTGGTGAGTAACATAACCAGAGCTCCGTTGCGTTGGGTTGACAGCGAAGGCAAAGTCTGCGCTCTATATCTATTGCCAATTATTATTTAAAGGTTTCTTAATTTTAATATCAACTATCAAACGCCATCTTTTAGATCTGTTTGTGCAACACTGACTCTGACAAATAAATATATTCGAAGAAATCGCCATCGGTACAAAACCAATCATGAGCTTAGAGTGCTTCTTGTATTCCACGCATTCATAGATTTTTTTATACAAATAGATCGGCAAATAAGCGTACAGCTCACCTAATGGACCGTAATTACCATAACTTTGCAGCAGGTGTCTACCTGCAACACCAAAAGCATCACAAACGCTTTGCCAACCCTACCCCCAATATAGGGGTTCTAATCACCTTACTCACCACAGAAACTTAACACTGCTTGAAAACAGTATTATTATTAGCTATGATCTTCTGCAAGGTCGAAGTACTTCTCCAGTCAGGCTGCTACAGATTTTGAGCAAAATATTTCTTGATATACCCTAATTCTTACAATCAGGGGACCGTATATTTGTTTGCAACGCTAGTGGTATAAAAATTATAAGTATAGGGTAAACCCGCCATGAGTTAAAATCAAATTCATCGCATGACGTTCGTTACAACCAGAACGATCATTTACTGAAAATTACTGTTTTGCTTATCTATAAACATCTAAAAATAACATTATTAAAATATTACAAATCTAATACAAAACGTAACAAATGTTTAAAATGTATTCATCATTCAATTCACTTTTAAACAACACAATATAATTTCAATTTCAATTACAAAATGACTATAAACGCCGCTTCAATTGAACGAATGAAAACAACAATATTGACAGTCATTATTCTATAATTGGACATAATTCAATATCAGATTTTATTGTTATTGGCGTATTTACTACTGTCCTCGCCATTAAATACAATTCAGTCTGTACCGCACGTGTGTGTACAAATTACTATTTCATTAAAACATTATTTAATTACACCTGAGTTTACGTTATATTGACCTTTAATTATATTTTTCACTTGTAGAGTAAATGAATGAGAAATAAGAAGTCACTACTTGTTATACATGGAAGGTTTCGATATTTTTCCAAGCTCTGTCCTAGATTTTTAGATAATTTCCTTGTCTGAAGTTTTATTATCAGGTGTTTATGACATTAACTGGGTCTTGCAAGAAGAAATGCCCAGTTAGAGAAAGTACAATTATTTATTTCGAATAATCGATACGCAACCTTTGCCATTAATAAAACTAATCTACTAAGTTGTTAAAATATTCATCATCTTCCTGCCCTTATCCCACTTATGTAGGGTCGGCACAACATGTTTTCCTCTTCCATTCCTCTCTATTATTCGTCACTAAGTTGTTAAAATATTGCCAAATCCAAAGAGCAGCAAAAAATTTAAGCTCTATTGAATGTGAAGCATATCTTTCCTTGTTTTTATAAGCAAAGGAAACAAATGCTTCACCCGCCAAAAGCGTCTAAGCAAACTGCAAGACCTTTTGAACCTTGAAATAAAATTATCCCAACTTAAGGCATCGCAGCTTCAAGGATGACTTGCTTCTCAAGAACTTGGTGAATTTCGTTCAAGTCTAATCTCAGACCATGTCAAGATGTCTAGTGCACCAATACTAACTGTACCTGAAATAATTGAATAATTGATGCCGAGAATGTAAAGTAAAAACTCCGACACGGTGAATCAGAAGTGCGGGTTCGATCTCCACTGGAATGGTCGGTATTTTTGATATGATATAAAAAATGTTTCTAATTTCCTCATGTGTGGGCGTTACACAAAAAAATAACACAAACAAATGTAAAGTAACTTTCTCTGTCTGTCTTTCTCCAGATCTGAAACGCTCAACTTATGTTGGTGACGTGTTTCAACTAAAACATGTAGATTAGCTTGCAATATTTTCCACCAAGGCTAAGCATAAATTATTAAATTTTCCTTTTATACCTTCAAAAAATCCAGAAATGATATTGGTTTAAAGAAACTACCTTCCGTTTCTTAAGATCTAAGTTTACTATTTACAGCATACTTGAAATCACAAAAACAAAGTTTTTATGTAAATCCGTAAAAAGTTAAGAGCAATATAAAAAAAACGGAAAACATCCCAAGGTACTCGTACAATATCGCCCGCACAAAGCAAACACGAATCCTTCGATAATTGGTATTCGTCAATTTAATCAAAAAATAAACCGGAATGAAACGTCTACGTCAAATATTTGTACAAGTTTGATTTAGAGACCCTTTTTCCCACAGTCGCGGTAAATTCATAAAGAACGAAACATTTGCAAGTAAAATTGGAAGCGGGAGGGAAAAATAAAGAATCCAATGTCTGAGGAGAATTTTTCATTGTTGTAACACTTCTGAATGAGGTCCATTTATGCATACGAAAACTTATTCCAGTCTTAAATGGTTGGAAATGGTGATTTTATTCTGAAAGGTAAGAACAAATTTTGAATCCTCGGTCGGTTGGATTTTCTGTTTCTTGTATGTATATGTATGGACGCTGTCCCTTTTTATACGGCTTATCGTTGAAGACGCTATGTTCGATCTTGAACCTTCGATTAGAATATTGAAAAATAACGGTTTTTAGACTTTCGATAAATATTATTTTATATTCGGATTGAAAAATCTATTTGGTCACAGGTTAAGTCCTTGCTCATAGCTAATAGTTGTACAAGTAATACATGTTTTTCACAGTGTGGGTGTGTAGGCTTATATGTTGTGTGTTTTCGGAACCCTAAGGATTCACGTACAATGTTACTTCTGGGGGCCGTTGATAGTGAGGCGTTTATTTATTCAATAAATGTATATTAAATATGAAAAATAAGAACTAAACAAACTTATTTAGATCTTCTCGGTTGACTTAGTATTACGGATCGTCAGTAACTTCACATAACATACAAAATATATATTCAAACAAAACAATGGGATCAAAGACCCTTGTTTACCCTTACTTAGTTTCAATAAACCAAAAATATCCGCTTCGTTTTTTGTACACAAAAAAAATATCATTATAAATAGACGTAAAAAATTACCCACATATGAAAATAAACTAATGGTTAGATGAGAAAAGTAACCATAGATAAGATAAAACGTTATTTTAATGATATTATTTATGCAAAAACGCTACTTTTTTTTAAATAATATTAAAACCAATACTTTTGGTAGTAATTAATATAAGAATAGAAAATGACTCTTAAGTGTACTACTTCATACAAAAGTTTATTACAAGCACTATGTATATTTTGTTGAACATTTGAGTCAAAATTAAAAATTAATATTGTATTTGAAATCAAAATATTATTTCTTAATAATGATCCGTTATGAGCTAGTTTTTTTAGGACTTGTAGAAGTGAAACGTGACACACATCTTAATGATAACAAAGATTATTTTTTTTAATAAAAGATATATTTACAGGTTTACAGGATACTATTTTATTAAATTTTAGATTACTCTTTTGTTTTTAAAACATTTCCAGGCTTGTTGACAAGAGATACTTTAAAACATATTCGAGATTTAATAGTAAGCCAGTACCGTCTTGGTACAAATCCGCAGATAATAGTCTTAGAATGAGACAAAGGTTATAATTCCATGTAATTCCGTGCATAAAACATTTTTCGTGGTCCCACATTATCTTTTTCTGGTCCGTAATACTCCTTTCATACTAACGAGGCCAGGGATACGTAGGATAATGAAAGAAAAGGTCTCGTACGAAAAATCGTTTTTAGCGCACTCTTTTACCTTTTCGGATATGAATTTTAAGCAGCCCCATTAGATGGATTCGGAGACAATGCTGGTTTAGCGCTGCTCTGAACATTATTTACATTAACTTTATATACATTATAATTTTAATATACTTTAGAACTTGAACTAGAACTACGTAGAAACATGATTAGAAGCTACTATTTTATAAATAGAAATAAAATTGTAAATATAATCAATTAAAAATAAATAGGTAATTTTGTTCCAATTAAAGTATTTTATACATATCTCACAGCTGAATTACCTCTTCTCACATTTTTTTTTTCATTTCTCAGACTATCCGTCTCTATAGACACATTGTATTATCATTGAATATAAAGAAGAACCATCTATATATTTTTTTAGTTTTAGTACTGTGCTTATTCGAATTCACCAAGGTTGTCTGGAAGAAATCGCTTACCTAGCGATAAGACCGCCTTTGTGCATATTGTTATTTTGTAAGTTTTTATTTTTTAATATACCCATGTACTTTAATTTTTATGCACAATAAAGTATATTTCTTCTTCTTCTTCTTCTTCTTCTTCTTCTTTACATATGATTTCTACTAGATATTCTTCACTGCGATATCTAAATATCTTTATAATATATCTGTAAATAGATACATTAAAAAATTGAATTACTTATTTAAAGGCTCGACTGAAATCCTTAACAATAATTAAAATTCCAAAATTAGGCCAATTTCTAATAATTTATATCAGAAATTGACAAAATAAACAGAAAAGTTATCAAATACCACATCATTAAAATTGATTACAATAACGACACGTCACTACCGCTCAGCGGTTTCCGATGGTAATGTGAGACGTATTAATTACTTTATTATATTCAATTATTACAGAAAATGAATAATTCGATGTTTCGATAATATTCATTATCGCGTCAATTGTATTAAATATGATTGAAAATTATATGATATGATAGTTATATCCTCGGTATTGATACATTAACCTCTTTAATGACAATTTTATTATGAAGTTTATTTTAATTGTAGTTGATGCTACAGAACTTGACCTGTCTTGAAAATAAAATTAAATGTAAATAATTGTAAGGTTTCCTGGATTTTTCTGATTTCCTTATTTTCTCTTTTCGTAAGAATCTTCGTATGTAATAAAAAAGTATGTGTGTCAACTCCGACGCACGACTGAAGTTTACTCCTCCATATGAACTGTCTAAATAGGCACAAAAAATGATTACTAGTCTAAGAAAAAGATTAGTACCATATCAAATGTTAAATAAACGAATCAAATAAGGAGTAAATTCTAATAAATAAGTTATGACTTAACCAATATACCAATATATAATGAAATCATTTTTATATCTATAAGATTAAATGACTAGCCACACGTTTTCCAGTATTGAGAAACTTGGCACAAAATGCCCTCAAAGGTTGATAATACTATTAATTTTCTTCGTCAAAAGCTTATCGATTGCTACTTTATTTCAGATGACCTTTTATGAACTTTCTATAATAACACTAAAGAAAGTCTTGTTGCGCAATATTGTTCTGAAATCAATTAATTCTAGGTAAGTATTCCCATACAGCGAAGACGCATAAACTTTAAACCCCCAGACAAACACCCCAACAAATTGTGTAGTCAGCTGAAAAGAATAGTGCCAAGTACTCGAATGCACCGCTGAAATACACCACGCTAGGGAAATTTTCTATTTTGATATCAACGTTATATAGTACGTTAGCTGCATGTTAGATTAGACGCGATATATTTTTGCAACAAAGTGCATAAGATCGTCCAATTTTAACGACTTCTTAACTTAAAAATATAAAAAATAATATTTATTGAAGTAGAACTTCTTTACGCGCGATTGACTTGGGGTAAGCTGGTAAATGCGTGACGAGAGCGTTACGAAAAGTGTGATCGAACGGAAGTTAAGAGGGAGATGTATGTTAGTAAAGATAGAAAGAGAGAAAGTTACGTTTCGTATATACTGTAGGGGCAAGAAAGAGAGGTGCGCACACGTATTTTCTTTCTCTCTTTCTCATAATATGAATTTTTAACATATTATACATACATATAGATAGAGACTTATTTATGACCACTTTTTTTCATAACGGTAATGAAACATTAATCTTTTTTCTAGTTAGTATGTGCCTATATAGGACTAAAGACTAACCCTAATGAAGTTTACATATAACGAGTACCTAAGTATACAAGCTAACCAGCGAGAAAAGCAGGTGTCATAATCTGTTATTATTCAGATCTTTCCTCCACTATACTTATTTTGATTATCATATAATATTACATCACTCCTTTGTGTACTATTTAAACAGATTAATAACCAATCTTTTACTTGCCTTGCTTACAAATCAACGGTACGGAACTTACTGTGTTGAACCGTATTATATTCTATTGTGCTGTATTCTTTATATATAAAATTTTCGTCTCACGATGTTAATTACCATACTACTCCGAAACAGCTGAACCGATTTTTATGAAATTTTGTTTGCATATCGGGTAGGTCTGAGAATCGGCCAATATTTATTTTTCATACCGTTAAGATACAAGGGGGGATTAAGGAGGGTTAATAACATATAGGTATGGCAAAACAACGTTTGCCGGCTCAGCTAGTAATACCTAATAATAATTTTACCTAATAATAATAATAATTTTTTATACGAGTACTAGGTATAGAGAATTATACACTATCGTTGAAATTTAATAGCAATCCTATTAATTTAATACTGGTAACTTTTATTTGTGAATGTTACTGTTAATGAAGAGCTTCTGGTTCTTTCTATTCATTATGTACTAATTGAAATCACCAATGTAATTTCTAATTAAAATAAATCTTTTCTCTATATTAGTACAGACATTACTATTATCTCGTGAATCTAATCTATCGATATCAATATATTCCGCGCATGCACGGCATATGTTATTCATTCGGGAATCAGGGATCACATAGTATGTGATTCGAGAACATTCTGCTAATACCGATGCGGAAGGAATCGCTTATCAACCCACTTCTGTTACACACGTAAAATGTAACATCCAATTCATTTTAAATATCGAAATAAAAATAATCTGTGTTCTTTGGTTAGGAAAAGCACTACAAAGTACTTTTGTACCATAAATTAATTATAATTATATTTGTATTTTAATAAATTATTAGTTGAAGTGAAGCTACCGCCAGTTCAAATGTAGATTCTGCAGAGAAAAATCGGCAGATGTTTCGCGCTTTTAAAAAACTATTTTTGTTAGAAAGGACCTCGCAATAGTGCAATTATAAATAAATAAATATCGTACAACATACATACATGGTCGTTTGTACCTATGGTAAGCAACTTAATGTTTGTGTTTTAGGTAACACCTGACTGTTATAACAATATGCATAGAAATATTACATATATAAATACAAATATTACATTAAGACTCAAGCGGGAGTCAAACCCGCAACCCGCGAAACAGTCAGCACGGCCAATACAAACTGCGCCAACGGGCTAGTCAAATAATATTATACATGTATTAATGAAGTTTCAAAAAACAATAATTAATGCACCATTTCGCTTTAGTATTTATTGTTTTCTGTGTGGTTACGGCAGTATAGAACATAACCACCTCCTCTCTTCACGTCGGTGTCGTAAGCAGCGACTAAGGCATAACACAGTTCCACTACCACCTTGGAACTTATAAAGCCGACCGATGGCGGGTGAACCACCCAACTGCTGGCTTTGAAATACACAGGTCGAAGACGGGCAGCGGCATCTTCGGTGCGACAAAGCCAGCCCTACGGTCACCAACCCGCCTGACCGACATGGTGACTATGGGCAATACGCATGAGTTCACGCGATTTTTGGCGTGAACTTGTGGAGGCCTATGTCCAGCAGTGGACTACGAAAGGCTCTGTAGTAGTAGTAGTATTTATCATTGCATATTACTAAGAATTATATTTCAAAATTTGGATCCTACCCCTTGAGCCGTGTGCACGTCCGTGGGCATGTAAAAACTGTAGATTTTTACCACATTATTGTATTCAAAACATACATTTTTCATGTAAAATATTATAAATATTAATACACATTTCAAAATATAACTGCGTATAATATTGGAATCGCTCGTTCCATTATCACGTATTCAATATTAGTAGCGAGTGTGGAGATATCAAAGGGACGCAGTACGCTACGTGGGCAATATGTTCAGTTATCATTTTCAATTCTTATTGCTGAGAGATCGCCTTTGAATATATCTCATATCATCTCGAGTGGATCGACGATTGATATGATTTTAAATTTTCATAAAACATTTCGTGTGTACGTTTTATCCCGCCCGTATCTAGCCCGTTGGCGCAGTGTGCGGTGCTTTCTTTGCCGCGGGTTGCGGTTTCGATTCCCGCCTGAGTCTGGGTTTAATATAATATTTGTATTTATATATGTATTATTTCTATGTATATTTATCGAAAAAATAATAGTTATAACAGTCGGCTGTTACCTGTAACACAAACATTAAGTTGCTTACCAAAGGAACAGACGACCGTATGTGTATGTTATATGATATTTGTTTATTTATCTTTAGATCGAAAAATAGCTTTGTTTATCTCGGTATTTTCTGTTATTTTACTTAATATTATTTTTTATAAATCAAAATAGTTCGTTAGTTTAAAGATTCTCATCGGCAGTTAATTATGGAAGAATAGATGTCATATAAATTACAGACCAATAGTTATATTACGACAAGCTTAACTTAAAATTTACAAATTTTATATACATATAGTCTTCGAATAATATATATTATATAGCTCTTCTGGACAGTATCTTTCTTGCGAATTATAGAAATTGTAAGTATTTTAAAGTTAATCAATGACAAACAACTTTTATATCACAAAAATAAGTTATAATTTGTCACATCACATTAATCCTTTGTACAACATACCCTTTCAGTGTTTAACTCAGCAAAAAAATAGCCAAATTGGGTCTATATTGAACGTCAAGTCTAGAAGCTTCTATCCACCGAATTCAATCAGCCTAGTTCGCGCTATAAAATTGTTTACAAATGGCGGCGATGAAGCACGTTTCCAATTTAAGGGTGCTAGTCGTATTTGCTATCGCTAAATATTAATATTTTTATGCGACCTCGTTGCACTGCGGTTATGTACTGGTAGAATAAAAAATACTTTTGTAGCGACAAATAAAAATTCTTATTTTGGTATAGCATTTTATTTTAGTGGATATAATTTCTTCAAAGTTTATTGGAATGTTTTGCTAGATGTGAATTA
Source organism: Melitaea cinxia (assembly GCF_905220565.1). Classification (NCBI taxonomy): domain Eukaryota; kingdom Metazoa; phylum Arthropoda; class Insecta; order Lepidoptera; family Nymphalidae; genus Melitaea; species Melitaea cinxia. Next base: position 2,465,519 of record NC_059397.1, on the reverse strand, counting down.
TTTTGGGACTCCTTAACCGTTTCATTCCCGTCAGTCCCTTTGTTCATTAACAATAATTAACAGATCAACTATTAGCTCTAATGTTCACGTCTTTCTTATACTTTAGCTTTATTTGTATTAAAAATACAAAAAAAAAGATTAATTAACGCTATCTAGTCATAACAAATTAGACCCAGACAAAGAAATGTCTAAGGGATAACAAGGTTCCACAACCATCTTGGAACTTAAGAAGCCGACCGATGGCGGGATAACCATCCAACTGCTGGCTTTGAAATACAAAGGCCGAAGACGGGCAGCAGCGTTTTCGGTGCGACAAAGCCAATACTGCGGTCACCAACCCGCCTGCCCAGCGTGGTGACTATGGGCAAAACACATGAGTTCACGTTATTTTTGGCGTAAACTTGTGGAGGCCTATGTCCAGCAGTGGACTGTATAGGCTGTAATGAATGAATGAAAAGAAATGTCGACAAATTATTGTGCGCCTCGATGCACTACAAAAATAGACACACAGACTGGAAAAAATATGTTTACGTATATAAATATTACCTGCCACTTGACAAGAGTGGTTGTTAAAAATGCGTACTTGTATATTGTATGTATTTTTGTAACACTTTCCTACAGCATTTATAAAACGACTAAAATTAAAATTTATTAACTTCAATTTATTTTTTAATTTTTGGGTGCACACTTAAATTCCGGATTAAATGCATGCGATCCAATTCACTGAACACCGAGTGAAGTCACGGTCCACTACGATGCATGAAATCTATTGATTTTAAAATAAAATCTATAGTTATTAGCTGACATTGAAAATAGAGGAGGCTAGTGTTTTTATAATGTTTAACCTTCAAAAAAGGATCTTCAAAAGAGGTTCTCAATTCGACTGTATTTTTTTTCCCTTTTTTTATGTATGCTACCTTAACTTTTTACTAGGTTTACCGTTATTGGTGATTCTTTTCTTGATCGAAAGCTGGTGCTCGCCATGTGGTCCCATTTTGATTGAAATCTGACTCGTACATTTTGAATTTTCGTTCATAATGCGTATTTTATTGACTATACAATTACCGACGCTGTATTACTCTTATCGATGACAATTAAAGTTGGATTTGTTGTGACAGAATTATAATTTAAGGAGACTTACCGCGATCGTCATTTTAAAACTCAAAATAATTCGCTGACGATGCAGACGCTATGATCAAGGGTAATCAGTTTCAGTTCAGATCATTTAACAATATTTTAAAAAATTATGTGGTGTCATGGGACACCAGATAGGAACGAAGTTCCTTCGGGTAGTATAGAAGCAACACAATTTGAAAAAAAAAATGTTGAATTTTATACATATTTTCTAGTTCTTGATTTTTTTTTTTTAATTTTGTGGATTGGTTTTTAATTAAGTACATAAAAATATTTAAGAAATTTAGTATTTTAGAAAATAACAAATACCGTAAAATAAAATAAATCAAATAAAATAATAATAATAATAATTCAAACTATTAAGTGAAATAATAGTAGATTATCAAGCAAGGGGAAGAAGCAGCGTCTTCTGTCGCGGGTGACGATTTAAATCGTGAGTGTAACGAAGGACTCGAGGTTTACTCCCGAACGTAGTGAGGGTAGACGAGTCCTGGATGTAGCGAGGGATTTAAGTTCACCCAAGACTAAGCAGCTTTATCACCGAGGAAAATACTCTACTTTTTGTACCATTTGCGAAAAAATTAACACAATAATAATATGAGATAAGCATTTATTAAAAATAATGACAATTAAAAGTAAAAGTTAACAATCGAAACATTGGTCCAATTATTGATAGAGAGAGTTACATTTTTGTTTGGTACATTTATTGTTGATGGGTTGATTTGAGTAATTCTCTGTTCTTGCGTCTGAGGAAATTTTCCTTGGATTTTGTTGGAAGCAAATTATTTATAATTGCGGCAGCATTTGCACTGATGGAATCCGACAATTTACTGTCACTGTCGCTTTGATTTAACATCGTAACGTATTTTTAGAACATTAACTTATTTGTAAAAATAAATTAAAATAAACTTAACTTTTATGTATTTGAAGAAAACAAAAACGCGACAAATTCCTAGACTAATATTTTTTTGTCGGAAAAGCAAAGGCATCAAGCTCATACGGCCTCGTCGATTTTCGTAATTTTATTTAATAATCATAACTGCATAATAAATGCGTATTCCTTTTTCAAAAAGATGTATAATGCTTTATATACAAACTCAATTGTGTAAACACAGATGTAGTTCAGTATAAATTTCGGTAAGTATTCCAATTATAAATCACATTCTCCCCATAGAGGATGAATGAAATTCAGTACAATTTTCTTTCCCTGTTTTTAACTAATTAAAAATGACTTGTTATGTTCACTTCTTGTGGCATAGAATTTCACTTTTTTGAGCAAGTGGTACGAAAAAAAAACATATCTTTATTTATTTTTCTCGACAGTATAAAATTATAAATAATTTTAAAAAAAAGTCTACTGCACTTCCCTTATATATTTTTCTTACGGTTTTAGTATTACATTTTTTTCATTTCGGTCGCCCAGCCATATGTCAAGCCTGCCATAAGGAACTTCGTTTCAATATTTAACCTTTTTCTGTGAACTGTACTGTTAATACTTTCATCGTTTGATTCACGCTTCGTTATTGAAACTCGAGTCCATAAATTCTTCGCACGTGTGCGTTACTGTGATTACTATTGTGTGTGCAATTCTTTCATTTAACCCATTTATAGGTATACCCGCTTTCATATCAATGTTTATATAAACCTTTTGTTTAATTAAAACAGTATTAAATGGGGTTAAATGGTAGGGCACAGCAGGAATTTCCTGCTCAAAATATGGAGCAGCCCGACTGGGGTAGTACCTCGACCTTACAGAAGATCACAGCAAAATAATACTGTTTTCAAGCAGTATTGTGTTCCTGTTGGTGAGTAAGGTGACCAGAGCTCCTGGGGGGATTGGGGATTGGGTCGGTAACGCGCTTGCGATGCTTCTGGTGTTGCAGGCGTCTATAAGCTACGGTAATCGCTTACCATCAGGTGAGCCGTACGCTTGTTTGCCGACCTAGTGACATAAAAATAAAAAAAAATAAATAAAAAAAAAATGGTACATAATTTATATTTATAAGATAGATTATAGGCTAATAAAAATCAAGAGTCGATTTACCAGTCAGATTTGTCGCTACAAGAAATAAATTAATAAACGGTTCACACTCAAAAATCCTCCGTAAGATGGAAACACTTGATCGGCATTACGGAACAACACAAACCGAGACGCCTAGACCATCGTATGGCTTATGAAAATATTCCGTTATGTGCGAGGATCTAATCCGCGACCACTAGAGCATCAAGCAATTATTTTGACGGTTCATATAGGTGCCTTGTCAATGTAATTTTTTTTTAATGTGTATATTATTCCTACAGTGGGACGTTACAGGCAAATTGATAAAAAAATATCTACACGTTTTTAATATGACGATTATCGTTACAATAAATATAAAATTGTGAAGTCATCAATGACCTATAAGCGTTTTACCTTTCACCGAAAAGCGACTACAATCAGCTCGTAGCTCCACGCGTCAGTAAAAACATCGTTGTGACGAAACTCGGACCAATCGACCGAAACGCTACTAGCGGACAATCCCTCACTATCCGGCACACAAGATGTGGAATTCACTCACACACATTATATTCTTTTATAATAATAGCATTTATTTGTTCCAATAATACATTATAGGTACAAATAACAACTGTTACAACAGTTAAACAAAAATATACATAAAATGACAATACTTATGTTTCAGTTGACATCTTATTTTAACTAAGCACTAACATTTTAATCCAAGATATTATATATACATGTCTGTTAATGTGTATCTATTAAATAAATGAAGTAAATAGTTCTAGTCGAACAAGTTGTCTAAACAACTTTATAATATAAATTTTTTCAGCGACTTCGCTCGCGTGATTTATCTATTTGGGGATTTTCTCCCATTTGAATTGGAACTTTAATATTATTTCATCTTAATAGGAAAATACAAATTAATAAAATAATAAGTTATCCCTTATTGATAACGTGACATTTTTCTTATGATATAATATAATAAATAAACCACCATTCCTGTCAATCCAGATTTAGAGCAAGGTGTTTCATACACATATATATGAAATACAAAACTTTTTTACTTATTTGCAAATAAACTCCTAAGCTTATCAAAACAGCTACATTAGGTATCTTGGTGATTTTACCTCACAATAAGGATGCGTGTTGCCTCCAACTTCCGGTTTCCTTCCTCCGTTGAGCCATACGGCCTGTGATAAGCTAGCGGTTTAAAACAGTGTCTCTTGACACTATATTTTTATAAATATAAATCTTTTAGGCAAGAACTTTCATTTCATATGAAAGTTAAAGAAAAAACTTTCTTAAAAGTCTTAATTGAGAATAGTCAAAGTATAATGGCAATCGATTTGAACTTCATCATGTCATCATATCAGCCTATTGCAGTCCACTGCTGGACATAGACCTCCATAAGTTCGCGCCAAAAATGGCGTGAGCTCATGTGTGTTGCCCATAGTAACCACGCTGGGCAGGCGGGTTGGTGACCGCAGGGCTGGCTTTGTCGCATGTGGCTATATTATTTAATGCCGTAGCCACGTAGCTAACTTTTAACTTACTCCATCTAAATATTGTAATCTTTAATTTATTTTTGTATTTTATTTTTCAAACAGTATTTCTTTTCTTTTGTTCAAATGTAAAGTAATTAGATTAAAATTAAAAAGTAATATATATATCTATATAACAGTACTAAGAAGTACAGATAGGAAAACCTATTATTGGCCTTATTATTGTTAATATTATGTAAAATTTTATATTTATGCGAATTGTAACGTTGTTCTCAAATAAAATAAATATATCCTAAGTAATAATTAGTATTCAATACACTCGACATAAAAATACCATAAAAAGTAGCGCTTGCACTATTCAGGATCCAATACCACGTAAGTATAATTACAATCTGTTTAATAATTAATTTTGCGTGAAAAAGTAAAAACTCTTCTTACAATATCTTACAAACTCATCATTGAACAAAAATAATAATAAAAAAATCGAGTCATGTTCCTTTAGAATCAGACAAAAAAAAATACAACTGACAAATGAAAATTCCAGAAAGTTCCACAACCAGCGTACCCTGTCATACACAGTAACGCGAATGACGAAGCCATCGGACAAGATTGGATCGCACGCTATTAGAAATATTGAAGTCATAAGCTTCACCCGACATGCTCGATACCTCGATAACAGTGCAGCCGATGCTTTATCATTAACGGTGATGGATTAAAGGTTTTATATGGAACGTTAGCTGGTTTGTTGTGAATTAATTATTCAGGTTATGAGGGTATTCCTTAGGGACGGGTTGTAGTTCAAGGATAATAATTATGTTCTTTTTAATTATGGTTGGTTTTAACAGTATTGGTATTCCCGTAATTTATGTATTTGTGTTGGAGTGAATGTGATATCACTTCGAGGCTTACTATCTACCTTTGTAAAATTGATAATAACTTTGGTATAGTCACGCGAGAAGGTGTATTAATTTCGGTGGTAACGGATTCGGTTTTCACTTGGTCTGAAGTATCTGTCGTAACGTAGTCTGAACGTATGTCTACCGTGCCTTACCCTTAGTCCTGGTGGAGTAATGTGGCATACTATGCTTTTACTTTCCCCGTTTTAAATGTATAGAAGAAGATATACTCCCATAAGGCTCGTTTATAATAAGAGATAATATTTAAATATTTTTCTCACTAAAACATTCGAGTGACGAATATTATCGTAAGAAAAAATCTTCCACTAACTAAACAACCAAAATTTTAAAAACTAAGTTAATTTTAAATAACCATCAGGTATTGTCGTATTGTACTGTGTGGCTACGGTACTAAAGAATATAGCCACCCCCTCTCTTCCCGTGGGTGTCGTAAGAGGCGACTAAGGGATAACACAGTCCTGCTACCACCTTGGTACTTAAAAAGCCGACCGATGGCGGGATAACCATCCAACTACTGGCTTTGAAATACACAGGCCGAAGACGGGCAGCAGCGTCTTCGGTGCGACAAAGCCAGTACTGCGGTCACCAACCCGCCTGTCCAGCGTGGTGACTATGGGCAAAACACATGAGTTCACGTTATTTTTGGCGTAAACTTGTGGAGGCCTATGTCCAGCAGTGGACTGTATAGGCTGTAATAATGATGATGATGATTGTCGTATCCCTATAATGAAACATTATTGATACGGACAGCTCAAAATTAAATGGGAACAGTAAATGTTGTAACATTAAATACTTTTTCCTGTGTTTTTTAATTTCATACGGTTTCCTTAGGGATGTAATGCGGTGGAAATTGAGTGTGTTTGTTTAACATCGCACGAGCAAACAGTGGTTGTACCTTTTAAGTCGCCTGAGAAATAAAATCATAACTTCATATTTTATGCATCTCTTTATACAACATTGCAGCAGTAAAATTATGGCGCAATTTTTTTTAATAAATTGATTCATTTCCAAAAATATATTTGCTGTATAAAGCAACTTTATCATTAAAATCAGAAATAAAATGTACTCATTAGCTCTGACATTATAAGCAACGTTTGTCCAATTAATTTATGTTTACTTCAGACAAGCTGTATAGCAGTTAGGCGTGGTATAGTTGTATATCGTAGACTAGTAGCTATGATGCTATAGATTAGTAGCCAAAATAGTTGACTCGATTCTCCTCATAAAAAACTTTACTTGCAATACACATGTATTAAAAATGTTTTTCTACGGATATTTATCGCAATATAAAATAAGTTTTTTCACTTCAGCCTGTAATATCCCACTACTGGGCATAGGCCTCTTTTCCCATGTAGGAGAAGGATCAGAGTTTAATCCACCACGCTACTCCAATGCAGGTTGGCGGATGTATTCCTTACTATGAGTAACGATCGCTATCAGGTGTACATGATAACAACCGGGACCGACGGCTTAACATGCTCTCCGAGGCACGGTGGGGAGACCTACATGGACTGCACAAATACCCAGACCACGGCAAACACCTGTATGGACAGTACAAATGTTTATCATGTGCGAGGATCGAACCCGCAACCGCCAGCATAACAGGTACAATCCATGGCTGTAACCGTTGCGCCAACGCGTAAAATAAGTCTTGTTATTAATTACTAACATAATTTAGTTAGGTTAATGATTAGTTTTTCATAAAGAAAACGACAAAAAAGTAATCGCCAAACTTAAAGCCAATCATCATGCCAATCAAAACATACTTAAGATTGACATACTTGATAACATAAGCGAAATTTCAAATAAGAAATCTTTGGATTATTAGATTAATTTTTTAAGTTAAATTTTGTCACTTGACATATTCAAAATTAACTACACTTTTATTCTGAAGAAAATCAAAATCGATACAGAGACGTTGTCGATCAAGCGCAAAATATCCTATGCATTCCATAGTGATTTAATAACTGCCCACCGAACCCTCTCATAACTAATTTTATGGATGTTACGCAGCGCAGGGCGTCCGCGACATCTAATTTGGTCACCCTTTTTAACTTGCCACAGACTAAGAAACATGTTTTTTTTTTGTCTTATCACTAAAACTACAAATAAGTAAAACAAAGTTGTTTCGCTGTTTTAGGTGATCATGGTCACAATGAGGATGACAACTTCTCAAACTACCTACTTCTAATTAAGGCAGTAAATAATTCATACTACCTAAACATTGATCTACTTCTTTAAATTAAATATTGTCAAATTAATTTTAAAAGTAAAACAACGTAGTTCAACCACTTACGTCAGAATGATTCAAAATATATATATTTTTTACAAAGTATAACAAATTAAACGATTTTTTTTAAGAAACATTATATAAGTATAATGCACATGGGAAGTAGCGCTAAGATGATAAAAAATTACGAAATAAATTCCGAAGGCCGTACCAGAATTCCCTGGGGCTAGTTTCAAGTTAAGGTAAGGTAACCTTAACACAAAGCACGCAATAATCGCAATTCTAAAGCCACGTAAGTCAAAATTCGGTGAAAAATCGGAGAAATGCGCTTATTATATTTTAAATCCTTTAAATATGCGCTAATACATACAGTTTCTTTTTCAGAATTACAAAAATTTAGGAGCAGTATTATTTAGCTGTGATCGAGCTGCTCCAAATTTTGAACAGGATATACCCTGCCGTACCCTACCTCAGTTAAAATTCAATTGTTACTAAAAAATTTGGAGAACTATTACTACTAATACTTATAGCTGCTTTTCCTGAGAAAGAATCTAGAAAGAACCATATAAAGACATATATCTCAAATAAAACAAAAGACGAATCTAAACCACTAAGCTTACCTACCAGTCGGCCTTAGACTTTTAAGAAACATTGCTGAGGTAGATAATGATCACAAACAATAACTAAATACAAATATCGTGGACAGAGATCAGAATATTAGCACAAACAGCAAAACAGCATCCATAACATCAAACAATATTCCTCATTAAGGATGTATACACATATAACATAAAATTTGCTAAAAATAAAACTATTTTAACCAACTTCAAAAAAGGAGGCTCTCAATTCGACTGTATTTTTTACGTGTGTTTGGTACCTACGTCATAACTTTTTACTCGATGTGCCTATTTTGACAATTCTTCTTTTAATCAAAAGCTGGTGCTTGTCGTGTGGTCCCATTTAAATTTAATCGAGATCTGACAATGATTTATTGATTCATCTCTAATAATGCACGCTTAATTGATTATTTTTTTAGCTAGCATACGTTGTATTACTTGTCGATGTAAATTGTTAATATGTACGATTTTATTTTTGTGTTACCCACACATTAGGAATTCTAAACATTTTTGAATATCATATCAAAAATTGACCGCTCCAGCGGGGTTCGAACCCGCGTTTGCGACTGACCGTGTCAGCGCTCTAGCCAATTAAGCTATGGAACGATGTACCCGCTAGATCGAAATTTTTGATATGATGATTTTTATATTCGGTTTAAACGAACCGTGGCGCCTAGAATTCCTGATGTAAATTGTTGTCAGTTTATTTTCCATTTGCAAGCAAACACAATTATGTATGTTCCAGTGTATGAAAGTTTTTAACTGAGGTAGGGCACAGCCGCAAATTTCCTGCTCAAAATGAATTTACAGAAGATCACAGCTAAATAATACTGCTTTCAAGTAGTTTTGTGTTCCTATTGGTGAGTAAGGTGACCAGAGCTCCTGGAAGGAATCCAGAGTAGGGTTGGCAACGCACTTGCGATGATTCGGTGTTGCAGACGTCTATAAGCTACGATAATCGCTTACCATCGCATGCCGTTCGCTTGTTTGCCCGCCTAGTTATATAAAAAAAAGTATGCATGCGTGCTACTCTGTGTCGCGGTACACGTAAGTTGTTCTCAAGGGCGGCGAGTAAATGATTTGACTGCCGCCTACGGCTGCGGAAGAGATGTTAATTGCAATCGAGTAGGTATCATGGAACCGACCAATGGGACAGCCTCCTGATATTAGATCATGTCCTGTATTTACTGTAAGGATGCAGGGGTAATTTAGATTGACGGGAATTTAAAAGTATTTGTAAATATTTGTGTATGTATATATATCAAAATATTTTTATCGTCTTAGAAGGCTTTTGGATGATATTGTAATTTCGCTATAATAAAAAGTTTTTAAGAATCAGAAGAATAATCTCGTAGTGCCTACTCAGTGCAATGCTATATACCTAATATTTTTTTTTAAAAAAGGAGTATTTTTGTAGTTTAGCGTTTAAAACTATTTTTGAAATGTTTCTAATTATTAACTGCATCAGATGCTGAAATAATTCAGAATCTACACTTTTTATTCGAAATCAACAAGTTAAATTTTGAGCAAAACAAAAAATTGTAAAACTAAACAAACTTTTGCTTTTTAATAAAAATTTGTCTTCAGTCTATTATAAAATTAGTAATGCATATATTTTTCTCATATGAAATAGCCATTAAGAAAGATAAGGTAATCATTTTATCCCAAGATTGGCACTGATGGGCATAAGCCAACAGTACCTGTAACTTAAAAATTGACCGCTCAGAAAAGAAAGAAAATGCTTCAATACCTACTGTATACAGTTATGATTTTAACTGTAAAGCAAAAGCAAGTAAATACAAATATTATTTTTTTATCTCATTTTTAGGCTTGCGTAAATAGAATGCCAACAAAATGCTTTACCTAACATTTCGTGGTTTGCCCTTCTATCTGTCTTTCATAAGACTGTATGCTTGAAAAATGTTTACAGAATTAATAAAAAAAATAAAATAAACGGATGTCATAATAATTATTGTTGTTGATATTTAACGTCGACCTTTTAATGTTTGTAATGATAAAAAAATTACTTTGTTATTTTATTATTTAATAAAATATTTTTCTACGTTTCAAAAATAAAATAATAAACATATACCTGTTATAAAATGTGTACACAATATTAAACATACAATTTATTCATATTTGTAATAATAGATTACAATTACGTAAATCGACATCTGTGTCAAACAAATCAGAGACCGTGTTATGTTTGTTCAACAAACAAATAGACGGGAAGCCGCAACAACTTGGCCTCAAGAAATGTTTACTTACAAAACTACCAACGTTTATTTACCGTAAACAAGACACTATTACGTGTTGTATAAAGTTTATTTTTGCAATATCAATTGTAATTGTAATATTTAAAATTCGAACCAACATATTATGTTCACATTTCACATGTCACTAAAATCAAAGAAATAAAGTTTATTTTTGAAGTAACGAAAACTCTTTTTGGTCAAAATTCGTTTAACAGGCTCGGCATAACCGCTTCCGGAGATAAAATCTTTTATTTCGCTTCCAGAGAAAATATTTGTCGTATAAAATTGTTTTGGGTTGGTTTTAAAAATATTTACTGGAACAACGTTTACTAGGCTCATAAAAATGAACAAAAGGTATATGAGACTAGACAGGGGACTTACTGTGTTCCCATTCTTTTCCACTTTCTCGAATAAGTAAGTACACTTTATTTCGCACATAGGTTTAAGTAGAGTGCCTTTTAAAGAAGTTCTATATATTTTTCATTATCGTAAACATTCTCACTATACAAAGATCTTAGGTATTTCGAAGTTCTTCTGCATTACTTACCAGATTGGTGCTATTTATGACTGTTATCAAGATTCTCAATATGTTTTACTATAGTCTAAAACCTTTACCAACCCAAGCTTAACAGATAATATAACATAGTAAGGTAGGATCTTCCAAACCCGACCCTTGTAAATATTCTCAACTCATACTACAGAGAGAATACATACAATTTTTTTTTTTCAAAAGTCGAGACTTTTTACTTTAAAAATGTACAATAATATAAAAATTCTGTCTGTCACCGCTGGGGAAGTTCACATTACACTGTTATTCTATTATAATTATATAATAGTTCAAAAAGGTCATCTTAAGTCGAGCCTACATTCAGACGAGGCAAAATTGAACTTTAGTTATTTCATTAAGCCTAACATCTGCTGCTATGAAACTTGACGCATTGTTTCGAATTTCTTCAATGAACACAGACTAAGCAAGACACAGATACATCTTATTATAAGTCTTGTGTTGACAAACTAAGCATCTTAAAGCTGTGGCTTTGGTAGCATTGAATTTTGCTCTGGAATTAAGAAATGAAACAAAGTAAAGGTTGTTTTCGGTTGCTAATAAATTATATCGGAACGATAATCGACGGATAAAAGTTGACAATATTGTTTATTTTTCGAAAATTGACATCTAACTAGAGGATAATCGTAAAATAACGCGCAGAAAGGTCAAGGATTCATTTTTTTAAATACATAATTCACATAATTATATACTTTCAGTGTATCCACGTTTTTTATGTGACATTGGCCCTTCTGAGGCACAAAATAACATACAGCAGTGTCCTTAGCGGACTATAATGTTTGTAACTACATACGACTATATCTCAACTACTCTGTGTTATGTATGTGTGTGTATGTGCAATGACGTCAGTATACAAATTAGTAAAATTCTATAATAGTAAAATGAAAAATATCTTTATAAAAAATTTTGACAGCTTACTACTTACTTAATTTTTGTTTTATTATTACTATTATTATTTTTTAATCGATGAACTCTAAATTGCCTTAGCCTTTATTTTAAATTATGCATTAGTTATGCTTATTCAGAAGGTGATTTGTAAGGTAAAAGACACATATCGACAATCTTTTGACTATCTAAGGTCTGGTATATATTTAAATATCATAATTGCATCATAATAGTATAGTAACAACTTATAGTATCATAATTGCATCATAATAGTATAGTAACAACTTTACAATGACAATAAAGGAAACCAAATATGTACATTAAAAATTTGCAACAAGTCACTGTCGATCTCCAAAACTTAATTAAAAGAGCAGAATAACATCTCCTAACTCACGCGTTTGTTTTAATTAGAAACTAACTTTATTTAGACAACTGCATGCCGTAATTTAAACGAGCTCCAATTGAAAATTTCGCACGAACAGCAGCTGGTTCAATAAATGTTTCAACTTTGAATACCTAACGCTAAAAACATCAGAATTTCGATTATAACTTTAATTCACGAACCTCTCAAGACAACAATGGTTGTATATTAAATCTTGTTTTATGCAAATTTTTTAACTTTCGTCTCAGAATTACATGTTCTTCGCAGCGCGTTGTAGAGTTTAAAAACACACGTGTGATAAGTTTGAATTTCCAATTGAACAATTTTAATTATTTTATACTCGATATCTTTAGCGATTTTACAAGAGTCTATTTTGATATCTGCCAAGCTAGTTTAATTTCTGATAGTAAAACTATCTGTTTTTTGTTTATAGGGAAAACATTTTTAATACTAGATAAAAATAGTAGGAAAATATGCGAGTTTGGTTCTTACATGAAGCTACTGTTGAATAAATCGAACAAAAACGTCAAATAAAATACTTGTTTAAAGGTGGCAAACGGGTATATAATTCACCTCATGGTAAGTGGTTCCCGTAGTCCAAAGAGTAAAATAACTTGCTTATACAACCGTAGTCTCTGGAAGCCTGTTACACCATCGCTAACGCATTGCATACTCTATTCCCGCTGTCAACACAGAGTACAACATTTTTAGAAGGCAACATTATTTGGCGGTGATCTTTTGTTACGTGTCATTACACTTCCTATTCGGTTTTTTTTTTTTTTTTGAGCAAGATACTCACTCGTATTTCCTGAATAGCAATTGATTTATATGTGACAAAATATAGAGACGATGGAAATTATCTGTCTCTACTGCTTCATTTTATTTTAATTTTTATAATGAATCGTTAATGCTTTTTAATTTAAATATCATCGGCCAGTCCGATTAATTCCATACTTACTCTCCTCATTATCGTTTAATGAGACTTTATTGATATTGGACTGCGACTTTATAATTAAAACTCTTTGTTATTGTATTAATTAAAACGTATATTTTAATTTTAATTTACCGAAACAAATAATGCGAGGGTATTTTATTAACACTTCGATAGTGTACTTATTATTTTAATATATTTCACTTTTTTGAATTAAAGCTGATCCATACCTGCTTCAGTGTGCGTCATTTTGTTACTGTATGTTTAAAGTTTATGGGCTATTATAGTTGTTGTATCGGATAAACGTCCCTAGCTAACTTAACTAATACCTTTATATACTCGCTTATGTTTTTTTCAGATAGTATTTAATCCTACAACTGTAAATCCAATTTTTTCTATTCAAATATTCGAAATTACCACACAAAGTACTGAATTGCACACTAAATTTGTTTATCAAATAAATCAAATCTAATATACTGTTTGATCTATAAAGCTAAACTTTTTTACTGCATGACTATCTGTTAACTAAAAGTAAAACTGATAACTCTATGAGTGCAACAAAATATTCAAATTTATTAAACAGTAAGGTAACTCATTTTTTTTAACCAATCAATCTTTATTATTATAACGTAAAAAAATCTTATTGTATTAAAATAACATAACCTAACCTAAAGTTTTAGAAAATGGTTTTGGAAATTCTGTTGTAAGATGGTTAATTCAGTGTGCAAATCAGTATTTTTGTTATAAGGTTTTAATTTTGTCTTAAAATCTGTATATCTGTGGTTTCAGCTAGATTTTTGTTGTAAATTAGATAAAAAGGCCATCTGATTTTGATTTATTTTATATGTGTTTTAATAAAATATGTTTAGGTAATCAAATAGTTATTTTGTAACGCAGTCATTTATCAGATTTTTAGAAATTTAGTTTGCTTGAATTTGAAATAGAGGTGCAATCTAAAATTCCCCATTTTTTATACTTTAACTAGGCCGGCACATAAGCGTACGGCTCGCCTGATGGAAAACGATTACCGTAGCTTATAGACGCCTGCAACACCAGAATCATCGCAAGCGCGTCTCGAACCTAACACCAACCCCCCCCCCCACCTCGCAGTAGCTCGGGTCACCTTACTCACAATAGGAACACAACACTACTTGAAAGCAGTACTCGAAGGAAGATCGAGTTCCCAGTCAGGCTGCTTCAAATATTCAGCAGCAAATATCCGCCAATCCCTAAAAGCAAATTCACAAACTTTGCCTCTGTATTGTTATTACTTTTATATTTCAAATAACACTATTATATATACTCGTATTCTATGGTAAAAGAGGCATATTAAAGTGCTCTAATCTCCACTTATTGTAAGACCTCCTTTACCATACCATAATGATATATCATTGTTATCCTACGTTCAGTAAACCGCTTCCAGATAATAGCAACCGTATTACACGTGGATTAGTTTCAATTAGTACGAAAGTATATAATGCTTTACTTATATAACTCATTTTATAGAAGCTATATCTCTGTTCAATGACTTCATTATTTTACTTTATTTTGTGTTTGTAACTTTAGTCTGATTTAGAAACGTCTTAATTAAACGCCATAATTAATTTAAACTATAAGTCTGAATATTATTAAGATTTTAATAAAATTATGATCATGTTTTACATTCAGTATAGACAAACAATATTAATTTAATGATTGATTGGTTTAATGGCTAATATTGTGTGTAATTTTTTTTTTTTTATTAATCCAATGTATATTTTATGTATAATTTTAAAAAAAATCAGAATTCTGCACTGTGTGCAAAATTTCATACTCCTCCGTCCTCGAAATTTCCGTAAAAAGGGGTACAAAGTTTTTGCTTCATAATATATATATAAGTAAAAATATCTATTCATTTTTAAATACTTTAAGTCTCATTCTAATAAAACATTTTCATATCTCGTAAAACAAGTTTCACGAATGTAACAGAAACGATGTTACGTAGATGTAGTAAAATCCAGCCATGCTTCATGTTATCTTCAATCAACAATGAAAATTCAACTCCGCTTGATTTATCGTCGCTATAAAGGGGCATTTGTCTTGTTATAAAACTGGAAGCAAGTCACGACAGAAAATGTTTCTGTATGATATTCAAATGAAATATGTATTTCATTTTATAATAGTTATTTTTGAATATATTTATTTAGTTGATGTTTGTCAATGAAAATTGTTAGTATTATAATATGTAAATTGGTTTATAGTTTCAGCCTGAATTTTCATCCCACTGCTGGGCATTAGCCACGTTCTCCATATAGGAGAAGAATTGGAGCTTAGTCCACTACGCTGCTCCACTACGAGCTGGCGGATAATATATCCCGGTATCCCTACTATGAGTAACGATCACTATCAAGTGTAACAGCGATAATAACCGGGAACGACAGTTTAAAGTACTCTCCGAAGCACGGTGGGGAGACCTTCAAGGACAGACATGCAAACCGGAAACAAATATTTCCACAAATCTCTATCTGAAGCGGAAATCGAACCTGCAAACTACCGGTGCTTAGGCGCATTTTCAGCACACACATCATCACACCAGTGCGGTTGTGTCTTGATTTTTATGCAAAAACACTTAATTATTGATGACGCGTTAGCGCAGTGGTAATAGCACTGGCTGTTGCGCTGGCGGTCGCGGGTAATTCCCGCTAGCGACAGACATTTGTATCGGCCATATAGATGTTAGTCGTGGTCTTGGCGTTGTGCTTGTGTATTGTGTGTGTTTCCGGACCCCCGACACAGGAGAAAATCCTACTGGGGGATCCGTTAAGTGTGAAGCGTTTTTTAATTCTTAATTCTTATTTAATAAGTCTATAATATCAACACTCGCAAAAATAAATAAAGAAAATGCTTAGAACGCTGTCAAATAAACAAGAAATAGATAAAATAATATCCACTGACTTCTGACGATTTTAATCACATTACAAAAAAAGGTACTAAATTTTTTGCCCTAGTAATTATAGTTTAATATACACCTATGCGCCACTACCCCTTTACCGGTGAGTAGCACTGAGAAGTGGTTATTTCCTTAATACAGCAGTATTCTTAGTTACATTTTAAAAAAACGCACAAGGTTTAACTTTCAAATTGAATATTTTAAATGAATAACACATAATTTCAAAGAGCTAGTTACCGCAAATATTTATTTATTAAATCACGCTATTACGTGTGAAATATGGCATGAAATTGGGCGCAGCACCGCTGGCTTGTATCACAATTATCTAGTTCACGATAAACCCCATATCAGTGTTGTTGTAATCGGCCTGCGCACACCATTAATTAATTTGCAGAACAAACTTATATTAAACAGCACAGAGTAGGATAGTGTTAGAGGAATGCGAAAATACATTTAGTATCAAAACGACTAAGTATTGTAATGATATTTTTTAAGCACTGTTGCATTTTTTTTTTTTTTGTTAATGTAACTTAATCTGTTTTCTCTCTTTTTCTAATCATTTTATTCTATTTCGTGAGCGTAACGGGACAACGAGTCATCCGTTTTCGTGCATGCAGCCGGCGTTATCGATTTACTAGACGTTGTCACGTCAAAACTAAAACTCACGGAAACTATCACTAATAATTTGGTCAGTAAAAACTTAACCGTCACAAATAATTCCTTCTTTTATGTAATTTCTAAAATCCAAATAATTGTAATTTTTTTAGCCAACGAACAAATCATTCGTTAAATTTTATTTATTCGCTCTAAGCTCAAATAATTCTGTAACCAAATTTACTATGAAAACAATTCATAAGCTAAACGATAGCCAGGGGAGTAATGCATGGAAGTTACTACTAATAAAGATTTCGCGTCGCACACGTCCACTGTGATTTATAACGACCGTTGCAGATGTGAAAGTTGCATAATAGCTCCCAAGCATACGTTTACAGAAAATTACGTATTTAACTTTTATACGAAATTCGTTAGACAAAGCCTATGCACTTACTATATGAGTTTTTATACCAAACTTTTATTACTCGTATCATTTGGTTTGTTACATCTTATATCTTGGCATGTTTGTATAAGTTGAACTAATACTTTGGCAGGCCATTGATACTTTTATGTTCTTAATTCAAAACCAATCAACAAAATTAAAAAAAAATCAAGAACTAGAAAATATTTACATAATTCAACATTTTTTTTTTTTTCAAATTGTGTCGCTTCTATACTATCCGAAGGAACTTCGTTCCGACCTGGTGTCCCATGACACCACATAATTTTTCTACTGTTATATTCGCTTCAGCCTGTAATATCCCACTCCTGGGCACAGGCCTCTTTCCCCATGTAGGAGAAGGATCAGAGCTTAATCTACCACGCTGCTCTAATGCGGGTTGGCGGATATATTCCCTACTATGAGTAACGATCGCTATTAGGTTTACAGGATAACAACCGGGACCGACGGCTTAACTTGCTCTCCGAGGCACGGTGGGGAGACCCACTAGGACTGCACAAACACCCAGACCACGGCAAACACCTGTATGGCCAATACAAATGTTTGTTATGTGCGGGGATCGAACCCGCAACCGCCAGCGCAACAGGTACAATCCATGGCTGTGACCGCTGCGCCAACGCGGCGTCACTACTGTTATAATCTCGATAAAATTTAAATATTATGAGGAAAAGAACAAAAACCTTCTAATCTGCCGTCAAAATTCGAAAGTACACTAGTCAGCTCTTCAATATAACAGATGCGACTCCGAAACGTGAGAAAAATAAAACGTTCACTCTAACTTTTACTACGATGGTATCTATAAAACAAAGAAAAAAAAAGTTTAAAATATTCATAAATTGTATTATTAATAATTATTGTGTCATTTTTTTATTTGAAATAAAATCTTTGTATTTATAACATAAACACCGATGCATAATTATAATTTAGATTACACAAGCGTTAACATAAATATAAATTATTACTGGTGATAATTTCTGCCTACATGGACACAACAAAATTAATAATTAATATTAGGTTGAATGTTAATAAACAAAACTATGTCATTGATAGTACATTCAGAAAATGTGGCACGCTCGTAAATCTACTAATAGAATCAAGAGCGGACATTACTATAAAAATAATAAAGTAATAAAACAATGAAATCACTTTATTTCAGAGTCCTTATACAATTATTATTCAATTAAAATTCTTATTAATTTTTCATTTCTATTAGACCGTTTGTAAAAACTTATATATGTGTGAGTGCTCAGCAATCATATAAAATACACGTCTGCGCATTCGAGTTTCATCTTGCAAATACTTCTTATTATATCATTCGATAGAGTTCATTGATGACGTCACGTCCGTTGCACTCGTTTTTACGAAATTTTAATGACCGCCATATACATTACATACTGTACCTACATATCATGAATAAATATTTTGCATTATGATTTCTGAGTAAACCGTAATCCGTAAATAAAATAACGTACAAAACATATTAAAATATATTGAAAAATATTGACACCATAATTTGTACATATATGCATAGTTGCATATCATAATCCGTATATACAATAACATACAAATCATATTAAAATATTATAAAAAAAATAACAACATAATTTGTATATATATGCATAATTGCATGTTATTGTTAATTCGTCGCATATAAAATAATTAATAGTTACAATTTACAAATTTGAATTAAAACTAAAGTAATACTTCAACTAACGAAATTGGAAATAAAACAACTACATACGACATATTTTAGCGTTTACTAAATCTAAATATTCAATAACAACAACAAATTGAAAGATCACACACACGTTCACTCACACCACACAACGACACAAAACAATCGTAATCTTTAGCTTAATCTTTATTTCAGCTCGACGTATCATGTGTCACCGTAATCAGTATTTAGTGCGACACTAATCCTTTGGTCGAATTATCTTCAATCGGGGGTTTGATCCTAAAATTGAACGTACGCTTAGACGCACAAAAAAAAACTAATATTTTTTCTAATTTTAATAGAAATAGTAAGCCAAGAATTTGGCAATGGATAACCCTCTACCTATTATAGTTTTTGCCATTCGAATTTACAAACACAATTGCGTTTTTAGAAGATGAAAAGAGGTAGGAGTAGTTAGTCAGACCACGACAAACATTTGTATAATCTGTACAAACATTTGTCATGTGCGGAGATTAAATTCGCAAAGGAATTTAGGAAGATATGATATACATTTTATGATGTAGCTATGACCACTTCCTTTTTTACTATGGTGACTCTCCTTTTTATTGAAATCGTTCATTTTTTAGCAAAAAAAAAATTACTTAGGATTAACATTCCACATAAGACAACTATATATTGGTTTCTTGATTCTCATCTGTATATATATGATATATTTTAATTTGTATACAAACGAAGCAATATATATATATATATATACAGGATGACTGGTGAATTACTATCAATATTTGAGGACGTGTTAATTGACGATCATATATGACGAAAAAAAATTACATATAAAATAAATATTCATAAACTTCTAAGTAAAGTTAACCAACAGTTATCTCGTTAATTACGCGTCGTCTGGACGCCCTAGCTGCGCAGTCGTCACAAAGCAGGTGTGTAGGTATAGATACATTAAGTTATCGCGCAGTCGTTTACCTACGTCCAAACACCGCCAAGTGTTAACAGGGTAGCAGGCTACTTTTGATAAACCAGTATGATCCATTCCCCCTTCATACTTTAATTTTGGCGTAGGACAGGCAAAAATACCAAGATAAGATTAGGCCGACCCCCTTCCCCTTGATAAATATTCCCCTTGATAATTTGGTAAATATTAATTTATTACGTAAGAATCTAAACGAAAAAATGAATACACGTTTGGTTTGTTTCAATGTTTATTTTTATTTGTACTTTAGGTAGGTACTAATAATTTTTATTTTTTGGTAGTAATAAACTTTGGTTTTAATTATTGATCTTTATCGACATAAGATTTTCAGTCCAGAGGCTGAACAAAAAAAAAAAAAAAACAAATAAAAGAAACTATTCACACTTCAATAATCCAATTATTATTCAACTACAATATTAATCAACGAAATAACGAATGTTGTTTACGAAAGCAAGTGACAACTAGTCGCCACTCGCGCGATTGTCCGCGATTTTTCAAGGTATTTTCACTTTGTGCATTTTTGTAATTTTACCTAAGAACTATCGAGACTAAAGACATGATCGATCCCCTCTCCTCCTAAATCGTCTTACGTAATAAATGAACCATACTTATTGTCTTTTACACGATATAACACGAACGGGTCACTTTTAAGTACTCTGCATTTGTGTATTGATAAGCCATACCTAATTACTTATAATTCACACATTCATGCTTGACATATTAGGTATACGCGTAAGATCGATCACAAGGCGCGCGCGCGGAAAAATGGACGTATTCCGGCGTACAAACCTTATGGCGGCGCTTGCCCAACTGACCTAGTGACCTACTAATCGAATTTAGGGGGGAATTAGAATTGGCGGGGGTGGCGGCGGGCGGCGGCAAGCGGCACAGTACAAGGCCAAGGCCGCACGCGCCGCCATTATGGCTGAAAATTAATATGTCTACATTTCATTTATTTAAATTGAAATTTATGGGAATTTTGTCAAAAATTAAGTACCTATTTTTTTTTACATAATTCGAATGAGAATCATGTACCGAGTATCCTCTGTAAATATTGATAGTAATTCACCAGTCACTCTGTATATCTGTATTTGCTTCGTGCTATCTGTATGTAAAATGAAACAAATGTATTTATGTATATTTTAGATAATTTTAAACCTATGCTCTGTTAACAATATTTGTTAAAATAAATAAGATGCTTTTACTAAGCATATGTACGTTATTTGCTTCCTCCATCTCAACATACGCTTCGCTCTACACATGAGCCTCGGAGGTTCACTTGATACACTTAATTATCTTTCCTTTGGTTTACTTAACTAGAAATTAACTTTCGAAGCTAGTGCGGGATGCTGTGTAGTTTATAAATAAGATATTATATTTTTTAACCGACTTCAAAAAAGGAGGAGGCTATTCAATTCCACCGTATATATATAAAACTCGATATATATCTTTTTATGTATGTTTGGGGGTAACTTCGTCGTTTATGAACCGATTTTGATAATTCTTTTTTTCTTGGAAAGGAGATATTGCAAGTGTGGTACCATGGAAACCAGGACTTGATGATGGAATCTTAGAGAAATCGAGGGAAATCCTCGAAAATCGTAGTGACGACTAGTGCGTTTGTTAATTTTTTTCGTCTACTTACGTTGTTTTACTTGTCGATGTAATTGAAGTCCGTTTTTTTTCGTTTGCGAGCAAACATAATTATATTTATAACATACTAAACTACTAAATTATTTATCAAAATTAGAACACGGGTTTCTTGCATTCTCATCATCAGATAATGCCGTAGGATGCTACGAACATCAAAGTTTTAAAATTATAAAAAATATTTTAAAGTTGAATAATTTGCTGTTTCAAAAAAAGTGGTCGCATTAGATTTTTCCTTGCAGAAGCTGTCTGTAAATTTGAAATACAAAATTATTTTTTATCTACAAAAATCAAAACACTTAATTGACAAACTTTGTGTCACACTGTGTGTGTTGACACTTTATGTACATATTACAAACGTATACATTATAATATGTGCATGTATATTTTTGTTACCTAACTAAACATTTTATTAATTAACACGTTTTTTTTTTTTTTTTTTTTTTTTTGATATCGCAGGGTAACCCATTTACGGGTGATATCCAGAATGCCCGGGTAGGCAGTCCTAGACCGTATGTCGGCTTAGCACTTGGGGGTGCACTACCGACCAAAACCCCTGCGGGAGCCTTCAGCCGCTTTAATTGGAGGGTCCCGGATCTGCAGGCAACAGGATCCCTCCAGCGACAGGCTGGCCTCGGCGAAAAGACCAGACTTCTCCTCCATGGGACTGTCCGGCTCACCTCTGAACAATCCCGACGACGCCATGTCTAGCAGGACCGGGTTCCCATCCCGGCCCGACACGGGCACAGGGGCGTTACTGGAAACGCATTAAGTAGCGCCTCCTACGCACCCCCGTTCGTCGCCTGCGGACGGAGGCCTCGTCGGTGGCCCCCTCTCTCATCCGCTCGTCGTTCTCCTTCTGGGACATTACTGTCTCGCAGAAGGAGACCATCGCCTTCCAGGACTCGTCGTCGCCGAGCATCGCGGTGATAACGCTCGGCAGTGACAAGTCCCCTCCGAGGACTGTCGTCAGATCGCGACGTAGCGCCGCCCATCTCGGGCACACCTCGAGGGTGTGCTGGGCAGAGTCCACCGCCGCGCCACAATCGTGACATTCAGTCGTCGGCTCCCTTTGGGCCGTCCGACACAAGTATTCACCAAAGCAACCGTGCCCGGTGAGAACCTGCGTCAGACGGAAGGTGAGGGGTTTGCGCTTGCGGCGCATCCACCGCTCAAGGACCGGGCGCAAGGCAGCCGTTACTCGTGTGCCATACGGCTGCTCCGCCAGGTCCTCCCCCCACCTCCGCATTAGTGCTTCTTGCCCTACCTGGCGCACCCGTAGGATCCCGTCCAACGTGGGGTTCTCACCGAGAGCCCTCCTACCCGAGACGTATGAGTAGGTCTCGGCAAGGACCTCCGCCACGAGTTCCCACGGGGGATCGCCGGCTAGAGCAGTAGCTGCAGCCCACGATACCGTACGGTACCCCCGGATCACCCTCACCGCGATGATCCTCTGCGCAGACCGCAGCGCGGCCTTATTCCTCGCAGTGAGGCGATCCGCCCAAACCGGGGCACCGTACGTCGCCATACTCCGGCAGACTCCGGAATATAGCTGCCTGCAGGCGGCGCTGGGTCCTCCGAGGTTCGGGAGGAGTCTGCCCAGTGCACTCGCCACCTTCACGACCTTCGGTCCCACCACAGCGAAGTGTGAGCCGAAGGTCCACCCTCCGTCAAGGATGAGCCCCAGATATTTGATTTGGGAGCTCATCCTGACCCTCCCCTCTCCGATCTGTAGGGTAGCCCCCGGTGGGGGTCCCTTACGTCCGGTCCCGCGAAAGAGGAGGGCTTCGGTCTTGTCAATTCTGACCCGAAGCCCCAAACTCTTTATGCGGCTGATCACGAGGTCGAGTCCGACCTCGGCCAGCCGCGCCGCCTCCTTGTAGTCTCGTCCCCGAGAGTAAACGAGGGTGTCATCCGCGTAGCAGATGACACCCATCCCGGGGAGGAGACGGCCTCGCAGGACCCAGTCGTAACCAATGTCCCACAAGATCGGGCCCAGCACCGATCCTTGCGGGACACCACAGCCGACTCGCCGCCACTCCACGGACCCCGACCGATTCTCGAGGCCTACTTTCCGATCGGAGAGGTACGCCTCCAACAGCCTCCCTAGATACGGGGGCACTCCGAAGAATTTCAGTGCCTCCCGTATCACTGCGTGCGGGAGGCTGTTGAAGGCGTTCGCGATGTCCAACGACACCGCGACCACCACCTCCCTCCCTTGTTCCGCCTCACCCGTCACCGCCCGCAGGCGTTTGAGGGCGTCGATGGTCGACCGGCGCGCTCGAAACCCGAATTGGGATTCCGACAGTCCGGGTCCCGAGCCCTCCTCCAGGTGCTGAACGAGCCGGGAAGCCACTATTCTCTCCAAGAGTTTCCCAGCTTCGTTCAGCAACACCACCGGTCGCACCGACGAAGCCGAGTCCGGGGTCCGCCCTGCCTTAGGAAGTAGGCAGAGCCGACCCTCCTTCCAGGCCCCCGGGAACTGACCAGACCGCAGGCAGCGGTCAAAAAGTTCCCGGAGGCTGTTGCCGAGGTGCCCGAGAGCGATCGCAAGTACTCTCCCGTGCACCCCGTCTGGACCCGGCGCCCTCTTCTTACTCCGAAGGCGGGACAACGCCGCCTCCATTTCAGCCTCTGTGACGGGTGGGGGAACACCCTCCTCCTCGTCCGGCGTCTGCCGAGCCATCCTGGGGGGCACGAAGCCCTCGGGTTCGTCGGGAAAGAGTTCCCCGACGATCCTCCCGAGTTGCTCCGGCTGGAGCGTTTCGCTGATGGGGGCCGAATGGGCGCGGAGCTTGTTTCGCGCCCAAATATACGGTCGGCCCCAGGGGTCTCTCTCCAGACCCCCAACTAGCTCCAGCCAGGCTTCTTCCTTGGCTCGGCATATGGCCTGCTGCAGGATCTTCCTTTTCTCCACGTAGATCCTGCGCAGCCTGTCGTCCCTGTCCACGTCCTGGGGGCGTCTCCGCCTGCTCCGAGTATATTGCCTCCTGGCCCCGTTGCAGGCGGCCCGGAGACCGGCTATCTCGGCCGACCACCAGTAGAGCGCCCGCCGCATGGGTGGACGCTTCGCGAGTGGCATGGCCGCTCTGCTGACAGCAGTAAATACGTCGCAGAGCCGGTTAGCCGCCTCATCCACCCCAAACTCCATAAGCGGCGGAAGACTCCAGCGGCCGATGATTGCGGCCTCCTCAGCCAGTTCCCGGTTGAGCTTGGAGAGAGCCCAACGCGGAAACTGACTACGCCCAATGGACGACGTTGATGACGACAACAACGCCGGACGTACGGGAGCTGGAGACACCTCGAACCTTATATATCGATGGTCCGAGAGAGTCTCTACCTCCGTCTCCACCCTCCACCCCTCCACTCTGCGTGCGATGGCTGGCGTGGCGAACGTGACGTCAACCACGGAACCTCCCGACCAACGCACGCACGTCTGGACTGCCCCAACATTGATATTAATTAACACGTGCTCTACTGTCCTTTAATAACTTATGCGTATATTTGTAAAGTTTACTTACACGCTAACCTCGGCCTCAGAAACTCGGATACATTTAATGACATTTAAAACCAGTGTTAAAAAGCTTTAGTTTACAAAATGTACAATAAAGTTTATTCTTAGTTTCGAAAGTGCACCGCTCGGCACGGCACTGCTGCGGTGCGCTCGTAAAAGTAAATATGCGGGAATCCTGTCACGCTCGTCGTAAAACGCAATCGTACGCAAACGTCACGCTGTTTTCTCTACGAGTCGTACGTAACGAAAAATAACTTTTATTTTCGCTGTTCATTTTGTAAATAAAGTTATTTATTTACTTTTTGTATGATAATGTCGGTAGCGGTTTGCTGACTACAGTTCTCGCCTTTATTTCCATTATTTACTCATTCGATTATTTACATTCTTACTCTGTATAAGTAATATTTTTTTGTGTACAATAAATAGTACTTGTATTGTATTGTATTGTATTGTATTGTGTTTAATGGTCGTAGTTTTTTTATAGCTCTCGAGTGATAAACAAACGCACGATCCGCCTCCAACAGTAAGTGATTATACCAGTCTACGTGTGTATGTAACACGAGAAGTATCAAGGGCACATTGCAGACTGCCACATCACCATACACACAACTCTAAGCACTTTTTTACTGTACTGTTTGTGATTTATAATTTTTCTGCTGTGCCTAACTTCATTATTAGCTGCAGTTACTCTATAATGGTGTTTTTATAAAATGTATGTTCCGAAATCACTAACAGAATACCGAATATACGTATATAGGATGTTTTTATATAGATGATATTCGCGTTGCACAGTATGTAGTCGAAATGTATTATCTAACATAACGAAGTTTCTTTTGACTTTAGAGGACTTAAAAACTGTATAGTGTATCCACGATGCCACGAAAAGATGGTGTCTTTAATTTTGACGTAGATTAACATTTTCAATAATTAATGATAAGATAAAAGAAAGTATTACCTTAATTTTATTATATTTATTACCATCATCCGTCACGGCGCCGAGTGTACACCATCCATTCTTGAAAAGCGGAAGGCCAATAACAGTATATCATACCCTCTTGCGGTTACCACTACACAATAACTACAAAATCTCATATTAGAAGACGATCAAGTGAAAAAATATCTTATTAGTTAACAGTAGAGTTTCTTTTTGTTCGATATGTTTTTGGTAAATGTAACGTTTTTCTAACGAACATCGGTAGGCAGTATACGGATCTACTTCGAGTGAATCATTGTTGATGACTCCATATTTATTAGGAGTTACGATTTACCCCGATATTGTTTTAGGCTTTTGTCATAAATTTTAAGCAGTTCGAGAGATAGCAGATAGGTCAAACTATTTACCTACTAGTTATTTAAATATACTAGTGGTCGCCCAGAGGTCAAAATTCGACCATAATTAAAAAATTTAATTAAAGAAAACCAAAAAATTATGAAAATAAAAAACCTTTTTTAAAACATTTCAATTTGACTACAGACTTTAACCATCAATAAAAGAATATATATAATATGCGTGTGTGTGTCAAATGCATGGAACTAAAAAGGGTTACAAATTTTTTGCTTCATGTATAAATATATAGATATATTTTATTAATGGATTCTTTAAAAGAATAAAGAAGATAAAATTTTCTACGGACGTTCGTAACTTATGAATATTTTACTTCTCCTGAGGTATCTGAATTGTATAGAAAACGGTTTATTACGAAAAGATTTTATTTCGTAAAAAGTATTGCTTAGTTGAGGAACTCTTTCTTCCTTTTTCTCTTAATTGTTTTCCAATAAATAAGATACGTGTCGTTTGATTGATGATATAGGCGACTACACAAATATTTAGTTAGTAAAGTTGATATTTATTTATTTTATTTCAAGTACTACACGTAACACACAGTGATTATTTAGGAAAAATTTAACATTACTTAAAATAAAACATTTCTTTTACCTACGCAATTATAGAAAACAATTATAACTTTGTTTAGGCAGTATTTGCTTTGGTATGTTTGGTTTCCGTCAGTCACAAATAGTAGGTAATCATATAAATTAATACGCTAAGGTTAAGATGTTTGCCTCCTTTTTTAGAAAAAACCTCACAATTGCTCCATATAAATTATATATCATTTTATAGATAATTGCTTGCTCTACCGGCATCCACATTTAAAAAAATTATCATCACTTTTGTTTTTCTAAATTAATAAATTATTAAAATTATATATATAACATAACAACTTTAATTTTGAAACAATATAGGTAAGTTTTTTACTCATTTAGTGCGAATTATTCGCACGGGTATTGCTAGTCTATAATTATATTTAATGAATAGATTTACAGTAATTCTGTTAAGCTTAATTCAAAGCCTTAAATCTAGTTTGTAATATAGTAACTGTGTAAACAGCAACCATAACTTCATTAAAAGCCTTCAAGCCATGAAAATTTATCGTTCCTGCGAAATAGGCGAATGAACTGAAGATGGATACGTTGTATTTTGGGTGTTGAATTTATATAACTCGATTCATCCGCATTAATTTGGGGAAAAAACGAATTAAAATATTATCAAATACATAAAATTCTCGCGTCGCGGTGTTTGTAGTTAAACTCCTCCGTAACGGCTTGACCGATTCTCATGAAATTTTGTGTGCATATTGGGTAGTTCTAAGAATTGAAAAACATCTATTTTCATCCCCTTAATTTATGAGGGGAGGTAGGGGGGAAGTTGAGTGTTAATTACATATATGGCAAAACAACGATTGCGGGGTCAGCTAGTATAGCCTATTATAGTCTTTCTCGGTAAATGGACTATCCAACACAACGATAATTTTTCAATTCAAACGCGTAATTATAATATTTTAACTTTTAGGGCGTTCAAACAAACAAACTCTTTGACTTTATAATATTACGATAGATATAGATTTGCAGTACTCTACACATGTTACTAAGGTAGGGCACAGCAGGAAATTTCCTGCTCAAAATATTTAGCAGCCTACAGAACCATACCTTACAGAAGATCACAGCTAAATAAAAATAGGTAAAAAAACTTTTTAAGTTAAACGGTTTTATGTTAAACATACATTGCAATGTTTAAGATAAATGTACTAAAAACCAAAAAATAATAAAATAGATACAGTCGTGGGAATTATAAACATATGCATAGACTAGACTAAAATAAAACCGTGGGGCACGTCAATTGTCTACAATCGTTGATTAAAATGTTTGTTTTGTAATGTTACACTATAATTAGGCAGTTGTTCAACCGACAAAGATGGACGTGTGATAAGTAGGGCTAGAATGTGGAAACAAGCTAGCAAGCTCGATTATAAGCGAGTTTTAGGGTTTCATAGTGGTGAGCGAGTAGTACTTTTATCATATGTTTTGTCGATTAAAGACAAACTACGAGCAGTGAAACGATTCCTCGCCAGCCAGCAGTGTGAATGTCCAACGATAAACTAGTTGAAACATCTCTTTTATTTACATGGAGTGTATAACTATTGGAATTTCCATGAGCAAGAAAATAGTAAGTAATTTCCTCACCGTCTGCGGGCCAACTGCCTATTTTAACGACGAATTAAACGATTCTTCTATCGCACATTAAGTCGATAATTTGTAGACAATTGACGTGCCCCACGGTTTTATTTTAGTCTAGTCTATGCATATGTTTATAATTCCCACGACTGTATCTATTTTATTATTTTTTGGTTTTTAGTACATTTATCTTAAACATTGCAATGTATGTTTAACATAAAACCGTTTAACTTAAAAAGTTTTTTTACCTATTTTTATTTTCTAGTTTTTAGTTTTTATTTCGCATTCTGTTTAATTCATTTAGTGCTTCATTTTTGCAAGGCCCATCTTAAATATTGAGGTTGTATAGTGCACTGTATTCTTCTTGTCAAGCCCTTTTATTTGATACCCATATTGGTGGGATTGATAAAAAATTGTTATCAAACATTTGATAGCGGCGGCCAGCTTAGATTTCAATTTTGCATAGTAAATTGT
The DNA here is from genome assembly GCF_905220565.1 of Melitaea cinxia. Lineage (NCBI taxonomy): Eukaryota > Metazoa > Arthropoda > Insecta > Lepidoptera > Nymphalidae > Melitaea > Melitaea cinxia. The sequence continues at coordinate 2,436,311 of NC_059397.1, read as the reverse complement.
ATTCTACTTGTTGAGACCTTTCATTTGATACCCATGTTGATGGGATTGATAAAACCTAAGTTATCCGCCATTTTGTAGAGGCCGCCATCTTGGATTTTAATTTTATATAGTACATTGATTATACTGGTTGAGCACTTTCATTTGATACCCATATTGATGGGATCGATAAAACCTACGTTATCCGCCATTTTGTAGCGGCCGCCATCTTGTATTTCAATTTTTTATAGTATATTGTATTCTGCTTGTTGAGCCCTTTCATTTGATACCCATATTGATGGGATTGATAAAACCTACGTTATCCGCCATTTTGTAGCGGCCGCCATCTTGGATTTCAATTTTTTATAGTATATTGTATTCTGCTTGTTGAGCCCTTTCATTTGATACCCATATTGATGGGATTAATAAAACATAAATTATCCGCCATTTTGTAGCGGCGGCCATCTTGAATTTATAATGATAATGAATAAACATAATTGTATTGTCACCAAAATCCAAAGTGTATACAAAATTTCAGATTAATCGGTTGACAGGAAGAGGGTGAAATTTGAATTACTAAATTTGACCCAAGAATAAATAATAAATAAAAAATAAAACAAACGGGGTGAGCTAAATAAAACCGTTTAATAATACTGTTTTCAAGCATTGTTGTGTTACTTTTGGTGAGGTGACCAGAGCTCCTAGGTGGAATTGGAGATTGGGTCGGCAACGTGCTTACGATGCTTCTGATGTTGCAGGCGTTTATAAGCTATGGTAATCGCTTACTATCAGGTGTTGAAGCGCCTATTATTTTTATTTTATTTTTTATTTTTAATAACGGCAACATTATTATGTTTGTCTACTTGCCTATACTTTTGGCTTCTTACTTCCAACCTACAAATCGAAATCTTTAATTCATACAAATTCAACATCAAACATCAGGTGAGCTGTACACTTATCTGCCGACCTAATTACATTTAAAAAAAAAAACGTTTTTAGTCCTAGGTACTTATTATTAATTCTTACAATTTAGCTTTAAGTTAAACCTTTTTCAGTTAAGAAAGCATATGTAATCAATAGTGCAAACATTATTTAAAGTATGAAATTATATCTTATACTATTAAACGAGCAGTTCTTGTATATAATATAAATAGAAAATATCGTCTTATCCCCGTTTTTAGACAATGAAAAAATATCGTTAGAATATGAAGGTAATTTTCGCAAATGTAAGTAATGTTGTAATAGCTCAGGTGAGAAATCGGCCGGTCGCGATCGACCGAAAATACCATGATTCTAATCCTCGATCGATTATTATTTTTTCTTTTTTTTTCTAATTATACTCGTTATTTTTTATTTAATAATGTATGTAAAATCGAAAAATATTATTTATCTTTTATCATTATTAATTTTTTATTTTTAACGTTTTTATATTTATTTAAATTTTTATGTAATATTAATTTAAATATGATTTCCAAAAAACACGATTTACTAAAAATACCGAGCTACGCTCGCTCACCCAGGTACTAGTATTTGACTAGCCCATTGGCGCAGTTTGTACTGGTCCTGCTTTCTGTTCCGCGGCTTGCGGGTTCGATTCACGTCTGAATCTGGGTGAAATATATATTAATTAATATCAAAGAATAAATAAAAGGAAAGAATATATATATGTTATGTGTGTATGTGTGTTATGATGTGTTATTTCTATGTATAATATTTATAATTAAAAATACTATAACAGTCGGCTGTTACCCATAATACAAGCATTAAGTGCTTACCATAGGAGCAGAGAAACGTGAGGGTGTCATAACATAAATAAAAAACAAGCAACTTCCGCTGAACAACAATCTGCACAAAATCGCAAGTAAAGACGCAAGCGACTGTGATGAGGTAATGTTTAGCAGTGAATAACGATAGGGTCATAAAAAATGAACATCGTGTTCAAATAACATACGTAATTTAAAAATATCCTTAAAAATTAACTATAATAAAAAGCCATTCGAAACCCTAAAAAAAATTACCATAAATAATTTAAGAAGTAAATTTTACACTCAAAATATTCCCCTAACCGCTTATGTTTATCAAGTAACTCATTGAAAAACATTGCATTAAACCCACTTAATACAAAGTGACGCCCTGTTGAACACTCGATAGCGATGTAATAGTTCACATTATGCGATTTATAGGGAAAAGGCAAGCTGATACAATTATAGTAAATAATTGTATGCTGCAGACGTTTTAGCTAAGGTTAAGGAAACGAATGTCATGGTAGTTACCAAACATATTTCGTACATTAGATTTTGCGTAAGCTAAATCATCATCATCATCACTTCATTCTATCGCAATTCACTATTGTCCACTGCTGGACTTAGACCTCTCTAAGTTCGCGCCTAAAAAGGCGCGGACACATGAATTTTGCCCATAGTCACCATGCTGGGCACGCGGGTTGGTGACCGCAGGGCTGGCTTTGTCGCACCGAAGACGCTGCTACTCGTCTTTGTCCTGTGTATTTAAAAGGCAGCAGTTGGATGGTTATCCCACCATTGGTCGGCTTTTTAAGTTCCAAGGCGGTAGTGGAATCCTGCCATCCCTTAGTCGTCTCTTACGACACCCACGGGAAGAGAGGGGGTGGCTGTATTCTTCATTGCCGAAACCACACAATAATATTTCATTTATTGCCCTATTATAAGTAAAATACATTTTGGATACAATCAAAAGCATAAAAGCGAAAAATAAAAATCGTAAAAATTGTAAATTGCATCGAACCGATAAAGCTAATTGTTATTCCCGACAAAAATATCAAAAAAAAAATCAGCGAAGATCGAAAAAAAAACTTTAATATTCGAAATGGGAATAACGCATATGTTAAGCTGCATACAGAATGATAAACAAACATACGAAACGTGTCGGACAATGTTTGCTCCGTGCGATGACCGAATCGAATACTACATTTACCAAACATTGAATTAGCATATCGCATTCTATGCGTACACTACGCCAAGAATTACTCTTACCTTCAACGTATCCAAGCGATTTTCGCCCTTCAAAATTTGACAATAACAAATAAATTCGCTTAAAATAATCAAGCTATTATAAATTATGAAGTCTGAGCGTCCGATTCGTGAGTTTCATTCGATTATACGTTTTGGGATTATAACCTCACATTCAATGGACTTTGACTGTCGCGAGATGTTTGCGAATAGTTATTGTTCAGAAAATTGAAACGATTTAACGAGACGAATTTACTAGATGAATGAATCCATTCAAGCTTTCAAATTTCGCGTGGATAACCAATTTCGAAAAAATATGATAGGTAATCCCAAGTTTAAAATCAGAACTGAACGATTTCACCCGTATTTTAAGTAAATTTGGCATTGTTTGGCAAATTGGTTAGTAGTCGAGAGAGTAGTTTGTAGTCGAACCTTTTAAAACCAATAAAATTCCCTGATATTATAGCCTTGTAATTACCTAACGGGTGTAGATCGTTAAAAAATTAACAAAAAAAATATTTTTTTTATAATAGGTTAATAAAGGTTGTATGTAGGCCTTTAAAAAAGGCACTATAAAATATTTTATGAGTAAAAACTAAAAACAATCGTCTAAGAACTATCATCGTTCAATCGTATATCGTTCAATCATATATAGTATTTATAATTGCACAGCTCTTATGGGTAAATGATAAATAACGTCTAATAAAAATTCCTCGGTTTTATTTAGAGTATGAACGAAATAATAACATTCACTCATAATCAACGAATATCATTTTCACGGCACACGTATTATTATTGTTGTCATTACTTTTAATGATAAAATCCTCGTTGAAAGTTATTCCATAGCTCATGCGGAGTGTCCGCGGCAGCCGAACTCGAAACAACGCCGAAAATTATAATACATACAACAAAACTTTTATATTAATGTGGATATATTAAAAATAATACCGTTTTGTGTTTTTTGACTTACTTGAAGTTAAATAAATAAGTGAAGTGTACTTTACAAGTGCTATTAGGTACTCTTAATGTCTAATGGTTGACCAATGGACTCGTTTGTATCGGGGAAGGTTTGAGGCATAATCCATCATACTGCTTCAGTGCTGGACGAGGTGTATAATATTAATTATTTTTTATGTAACGCTAATTTAATTTTAAATTATATTTTCTTTCGTTATTTTATTGTTATTTCTTTTAGAAGATAATTAGACCACTTTTTTTTTCTTCTTTATAATACACATTTCTAAAGATGTATTGAGTTACTATATAATTGCAATGTATAATAAAACATATACTGTTAATTTTTATAAAAACAATTGTAACGTTATATATTGTGTTGGCTTCCTATAAAGTAAAATAAAATAAAAAAAAATATAGATATGTGATAATTGACGATGGAATAGTGGTTAAATAGCGTGGTAGTTATTACAATTACATATTTGATCAAATAAGAAATATTTATATGCACATACTAGCTGACCTTACTATATTGACATTCTGATCAGACTGTCTGATCTGACCTACTAAAATTACAGATAGAAACAGGTTTCTTTACAATGATTATGAATTTCGAGCACAAAATAATTAAAAATATAAAACCTTCACTAAATAGAGAATGTGAATTTAGGAACCAACAAAAGTTGTCGCCTGTCAGTTTATGCCATCAGAGATCTAAAGACTTTGAATACAAGTGTAAGCCCCCTACTCCTTATTTTCAGTCAGATTGATTAAATAGCTTAAGCACGACTATTAGCAAAAATTCTAATTTCAATAAATATTAATTATATATATCGACTGTATATATATCTGTACAAAATTTCTCCTTAATCTGTCCAGTAGCTTAGGAGTCCATCGCGGACAAACAACGTGCCGTGGAATTTATATACAGTCAAGACATATATCGGTTGTTATTTAATACACAAGTATTAAGTCACCTACTTTAAGAACAGACTTTTCTATTTTTTAATATTAACTAACATTTCCTAATATCATAAAGTCTATACAAACAAATTGTTCGTCTTCAAATTATTAGTACACAAAAGTAAATAAACATGTTCAATAAAATCTGTTCAAATATTGTCATACGAAATTCGAATATTGTAAGGAAACCAATTCATCAATTTTCGTCGTGTACCAGTAGCAGCCATGTAAATAATTGATTGATCGTAAAGAGGAAAATTCAGTTTGTTTTTAAGGATTCAGCAAAGATTATTAATCTACTCAGAGTAGATTTGAGGTTACATAATATTATGGGATATTATGGCATAAAAGGCCTTCATTACTATAGGTTTTATCATTATTATAATTATATTATAGTGTGTGGTTACACTAAATTCACATTATATGAAAACTATCGTCGTCAAATAGGTCTCCTTATGCTGCCGCAATATAGCGCTGCCAGAAATCATTTTTTTTTATATATATTCCTAGGAAGGCAAAAAGCATACGGCCCCTCTGATTGTAAGCGAATACCGTACCCTACAGATCGCTGTAACACCGGAGCGCCACAAACGTGTTGCTGGCTCTATACCCAACCCCTCTAGAAGCTCTGGCTTACTTACCACACAAAATATAAAACTACTTGAAGACTATATTTAACTGTGATCTTCTTCAAGATTGAGGCACAGTCAGGCTGCTTCAAAAAATCTAATACATCTTTTAATATAGTCTGATGGTAGTCGGCCAAATCCGTACTTAATGTTATAGAACTGTTGTTCCAGCCATTACAAGTTAACAAGCATAAACCTAATCAAAGATCGAATGGAATAATTCATCTTTATGATTTAGTTCCATCAGAACTCCTAGGGCTCCTAACTCAATTGTCGCTTGGTATATGTACGTAGCTAATAAATTCCATCACTGCGGCTGGTCGCGTGGTGAGAGTGCAGAGGGGTCCTACTTACGTATTTCGATGCAAACTCGAATGTACATATTTTAATGGTTTTTATACTACTTAAACAAAAAATATAATGTTTAATAAAACTATTAACCTTATATTAAGTCTTGCGATTGAGCACAATGTTGAATTTCGGAATTTTGCATTACAAACTAATATTAGTTCTACATTTAAACGTAACTCGAAAAAGCCAACTTTTTTATCAGTTATTAAAACACAAGTTATGTGCAGCAGAAAATACTGATGCTGAGTGCCCTAGCAGCGGTTCCACTACTTTAATGGTTTGCAGCAGAAACGCGAGGAAATAAGATGACTTGCGTATATCACGTCTGCACGAGGATTTATCATTGCTTTCAACATTTCTTCAATATATAACTTAAATACTACTCGCCAAATCTTGTTTGAATTTAAATGACGACAGGACAACAGCAGCATTCGATTTTTAAAAAAATCATTAATATCGGTACGACCAGTAAAAAGTTTTAGTTGTAAGTATTAGTTGTTATTTTGTAATGAAAATACATTTATAGAAAGTTTTAGTCATTGTCTATTTATGTTAAATAATTGTCTACGAATAATGAGTTATGTTAAATAAGTTTTCTAAGAATCAAACACAAAATAGCGGATAATGATTATACGTAATTATTTCAGCAGATTAACGAATTGAAAGGCCAACGTCAAATTAACGTGCAGACCAATTAATCGGTGATTAAAGTTAATGATTTCCCGCTGTAACGTAATTAGTATAATTGTAAATATACTATTTAGACTTCATAACATACGTATATAATTGTTTATTGTTTGCTCATTAAATACTAATAACTGCATAAAACAAACTAGATACGTTATATTAGGTATTTCAAATAACTTACAGTGGTTTAAATATAGATACAAACATTTACTTGTAGTATTAAAATATGTAATAACAAAAATGATTTATAATAAATCGACATCGCTCTGGTGTACTGATGCGTGGGTCGTATGTTCACACACCGGTTCGAATCTCGCTCGAGATGGATATATATATATAAAGATATGTCCACAGGCTTATAATGCCCATGCTTTTGTTGTTCCGATTTTTATTTTTATTAGTGATCGTTTACTTGGTACACTACTGCAGCACAAACAATACACACAACTACAAAAATAATTATTCTATCCGAGATGGATATTTGTATTTTACAAATATTTCTTTCTGGTCTGATTGTCTGTCCTTGCGGGTCACTCCAACGTGCCTCGAAGAACACGCCAAGAATTCGATCCCGGTTGTTATCATAGATCACGCCAGACCACAGTCGAGTAAGGTGGCAGATTAAGCTCTGCCCTTCTCCTACATGGAGAAATAGACCTATACCTTCCAGTGGAATATTACAGGCTGAATCGTAAAATAACTTTAATTGGAACACGCAATAATTTTAATATTCATTTAGATGATGACTAAACTTATTTATTGTCCTTAGTTTGTTTATGTTATTAATATTTCTCAAACATCAGTAAGGACACATTCCTTCTGACAGTTGGTTACACATTCCACCAATTTGTACTTCGAGAGGGCTATTACCAATGTTTCCGTGATTTTCGCCGGCAAACGTCATTTGGGGAAATTATTTCCACAGTGACTCACAACCCTGCAAAAACATTAGTGAGACTTACAATAATGTGTTCTAAATTTTTAGCATATTTAGCCGTATTAATCAATATTTGAAAACAGTAAAATTTATATAATGTAGTTTTACTTTTACTTATTTGTATAAGATTACACATGCATTGATAATCCCTCTGATGTAGTGTCAGTGATAGCATTGCATCAACTTTACACTGGGTATCCAAGAACACCTAGTTCACAAAAACGGTTATCGAATATTTTTACATATTTTGCATGTTTTTCGAAGGTTATATGTACTGTTTTTTTTTTGTACTGTTGTTTTTATGGATAGGATTGTATGAAAAAAAATCACTAAAGATGATAAGCATTCCATTACATATTAGAGGTCACTTTTGATATTTATTTTTTTATTTGTCAGTAATTGTAATTAATGATATATTTTTTTTTTCAAAATATTGTATTTTATTATTTAATGTTGTTCTGATATAAATTAGTCTAATGCAAGTAATGTGTAATTAAATACAATGTTATTCTTAAAACAAATAGACACATGAGTGCAATTAACGACGTACTAGAACGCAGCTGCTTTCCCCTTTTGTACTTTCAAACGCTTGAAAACAAGTATACGAGTATAATGACATATTCTTACAAAATAAAAATATTTATTAGAATTATTACAATATACTTACAAAGATTTCTTTCAATTAAACAATTTACTGTTTTTTTTATATATATGAAAAACTGTAATTAATTCTAAATGATTTCACAAATAAACATAGAAAAAAATAAATACGGTATAAGATCAGTATTATCCAACTGTGTTCTTCTGTAAGGTAGTGGGTACTTCCCCGGTCGCTCTGCTCCGCACTTTGAGTAAGATATTTCCAAAGTAAATATATGAAACAACTTCATAGTCTATTAAAAGTTTCACAGCTCATCAAATTTCGATTAAATTTTATCGCTATCTGTAATTATAACTTCTCGTGATAAAGTCTCTCGTATATAAGGCACTACTCACGTACAAGTTGATCAATTAGGCGCGCCGCGTTCAACTCTAGTGTGTACTCATTACCTTAATATGGTCTTGTTAAACTATGGAGAAAATTAATTTACCAAAGTGTGTAATAGTCTTAATGCCGTATAAAATTATTGAAGTATATTAGTTTTACGTGAGTGTTTTAATGATTTAATATTTTGAACATATATGAACAGTAAATATCATTTACATTCGATGTAAGAACTTGATAAGAAGTGAATTTTATGCTAAAAAAATAATTTAATAAGGAAAAAGATAAAAAAGCTATTATTTTAGTTGTGTACAAAACAAATATTTGATTGAAATTACCTAGCAGTATCATAGCGTAATAGAACCAAAATATTTTTAGTTGAGTCCAATCACAAAATAATTTAATAATTTCGAGAAGGAAAAAATTAAGAAATTGAAATAAAATCTTAAGAAACTATAAGAAACCCTAGATCTGATATACATTTTATAGAATACGTCAAGGATAACCAAACAAAATTAAATACTACAAACTTTATATTAGGAATTAACAGCTCCTGTGATCTCCTGCCGACCTCTTCCTGAAACTATTTATTTTTTTGGTACTATATCGAAATTACATGTATTCTATTTTTCTTTTACTTTTAATATATCAAAAAAGCGATTTTAGCTGTTCTATACCAGATTGTAACTAAACTTCTTTGATCCTCATAGTCTCCTGTTAACTCCGAGGTACACAGCATAGCTTCCCTTTGAACGTTCGTATTTGTTCAGCCCTCGCAAATTTGACAAAGAAAAGAGTAACAAACATGAAGTGAGCGGAAAATTTTAAGGGATATTTGATTCAGTTCGAATCTTATGTTTATTTAATTCTGTCTGAAGAAAACTTTTGCGTAACGAGTTATCTAGGCTTCTGTTAAATTAATGTGTACTTTGATGTTTGAATTAAACAATGTCTTTGTGAATTCGAGGAGCTTATAATTATAACATAATCGCGTCTAGAACTTTTCAAGCTTACGTCCGCACTTTTTCAAGCTTTACTTTTTATGTCTAATGATAATAAATATTTACTTCACTTGTCATTTGTACAAATAATATAAAATAACTAGCTGACTCGGCAAACGTTGTCTTGCCGCTTAACGCTATTTAAAAATAGGGGTTGGTGGTAGAAGGGTGAAAATTTAGGGTTGTATCTATTTTTCAACGCCAAATCATAATAAAATAAAAAAATAATAATTTGTCTAAAAATTAAAAAGAAATTTTAGGGGTGGACTACCCTTAACATTTAGTGGGATGAAAAATAGATGTTGTTCGATTCTCAGACCTACCCAATATGCACACAAAATTTCATGAGAATCGGTCAAGCCGTTTCGGAGGAGTTTAACTACAAACACCGCGACACGAGAATTTTATATATTAGAATATAATTATAGTAAAGAATAGCAGATACAAAGTTGTAACTTTTAACGGCTCTGACTCTACTTCACTACAAGTAATACAGATCAGGAGCCATTACGAAATAAATTTAATTTATATAATTGATAAATTACTGAGGTAGGGCACAGAAGAAAATTTCCTGCAGCTTTTCTTGGAGCAGCCCGACTGGGTTAGTACCTCGACCTTACAGAAGACCACGCCTAAATAATACTGTTTTCAAGCAGTTTGTTGAAGTGGAAACTTCTTTTAGCGCACTGTACACACATTTTTTTGTAGGTAGTAAGTTGGCTGATCCATCACGTTTTGAAGTGAAAGGCTGGATCGGGTGAACTCGGGACCGCCGAGTGTACCCGAGCGAGAAAGACACAGACAGCTGTTCTTCGCTGTTGGGTAGTTGTGTTTGGTATACTCAAAATGAAGTTTTCACTTCTGCCGTGCGGTCTTAAGCACAACTTTATTTTTTTTTTATATTATTAGCAATTTTTTTGCATTTTAAAGTGTGTATCTATAGTGTATTAGTTGTGTTCCTGTTGGTCTGTAACGTGACCAGAGCTCCTGGGGTGGATTGGGTCGGTAACGTGCTTGCGATGCTTCTGGTATTGCAGACATCTATAAGCCACGGTAATCGCTTACCATCGAGTGAGCCTTACGCTTATTTGTCAACCTATTCATATTAAAAAAATGCCTAAATAAAGCAATACTACTTAAGTAAGAAGAAAACCCGTGTGACCTAAATTGAATATTTATTTTAATCAGCATACATAACAGAGAAATGAGCAAACTCTTGATTCTTATAAATTGGTATTTCCTTTACTAAACTGATCGAAAAGAGTCTGTAAAATGATACAGTTGAAAAAGCTCCCTTACGATCTAGATAGGTTTTAATCTGCAACTCTTCTACTGCTTAGCACATAACTTCTCTACCAAGAATATCCATTATTCGTCCATAATTGTCATCCATGTTTATGATAACAAACGGGATCAATGAAGTTTTCTTTATATCGCTGTGATTTCAAATTAGCATACGGTATACTTGATGATAAGCCATTAACGATGCTTTCAATATTTCAGCCTGTTTCAGTCCACTGCTGGACATTAGCCTTCTAAAGTTCACGCCAAAAATGCCGTGAACTCGTGTGTTTTTCCCATAGTCACCACGCTGGTCAGGCGGGTTGGTCACCGCAGGGCTGGCTTTGTCGCGCCGAAGATGCTGCTGCCCGTCTTCGGCCTATATATATGAAAGCTAGTAGTTGGATGATTACCCCTCCATCGGTCGGCTTTTTAAGTTTCAAGGTGGTAGTGGAACTGTGTTATCCCTTAATCGCTTTATACGACACCCACGGGAAGAGATGGAGTGGGTATATTCTTTACTGCCGTAACAACACAGCACGATATCTTACAATGCTGTATTTTCTTTCATTTCATCACACTTTTTAGTAAAAGGAAAAAATATGTCACACCTTTCCTTCAATTAATTCTATATATGATTATTGATAAATTGGTTCTACTAAACAATTTCCAATCCATATTGGTTGATATATTCATATTGTATGAGCTTCTACAGTTCAGTGTTTTGACCAAATATACTCAATCGGCAATTAATGGAATAGGCTTGTAATATAATTCATTTCAAATTATATTCGGCCTAATGGATACGTCTCAACAATACCAGATTTCGGTTACTACAAGCAGAATTTTTATTATAAATTCGCTTGCAAGGAATATCGAAGATACATTGTTATCGTGAATGTTATTATAATTTCATTTCATTGATAATTTTAATTCTACTTAAATTTTTAGTTCTCTTTAAATTAATACCTCATTTCTTTAACCAATTTATGCTTTTGATATTTACTGAAGATTTTTTGAAAAAAGAAAAGGTTTGCAGGAGAGTTGGTTCATTTTTCGTCCACTGAACTTTTGCTATCACTCTATCTGGACATGGTTTATGCCATAATTGTATCTACATATGCAATGATTAGTGTAAATATGTCTATAATAATCTTTAATGTAAGGATTTTAGTTTCAAATATATACTATTTGATATAAATCTAATATTTACCAAATACGATCAAGAAGATGTTATAAAAGGAATATTGAGAGAGTCTGCGGAAGAGAAAATAAAATCCTTTTTTTATTTAAAAGAATAAACATTCGCATACTTTTTACCGCGCCGTTAATTTTCATGTCGCCAACTGGTCCGGGTGGTTCAGAGCGGAACGGGAAAACAAGGAAAGCGAGGAAGGACGGGCTTAAAATGTTAGTCGGGGACAAAGTTTTGTGCGAACCGCTTAGAAGGTTGAACACATTGAATAAACATTACTGTCCGTTCGTAAATTTCTGTACAAACACAGTGAGAACTTAAATTGTGTCTCTATTGTTTAGTTTGTTTCTATTACTTTTTTACTAGTTTACTCTTTATATTTTTCTTTTGAAAATATTGCGTTTTTTTATTTTTTAATACTCATGACGTTGCTCATATAGTAAAGCTTTATATCCAATCGGTAAAGACAATCTTATAACTAAAACATCGTTATTCATTAATTCGTCTTTTTTCCGTACCTACAATTGGTACTTGACCTTTTCCCAAAACATCCTAAATTTTAGGGACCAAAAATAGGTCAATCTTATAAATCTTACGAGTACCTATGTTTTGCAGTGACCCGGAACTCTCGTGATGGTGTCTCATATTTCCACCGACTTTTGCTCCAAATTTTTTGCAAACAGTTCGAAAAATTGATGGTACTCTAACACCTAAAAAAACACCAAAAACACTATCCTAATCTATCGACGTATAACATTGCATCACAACGTTCGTAGAGGGACCTAACAAATGGCACTGCACTGAAAAACTTCACAGCTAATGCAGAAAACTATACATAAGTAGCCACAACAATTTATCTGACTACATCCGGGGCAAAAGTTAGTCTAATGGTTTATTAGTATTAAGAGCTCTCCAAGTCGGTACATACGTTTTAGCTTCCCAACTTGCAAACTATTTATTACGAACGCGAAACTTTCGTACCCATAATTCACGAGATCATAACTAGTTAAAACTTTTGTAACACTCGATATATTGACATAACTTAGCAACGTGTTAATATTCGCACGCTTACTACATTAACTATTAAATATTACGCAAAAATGTACAAAAAACGATCACGCACAACTAGCTCTTAGTTAGTTAGTCCTCGGTCCATTTTGTTTTAAAGAATATATATTAAATGAGTTTTCCTCATTTTCGAAATAAAAGTCATAAATTTCTAAAATTGTTTTTCACTTCATCTATAAGTCACGCCTTAAGCTGGTTCAAACCTAAGTAATTTATTTATTACAGACAAAATATAAACGTTACTGAAAACACTTTTAATTTAAAAAACTAAGTTTCATTCATTTCGTGTAACGAATAAAAAAATAATTAAAATGGTTAAGTGTTTCTGTCACTATAGAACAAAATTTGAATGCAAAATATTTTTTTTTTTTTTACAAATAAAAACAACTTCAACAACCATCCGGGAGTTTCACTGTTTTGATACTACCATATATGTGTCAGTGGAAAGTGTAATTCATTCTATATTCCCCGTGGACAACGACTTACAACTCTGTCATTTTAGTTATAGTTTTAAATAATTGAAACAACCGCAACTTTGTTGACAGAAAGTCACTCTAACCTCATAGCAGACACATATAATTTAACATATTGTTTCTTCTCGTTTGTTTCGTTGTCTTTCGATTTTTTAGCAAAAAGTATCAAAATGTCAAAACCAATGTGTTTCCTCAACTATGTCAAAAAACTTCTGTTGTCCTGTATACTTCTAGCGAACTGTTATACTCTTCTGTAAATGTCTTTTACACTACTAATGTCCAAGTGAACTTAAATCTCTTATTACTCAGTTTTGTATCATAAATTACAACAGCACGAGGTTTCAGGGCACTACGCCTCGGGACACCGAGGTCGCTCCAGGAAGTCTTCGGCAACGTGAAGAGTCTGCTAGGCTTCCTTAAGGAGCTAGGCTGGCACGAATAGTGTCCACAGCCACTCACGCAAAAGAGGGCGCATAAAGACGTCGAGTTGCGGAAAACAGCCCATGTTTAACAACAACAACAACATACACACAGCACTATATACACGTTCAATTAAATAAACCTATATATGGCGTTTGAGCACATCTGGCAATATTTTGGTCAAAATTTTAAGAAGCCTAATCTTATTTAACTTGATGCACCTCCCCGTACATCAACTTACACAAGATCACGGTTAAATAAAACTATTCTCAAGTGGTGTTATGGCCACAGCGACACAACTGTAACACAAGTTGTAATGCAATTTTAGCACAGGGTAAATATGGTGATAACCAAATCTGATGGTGCAGACGTCTATAGGCTACTGCATCCGCTACCAGACAGAGACTTTAGTTTCTTTGTCACCCTAGTTCTATATTTAAGGTTAGTCTATGACCATTTCTGCAGTATTTTTTTAAATATTTATAATTCTATTCTTCCCTTCAATTTTTTTTTCAAGTAAAAGAAAGAAAAATGTATATTCAACATTAAAATGTGAGCAGCTGTAAAATGCAATAATATACAGCTACTTCCCACTCCACAATTTTCTTTCTACAGACAAATATATTTCAGCTTCTGGTGTTTAAAACAAAACAGTACATTTAACCACGACTCGACTAAACAAAAGGCGGCTCGGTTTGCGAGTTACAATAATTCCTCAAAGTGCACCGGAGTCCCGAAATAAAAGTGTGACGGGCATCGCATCCCGCGTCCCGCTCCTTCGTCCCGCCCCCTGTCCCGCACACCGCGTCCCGCACCGGAGATAGCGCGAAGTTTTCTCGTTAAACTTATTTCCTTTTATCTAGCCACCACAGGGACTCGCTTGTTAGAGTTATCGCCCGCTTTATTAAATTACTTGGTAATTTCAATAGCCAAGCCGCATCTTGTTTATTCTTTCGGAACTTTTTCAACCAAAACTTCGTTACTACGATTAAATTTTTGCCGCATTTGGCTTCTTGATCGCTGCGACAATTACTGTTTTTGCCAAAGTATTATCCTCTAAAGTTACATGTTTATTTTTCTTTTAAGGATTTTTTAAGTTAATAATAAAGGAAACAAGACTAAATTGTGTCAGAGGGAGAAGAGATGTTAGAGGAAATTTAAGACACTCGTACATAAGTAAAGTACCCTTCAGTTGTAGCTTTATTTATTACTAGCTGCTGCCCGCGACGTCGTCTGCGTGAACGCTATACAGCACCAAAAATACCTACGATTATACCTTTTAAAATAACATTCATTTACCCGTTTCTTCTTTACATTTCATATCTACAGAAAAACCTCATAGATGGCACTGTTTTAAAATTGTCCTGTCTACTTATATTCATTTAATTATTTTTATCAGCTTAGTTACTTATATTGCGTGATATTTATAGTGTGAAGCTAGCTTATAATATAGCATGAATATTAACATAATAACAACATTCAAATATGCGTCGTTAGATTACACGTTGTTACAGATGCGTTGAGGAAATAAAGGTTCACTGCTCGTTCCCGGTAGGTGATAGCATGATAATATGTAGCCTATATATTGACCCGACTTCTTAATAATATTCGTGCCAAATTTGAAGTAAATCCATGCGGTACTTTTTGAGTTTATCCCGAACATACATACAGACAAACTGACAAACAGACAAAAATTCTAAAAACTATATTTTTGGCTTCGGTATCGATTGTAGATCACACCCCAAGTATTCTTTTAAAAAAATATTCAATGTACAGTTTTGACTTTCCTACCATTTTATTATATGTATAGATTTATTCACAGATATCTTTATAGTAACCGAATAATAAAGAAAAAATAAAGCGAAGTTAGTCAGACCAGATCTACTATAGACTGCCTTCATCGCGAAACAACCTAGATATATGTTTTATATATACTAATATTACTTTTATAAATTTTAAATAATTACTGTATCATTCAATAAGTAATTCAGAAGTTGTGAGCAAGGTATTGCAACTTTATTTGATAATTGTATAATGAAATACCCAAAAATTTGACTAGAGTATATGTCGCTTGAATCTCAGAGTAAGTTTTAAAAATGAAGTTCACCAAAAATAAATTAACTAAAAAAAATAACCATAAACTACAGGAATATATTATATGTTTTTATAAGAAAGCACAACGACCCACATTTATTGAGGATTACTTAAAACTTCACCGAAGGAAAAAGAATCGCAAAGTAAGATTAAACTCGAACATTATTCTGTCACCGCTATCACTAAGTAACTCCCGTCTAATGTCAGATTGAAAATATTGAAATTAAATTTTATCTCCGCCTCTTAAAGACTTTATAATGGGCAGTCGTTGGAACTTTGTCTACGTCTCCATAGAGACTGTTCAGAACTAATAGAACAAGTGCCATTGCGTCGCAATTACGAGCAAACTGAACTTGCCGATATAACATCGTTATTAAAGAGCAAATAATGTACAACTCATTGTATATTCACGCACGTACAAGACGCCTAAGTCTTCTATATTTACCTACCGTTATATGATATCTTTAAAATGGAGCCACAACAACTTAACCCATACTCAACAAACGAAAATATTTATGTTTAAATATTTAATGAAAAATAAAATTTCCCTTGACATTATACCACTTTAAATGAATAATTTAGAAGATATCACAGTTTCAAAACAAAGCCCGAACAAAAATTAATTCAAACTGTTGGGTGTAACGTAATTTGCTCTCATGCGAAACTGTTTGGATATTTTAAATAAACACAAATATTTGATCATGTTTGAACAACATTTTTTTTAATTAAAAACCCCGCTTTTATTACACTTATTTTTATTAATAAATATTTTTTTTTATTTCAAGGCACTAGGATGAAAACCAAACCTACAAGTTCATCTAGCAATCACATTAGTTATACCAATCACATTAGTTATTACTATGGATGCATGCAACTATAGCTAACTACTATAGCGGCTGAAATCTTCTGGAAGATAGTGGTACTTACCCAATTGAGGAGTTCCACACTTTAAAGAGGATATTTTTTGATGTACCCTACAAATAAAATATTATTATTCCTGCAAGCCAGTTTGCTCCAGTTTTACACAAACAATAAAAAGTACAGCGCACTCACAAAGGGAAAAGATCTGATTTTCCCAGACGACAATTTTAAATTCAAATATTGTAGATGGACAGTTAAGTTAGACGACGTTTAATTATTGAAAACTGTTCGCGATCCTACTAAAATCTTAAGCTGGTCAGCCAGGACAACTTATACTTTATTACAGTGGAGTAAGTACGATAGCAGGTGTTTTTTAACATTTGTAGATCACACAGGATTTTAATAAAAGAGGCAAAAGTCGGTCCTCCGATAATGTCGATCGATGAAGTTTCATGAGTCGATAGGATGTTGGTTTTGGAGATGAGTGACAGGGCTTATTTGCTGTAGATAGGGTCTACAATGTGGCCAGAGACTAAATGTGTTTATATCGGTCAGTAAAACGATCTCTGTAGTAAATTGTCACATTACATTTGTCTATTTATTACTAGCTGTGATTCGACTTCATCCGCGTCCAAAAAGTTCAGTTCGCAGAGTTATAAAATTAATAAATTTCTAGAATAAAAGTAGCCTAAGTTACTTCTTACTACATCAGCTATCTGCCAGTGAAAGTCCCGTCAAAATCGGCCCCGCCGTTTCAGAGATTAGCCGGAACAAACAGACAGACAGACAGGCAAAATTGTAAAAAACGTTATTTTGGTATATGTACCGTGTAAACTTCTACATGTATTCAGTAAACAGCGGTTATTTTAATATTACAAATAGACACTCTAGTTTTATTTATTTGTATTGATTGTGTAGAACATGTATTTTTTGTTTTATAAAAAACATTTAAAAATAGTTCGACATAGTACTTTTACGAAATAAATGACACTGAAGTAACAGTTATTTCAAATGGCTACATTAAAACTTTTTTAAAATGAAATAAACACTAATTTAACTTATTGTTTTAATTTTATTTATTTATTTAATTACATATTAAAATGTACTTGTAATTATTTAAATGTATAGTACTACAATTTGCTTTTTAAATACGTTAAACGAGTTTACAATTTTTTATATGAGAGGGTAGTTGGCTATAAGTTTTTGACCTTCAATAATGATAGATGATTTGTATACATCATAGCATTAAGAAATATGTTCTACCCTATTTTCACATACGTACATGGACATCGGACAGCGTCAAACAACTAACTTTAATAAAGTAACTTTAATAAAGTTGAATTTTGTTGACGCCGTAGATGAAACCAAGAAAGATCCCCTTATTCGGTCACATAACTTCTATGGCATATACTAGCTTTATAGGATCAAAGTAATTTAAAAATGACTTCAACGATAATTATAAAGGTTACAGTGACGTTAATCAGTTACAACCTGTATATTGATTCTAATTATTCTTTGACAGTTCGTATTTTAGATGCCTGATGATGGTCCAATAAAGGATCGAAACGTCGCATGAATTTGCAATTAGTGGTTTGATTGGCACCTTATGTCCACTTTCCTGCGAACTGTCAAAGAATACTTATAACAAATGGACACAACGATAAATAATAATTGATTCTAATGATTTATTTCATCAAAAGATCCACAAAGAAGCCCAGAAGACCATCAGCCATTTTATATACTCTATAGACATAGAGCTACTCGTTGACAAACATTATCCTCTTTATAGGAAGCCTTGTGAAAGCCATTGATTAAAAAATCTCCTTAATTTAAATTTCAATATCGAAACGCGAAGGAAAGGGTTCTTTTTCAACCGATTTCTAAGAGTATCAAATCATTATTTTTTATTTGTAACTTTAGCACAATTTACTGTAAACTATTAACCAACT